>NC_143583.1:168504177-168830844 GCF_048544385.1 Mastigoproctus giganteus
GAAAGCCTTAGAGATGTGGGCATTCCGAAGAATGCTCAAAATTCCGTGGACAGAGGGTAAGGACCACAAGGACGCTACTAACTACAATTGCAAAGACTGCCTACCTTGGGGCGCCTCCGTAGCCAGGTGGGAAGGAGCAGCAGTGTGTAGCACACGCTTCTTGATTAGACCGGGGTTTGAGCCCGTCACCACCAAATACGGAGGATGCGGAAAGGTTAAGGAATGACCACCGCATATCCTGGAGCAATATGGCCTTAGTTGCTAATGCTCCTAAAAACCAAACAACAACAACAACTGCCTACCTTGGGCATATTATAAGAGGTTCACAATATGACCTGCAGATACTAATCCTGCAAGAAAAGGTTAAAGGCAAAAGAGCAAAAGGAAGACGAAGAAAAACGTGGCTTGATAACATCGAAGAATGGACAGGGGGGTCTTAAAACACAAGAACTATTTCAGAAAGCAAGAGATAGAGTTGGCTGGAAAATGTTGGTCACCAATGTTCAAATTGAACACAGAATCTGAATAAGAAGACTGAAAAACTGGGGTAAAAAAAAAAAAAAAAAAAAAAATGTGAAGTGCGTGACACTGGCTGGAGCAGCGATAAAAAACAAAACAGGAAACGAATTCGTGGTAGTAGTAGTAGTGGCATGTGATGCAAGAAAACAAGTGTATAAGCTTATGCAGCATCAGCCAAAAAAAAAAAAAAAATCACACCATTCCCTCCAAATGCCTGTCCAGTTCCTCCTTAAATTTATTCAACCTATCAACTTCCACAAAGACAGATGGAAGTTTGTTCCAGCAATTAACCACCCGCTGGCTAAAGGCAAATTTCCGCACATCTATTTTACATCTGTCTTTTCTTAATTTGAATTTATGCCCCCTTAGGTTCGTAATCTGAACAAGTGGAAGGATCCCATCAGAATTCAGCGTGCTCAACCCATTCAAGGCCTTATACACCTCAATCAGATCACCGCGCAAGTGCCTAGTCTCCAGACGAATGTGATAGCAACATTGACGAATGGAGGAATTTGAAGGAGCATATGGATTTTGTTGGCGAATTTGAAGAGTTTGTGAAGGTGGATGATGAAGTTGCTATCACTACAATGCCAACATCAGAAGAGCTGCTGAGCACCAAGCAAAATGATGATGTTTTGTTGACAGTGACAGCAAAAGTGAAGCAGCAGCGCACGCATGCGCACACACCCATCTAAAAAGATGCTCAAAGTGCATTGAGCATAATAGAAAATGTGTTGGTCTACAGTAACATTGATAAAGAAACTATTGCATTTGATAATGTCTGTGCTATAATTAAAAACGTATATAGGACAAAAACTGCAAACAAAATTGGATTCTGTCTTTAAATTGGATTCATTTATTAAAAAGTTAATGGTTTATATGTCTCCTTTTTATTAAGATTGTAATTCTTTTTACCGTGAAACTAAAATATTGTGTAAACTAAGATTATTTTGCATGAAGCATGGGACCTACATTTAAGATTCACTATTGAACGAGTTAGTGCCTTTGCACCATGTTTTGTTCATAGTGTACTGTCAAAGTCAATAATTGGCATCATTTTAATTGTATCTTATATTGTGAATACCTTCACAAGTGGCCATGGTATTGTACTGCTTTGAATAAGTAATGCTTTACCAGTGGAGAAGACTAATGTTACTTATTTTCAGCGGATACCACCACCCAGATGGTGTTGTTTCGCAGCTGATTGGCTTCTCATTGGTGGTTGGGCAAGTACACTGTTCTCCACTTGAAGTGTTGCGTATTCAAAGCAGTGCAATACCTCGACCACTCATTGTGAAGGTATTCACAATATGAGATACAATTAAAACAATGCCAGTTATCAACTTTGACAGTTCACTATGAAAAAAAACATGGTGCAATGGCACTCACCTACTCAATTGTGAATCTTAAGTGTAGGTCCCATGCTTCATGCAAAATAATCACCTTAGTTTATGCTATTACACACCATCGGGCATCTCTCATATTGTGGAGTTATACTTCATAACTGGATTGTCACTATTGCAACACCAGAAAAACTGCCCATCCACTGATGAGAAGTCAATCAGCTTTGAAAAGGTGGCGATATCTGCTGAGAATAAGTAACATTAGTCTTCTCCACTGGTGAAGCATTACTTATTTGAAGGGCGCCTCCGCAGCCAGGTGGGAAGGAGCAGCAGTGCATAGCGCATGCTTCTTGATTAGACCGGGGTTCGAGCCCGTCACCACCAAATACGGAGTATGCGGAAAGGTCAAGGAATGACCACCGCATATCCCGGAGCAATATGGCCTTAGTTGCTAATGCTCCTAAAAACCAAATAACAACAACAACAACTTATTTGAAGCAGTGCATACCTTGGCCACTCATGAATGTATTTACAATATGATATACAATTAAAATGAATTCCAATATCGACTTTGACAATTCACTATGAACAAAACATGCTGAAATTGCACTAGCCCTTTCAATAATAAAATATTGTATATATCAAAATATTTGCTGTACAATATTTTCATTTCCATTAATTTCTTTTCTCTTAGTTTATCTTACAAGTAAAATAAAATCTTTAAGAAATGTGTTATTCCTATTACTGTATTGTTAGGCTTTTGCTTTTATTATTTTTTTATTTTATTATTTTATTTTATTAATTTAAATTAATTTATTTTTTCATTTATTTTTGATATTATTATTATTACATACATAGTATGTACCAAAAAAAAAACAAAAAAAAAATTAATTTTGACCCTTTTGGGGGACCTCATTACTACAAACTTTGTTATTACAAAACGTGAAAATTTAGGTTCCTTGAACATTGTATTATTGAGATTTGACTATAAATGGAGGTGCCAAGAATGTTCCCTGAGTCAGATCAAGATGATGTGTATGTTGGGTATGTGTGGTGCAAAATGACTCGCAGTAAAGAGAAGTTGTTAGTGGGATATGTTACAGTCCAATGATCCTGAGAAATATGACAGTACAGGCAACCCCCATATAACACGATACTTCTACAACATGGCTTCGCTCTAACACAATCAATAAATTGTGGCAATCCTCGCACAACACGGTACTTATATAACGTGGTTAGAGAATTTCAGTAAACCCCGCATAACATGGTATTTTTGAGCTTTTGTGCAAGGGAAACCTTGCTATTATGTTGGATGTCATTTTTCAACATTTCCACTCTTTTTTAATCCTCACTGTTGACTCGCTAGTCAAAAAAAAAAAAATATTGAGAAATCCATGTGTTTTATTTTGTTGGGAAATTCTCATGTTACGTTCTGTGCTATTGAACTTGTGGAAAAATCTAGATTTCAAAGTTTTATTACTATTGGATAGCACACCAGGCCATCTAAAAGATTTGAGTCATCCAAACATTGAAGTTATGTTCCTACTGCCACAGTTGTACTGGGTTAATGCAACTTCTTTCATTCAGCCGTTAGATCAAGGCATCCACCTTTAAAGCTAATTACTTCAGAAAATCATTACAATGGATTTTGGAAAAAAATTGATTCTGAATCTATTGAAGTAATGGAGGCATGGAAACATTTCTCAGTTGTGGACTTATCAGAATCATAGCTTTATCAAACCATCAACATTAAATGCGTGTGGAAAAATGTATGGTCAGAGTCAGTTCATTCAGGAAATATGATTGAACAGGCAGAAAACGGAATCAGTGCTATAGTAGAACTTGCTACGTCGATAGGAGGGGAAGGTTTTGATGATATTAATACTGAAGCCCTCATGGGTAGCACAGTTGATAGAATCACCCTCCTCCCCTCCCCACATCAGCTGGAAGAGACCATAGTTTGAATCCCGTCGATGAACGGAGGAATTTTTATGGGTCTTTTTCACAACATGGCTGAGTTAACTGAGCGAGGGTAAATGGTTTTTTCTCCTGGAAACTGGTTTTTCATCCAGCAAAACAGAAAATTGACCTCAGGACACACGCAATTTATAGACAATAAAAACAGAGTAACGTGACCTTAGTCGCCGATGCTCATAAAAAAATAAAAAAAGATATGATTACTGAAGACGTTCAAGAATTACTGGTAGAAAAAGAAGCCAGCGTAGCGGATTTGGTGGAAATGGCATCTGAGGTAAAATCAAATCAATTTAGACAATGATATTGCAGATAAACACTAAACTTCAAAATTTTACACTAAAAAGCATAGGGGAAGACAAAGTTAGCCGAGCAATTAGAATCTTATTTTTTGAATGTAGATTCTTAAACGAAAGGAGCCCAAAGTTCAAAAGGGAGCTTCAAAAATGCTTAGTTCCATATGATGAAATTCACAAAGATTTATCAAGCAAAAGCAAACAAAACTAGATTACTGATTTTCTAAAGAGATCAGAATAAATAAATAAATTTTCTGTTTATACTCCGGGACGACCAAATGGTCAGAGGAGTTCACAAGATACACAGAATACGAGAAACAGCAACGTATTTAGCAGTTATGGGCTTGAACCCCCTGTCACTCAAGGCACGTGTACTTATGCACCCGCGCAATCTAGAATGGTGTATTGTTGTTAGTTTTGTTAACATTTTGTTAACAAAATGTTAACAAAAACATTTTTGTTAACATTTTGGAACATAACCCTCCACTTTTTGTACTTTTTTTTTTAGTCCCGTATAATGTGGTTTTCCAACACGACATTTTACAGGAACCTAATAACCACATTATAGGAGGGTTACCTGTACTCTCTTTTGGCATATTGAATTGGCTAGTAAGTACAATTGTCCCTTTATGACCCACTTCAACCTAGCTCTTATAGACTGGAATACATGGACTGGATATACATAAGATGGTAATAGTTTTTGAACAAACTGGAGAACTGTAAAGTGTTTTAATGTCCTAGATATGGTTTTAACAAAGAATCCTAAATGTTATCAAAACTTGACAATGGTGGGGGGGGAACCAATATCAGGCAGTGATGACACTATCATAAAATGGTTTGATCTAAAGCAGCCTTATGTGTTTAAAGGTAAAGGCAACATCTTTGATTTTGAGAGAGAGAGAGAGAGAGAGAGAGATTTCATAGGCTTGATTAAGTGAACAAATTGCTATATGCTGTTGGGTACAAATATGCTATGGAAAACATTCAAGGGATTTACCCTCGGAACCATTAATGTATTCGCACCATTGGTCAGGATATATAAACATAAGATGCCAAATGGGTGACAGGTGAGGTTAAGAGTTTAATTAAACAAACAAGCATGGGACATTTCTAGTTGTGATTCTAATTAGTATATGCATTATAAGATAATTATGTGACAAAAACCACTGATGGGATAAGATGGGCAAAAGCTGATTGAGCAAGCGGTAGCAAGATGAGTTGAGAATAGGATAAGGATTTCTTCTTATATGTGAATACAAAAGTCAAGAGTAAATCCAATAGGTCCCTTAATTGGTTGAAGTACTATAGAAAGTCCAAAAGTAATGGCAGATTAGTTGACCAAATACTGCCTCCTATGCTGATTTTCAAATGCAAAACAATGCCAAAAGAAGACATTCCTTGAGGAGTGGCTGTCCATGTTCATGACAAGGGTTGGATGGATCAGGATGGGATGAAGATCTGGTTTGAGAAAGTTTGGAGCAGGAGACCAGGTGGGCTCTTATGCAAACCTGCCCTATTGGTGCTTGATCAGTTCAGGGCATACATAACAAAAAACACAAAGAAGATTGCTGCAGAGCAAGAAACAAAACACTTGCAGTCATACCTGGAGGCTTGACATCCCAGCTCCAACCATTTGATGTGAGCATTAACAAACCCTTCAAAGCTGCCATGAGAGATGAATGGAACCAATGGATGAAGTTTTCTGGGGACAGTTTGAACATCAGCAGGAAGAGTGAAGAAACCAACTATAGGAGAAGTTTGTACCTCGGTGAAAAGATCCTGGGATAATATCCAGATTGAGATCGTTGTCAATTCATTTAAGAAGTGTGGCATTTCAAATGCCATAGATGGAACTGAGGATGAGGCAATATATGAAGACAGTGATTTGTCATCAGACACAGATGAGGACAAGCTAATGGATGGGAGTTTTTAACAGTGATGAGGAGTTGTAGGAATTTTATGATGAATAAAACTTGAGTTCAATAACTTTATGTAATACATTTTTTTTTCAAATTTCGGGCCCCAAAATTAAGGTGCATCTTATACATGGGGAAATACGGTATTTTGTAAAAAAAATTTCTTACTAAATAAATGTCAAATTAACAATAAGAAAAAAATTGAAGAATACCGTCAAAGTGTCAAACCTTGACCGTTTTTGAGAATAAAATGTTGCAAAATATATAGTTTTCCTTCAATCACTGAAATAAAGGATTTTCTAACAAAGATTGGCATGAATTTTTGTAGAATATTACAGAAAGTTGAGAAATAGAAAGCACCTTTTTTAAATACAAAGATTTATATATAAATTTTTTAGCTTAGGTGAAGTGCTTGCGAGCACCTATTTTAGGATTCGTCATGAGCACAATTTATTTTTTAAAGAGTGCAATGGTGCTTTCGAGCACCAGGTTAGAACCCCTGCATTAGACAGTTGGTAAACAAGTTGTAAAAACTTGATAAACAGGATTTTCAACTTAGTAGTTGCATCCTATCCCCTGACAGGGCCAGCAGAAAAATATTTAATCTTGGTGATTTGCTGGTTGGGGATTAGTAGTTGATTGATTCTTTTTGTACCTTCCTAATAAGTGTCTTTAGTCTTGTATTTGCAACTCTGCTGTTTTTTTTATAATCCATTTATATTGTTCACTTAATGGAAGGTAAGTGGCCCTGAGAGAGAAGATTATAACACTTGTTATTATGTCTTGCCAAGTACAAAATAAAGTAATATAAGTGATATAGTCTGCTTTTCATCCCAATAGCATGTTTTTCACTGTCCAAAAGCAACTCAAAAGTTCACCACTTGCCTATTTGAGGATTTTCATGGAAAATAAAAATTCTGGTAAAGTTTTTGGCTATGAATAGGAAATCAGCTAACCACAGTGTATTTGCATTCCAGGAAAGTGTCATAAAAGTACCCTACATAACCAAGAAAACATCAGAGCATTATTCTGACGGGTAATATATTGTAGTGTACATCATGGCAATAAAACGGATGCTTTAACAGGAGATGGGGGGGGGTGCCATAGATGGTCACATTTTACAATTTTATGAAGGGGGCTGACATGGTTGGACAAGTTGGGCTAAGTATGATATCAGCTGGAGTGCTATATATTTATCCCTGGTGATTTTTTTTTCCCAGATGAATTTAGAAGGTATTAGTTTGCAGGTGGTAATATGTGAAGACAGCTATTCACAAGAAAAATTAAAAATGATAGTCATTAAAAAAGGTACACAGCAGTGTATTGCAATTATTTTTTCTGTTTCAGTCATGTAGAATTTTCTTATAGTGAATGTTACAGGAACCTTGGAAAAATGGACATGAATGATTTCATGTTACTATTATGTGTTTATAATATTTGTCACATACACAGGCATACTTAATAGAAATTATTATTATTATTATTTTTTTTTTCATTGATATAATTTAATTTAAAAGCATTGCTTGTAAATATTGGCTTAATTTGTTGTGTTTGAGTAATGCTGAAGTGTTCTGCACTTAATGCCTCCACAAAATTAAACTTGGCGGAGATTAAATGTTCCTATTTTGCTATTATCATTTTCCTTAAAATAACTGTAATTAATAAACTTTTTTTTTTTACTTCATTAAAACAGTATTTTTAATGACAAAAAACACATTTGCAAAATTTTCAATTATTATTAAAAATGTAGAAATGAAATTAATAAGCATTACAATCTACTGGAAAAGGTCAAGCATTAGTAAAATAAAACCGCAATACAAAAAAAAAAACACCAAATACTTTTTTTCAAATATAATGCAACCTAGATATAACGCAAGTGTCAGCGAACAACTTTAATACTTTATCAGCAAAGAGCATTATAGCCAAAAAAAGTTTACCATCCCCCCCCAGTATTTTTTTAAAATATACTTTTACTAATGTTCTGTGAGTATACAGACTAAAATACATAAAGTATTCAAGGTTATATCATTCCCTTTACATTTTACTAATACACAATTCTGTTTATGGAGTTGCATTTTAAGCATCCATTGTAAAACAGTCATATAATGTAGTTTGCTGGAACTGATGACAGCACTTTTCTTTTAAAAACAATTCTTAATAGTGGTCAGATGCAATAAATGAAGATATTCACTATAACTCTGACATTCTAACCATGCCATCACCTCATTAATGTTTTCAAGTACTTCATCATTAATTTATAGTGCTTTTTCTTTGCTAGTCAATTGCATTATTTTCTGAATCTCTCAATGTTATTGGCCTTCTGTTTGTCATTTATCTTCCCACTGTTCACAGAGGCTGCGATTTCTTCCTTGCTCAGGTAATATGTAACTGTAGCTACCATATCCATCTCAATACAAGCAGTCAGGTCACTTTTTCTAAGACTACCACCAAGTACATTATAAGCATCCTTGTTCTGAAATGCTGCTAATTAAAGGTTATTATTAGCAATCTTGTCTTTTCCAATTTTTTTTTCCAGCTGTTTTTTTTGCTGTAGACAGTATACTTTCTCCCATGCTAATCCAATATTCTATGCAATGTCTTTCAGTGTTAATGTTTTCAGAAATTCTAGAACTTGAATTTCTGAATTCACAACACCAGAAAGTAGCCCACCATGATAGCAGGCTTTTGAAGGCTTGAATAATGCCTTGATCCATGTGTTGAATTAGTGCAGTTGTGTTCCTTGGCAGAAACTCAATTCTGATCTTGCCATTTTTCGATTTCAGAATATTAGCCAAAGGATGAGCTGGGCAGTGATCCAACAGTATCAGAGCCTTCAAGTTTTTTTGGAAAGCAAGTAGCATTTCGCCAATGGTACAAATTTACTTTCAAATTATGAAATAAAAATATCACTCGTCACCCAAGCGGTGGAGCTATTTTCATAAATCACAGGTAGAGGTTTCGTGTTGATGTGCTTAAAATGCCAGAGACTTTGAATTTTACTGATGCACAATGGCTTTAGCTTGTAACTTTGTCTTGTTTGCACACAGTAACACAGTAATTCTTTCTTTGTTAGGTGCCTTTTTAGTATCCAGTTTTTTGTTTGGGAGAAGTTGATAGTACAGTGATGTTTTGTCACAGTTGTTCAGCTGTTTATCTGTGAATTTACCTACTTGAATCACATCACACAGAAATTCAGGAAGTTCTTCTATTGCTGTAACGTCACCAAATGCAGATTTGCCTATGAGACTAACCTGGGATATCCCATGACAAGCAGGTGCCAAGCGATTTTGTGATCAAGTGTCTTTGCCAGTGAATTGCGCTCTCTTGAATAAGTAAAATCGTCTTCTTTATTTACAGCGTTACACTAACAATCAATTAAATAAGCTTCAGTAAAGAAATTACTTTACTTGAACAGGAGGAAAATTAACCTTCTTTCTTTTTTTCCCCCTTTTTTTTTTCTTTGCATATTACTACTAACCCACTACCGCTTGGTCACAAAGGTGGCACTGCTCCTGCCTCCACGTGGCGGGGCTGGTAACCTGGAGGGGAAAAGATCTCCCTTCCAGGGCGAAATGGAGCAAGAAGTCCATAAAACCCAGAAAAACACTGGGTACACAGAAGAAACTCTTACAAGGCAAGAACAAGAGGAGTCTGGTTCTGTCGCAGCAAAACGTCAAAAGACTGACGTAGGCAGAATCCGAACCCCAACCTTTTTAATTATACATTCAACTCAAGAACAACCAGTTGGAAAACTCTCCCCTTTCCTAGTGCAAAAAAGCCTAGAAAGCATAATAGGTACTCCCAAGACAGTTCGTCGGTTAAGATCTGGAGACCTACTGGTTGAAGTTGTCACTGCCAGACAATCTGAACAACTACAAAAATTACAATCCTTTGGTGGAATTTTGGTCAGCGTTTCACCGCACGTTTCCTTGAACACGTCAAAAGGTGTCATCACTGAGTGGGACCTCCTCAATTTGTCAGATGAAGAACTCAAACAAGAATTACGAGAAGAAGGAGTCATCAATGTAAGGCGAATTCTCACGAAGAAGGATAATGTACTAGTTCCTACCCAGAATATAATCCTTACTTTTGATAATCCTAAACCACCAACATTGATCAAAGCCGGTTACCTTAACTGCCGAGTTAAACCATATATACCAAATCCATTACGCTGCTATAAGTGCCAGAAATTTGGGCACTCACAGACGGTCTGCAGAGGAGCAGCTGCCTGTGCCACATGTGGATCCACTGAACATTCTACAAATGACTGCACTAACACAACTCCAAACTGCATTAACTGTAAAGAAGCCCATCCGGCGTATTCGAAGGAGTGTCCCCTTTGGAAACGCGAAAAACAGATACAGCGATACAAAACTGAACATAATGTAACCTACCAAGAAGCTAAAAAATCCTTACCAGTTCCAAATACTAACAAGCCAAGTTATGCCCAAATAACCAAAAATCACGTATCAATTGCTACCCAAACAGAGGTAACCATACCACCAACAAAGTCACTAGCTGAATGGGCAAAGTCAATTTTGTCTTCAGTGCCAACACCCCAAACAAAAAGCAAACAAAGCAAAGCAATAAATACGCCGATCACAATACAACCAGATGCCACTCAACAGCAAAATACTACAGTGTCTACCACTCCCGACTCAAACCAAACAGACTACATGGATTCAGAAGGTAATTCAAACCAAGATGGACAGATATTAGAACTGTTTACTGAAGAGGAGATGGATACAGCGAAACCTTATTTCCCAAAGAAGGGAAAAGGTAAACTTGAGCGATCTAAACCTTCTGCACCTCGAAAACAAATCGAGGGCTCCACTAAACCAAAATAATGCTTACTTTCTTACAATGGAACTGCAGAGGCTATCGCAGTAATTTGGCTGACATCCGAGATCTCCTTTCGCAGTATGATCCTATTGCCTTCTGTCTACAAGAAACCAATCTAACACCAAATATAATTGTTTCCCTTCAGAAATACATAATACATCGGCAAGATTGTGTTGCCCACAATCTGAACAACGTTGCACATGGAGGAGTAGCGCTGATCATCAACTCCCAGATACCCTCAAAAGCAATCCCACTAAAGACAAATCTTGAAGCAGTTGCTGCACGAATCAATGTCAACTTTGATTTAACCATAGTCTCATTATACTTACCACCTAACCAAAACATAAGCTACGCTGAATTAGAAGAACTAGTGATCCAGCTTCCCAAACCCTACTGTATCCTAGGAGACCTGAACAGTCACCATCCGCTATGGGGAAACCACAACCTGGACAAGCGTGGAAAAACTATCGAAAAATTACTTGATCAACACAATCTGATAACTCTCAATAATGGAGCTCACACTTATACGCATCTTCCTACAGGATCTACATCAGCTATTGATGTCTCTTTATGCTCAGCAACCATATACCCTCTGTTCGGATGGACTATTCACAGCAACCCACTGGGCAGTGATCATTACCCTGTGATATGCCGCATTGATACAAGCGTTCCCCATATTTTTTACCGAACTCCAAAATGGATATTCTCCAAAGCTGAATGGGATATGTACAAGCAGCTAGCTACACTAGAAGAAAAACAAGTACAACAAACACCCATAAACTTGGCAGTAGAACATATATCTAACAAAATACTGCAAGCAGCGGACAAAGCAATTCCGAAACGATCCACTAAAATATCGGCCCGCTCTAAAGTGTGGTGGAATAATGAATGTAGTGCCGCAAAAAAAGAGAAGAACAGAGCATGGAACATCTTCAGAAAGTTCCCAACAACAGAAAACCTCATCTGCTTTAAAAGGGCAAGGGCAAAAGCAAAACGAGTTAGACAGACCAGCAAAAGGGAAGCATGGAGGCGTTTCGCTTCCACAATTACAAAAACGACAAAAACCCAAACAGTTTGGGCTAAAATACAGCGTATGTATGCAAAACATCCAAGTGTCAACTGTCCCATGCTCAATGTAAATGGCTCTGATATTTCAAAACCAGAGGAAATTGCAAACGCTCTAGGTAGATCTTTCAAGGAAATATCAGCTGTGACATCATACTCGCCACAATTCCAGACACTCAAAGCACAAGCTGAAAAACACTCAATTAATTTTGAATCAACATCCAGTGCTGCATACAATCTCCCTTTCACAATGTCAGAATTACATCATGCTCTAGCCTCCACTAAACTCAGTGCAGCAGGTCCAGATGGAATACATTACATAATGATAGCAAAACTCACTGAATCTGCACTCAAGACACTATTATTGCTCTTCAACAGAATATTCAAAGAAAACATTTTCCCTGACAAATGGCGGCATGCTTATGTTTTGGCTTTTCCAAAACCTGGAAAAGATTCTTCAAATCCGCAGCATTATCGACCTATTGCACTCACCAGCTGTCTATGCAAGGTAATGGAAAAAATGATCAACGCTCGGCTATCCTGGTTTCTAGGTCGAAATAACCTTATGAATCCAGTGCAGTGTGGCTTTCGTGAAGGTAGATCCACTCTTGACCTTTTGATTAAGACAGAAATAAATATCCGTGACGCCTTCGTACGCAAAGAACATCTTGCGATGGTCCTATTTGACATTGAAAAAGCGTTTGATACTGCTTGGAGATACGGTATAATGCGAAATCTGTACGATCTGGGATTACGCGGACACCTACCACAGTTTATAAGAAACTTCCTACAACACCGCTCATTTCTAGTTCGATTTCACAACCACTTATCTTCAAAGTTCATACAGGAAGAAGGAGTGCCACAAGGATCAGTGCTAAGTGCTACCCTCTTTAATATAAAAATGAATTCAATAACACAGGACCTGCCACAAACAATATCCACTACCCTGTATGCCGATGACTTTAGTATCGCCTGCCATTCTCCTAATATGCGAATGGTAGAGAGACAGCTGCAATGTGCAATCAACAAAATAGCAAAATGGGCCCAAAACAATGGTTTTCACCTGTCAAACCAAAAGACTGTCGGTATACACTTTTGCAGGAAGCGTAACCTACACCCACACCCAGAACTTCGACTAGAAAATCAAATCAGTTGTCCCTAGTGTCCGCTTTCTTGGTGTGATACTTGACCAAAAGCTCACCTTCCTGGAACATATAAAAACACTCAGGATCACCTGTCTTAAAAAGCTAAATGTCTTAAGAGTTCTATCAGGCACAACATGGGGAGCTGACCGATACACACTATTACAGTTGTACCATGCGCTAATACGTTCACGTCTAGACTATGGTTCTGCAGTTTATAGCTCTGCTAGACAAAGTGCTTTACGCTGGCTTGATCCTGTGCACCATAGTGCTCTACGTCTTGCACTGGGGGCGTACGGAACATCACCTGTCCATAGCCTATATGCTGAAGCACATGAAACCTCCCTGCAGCTACGCAGACAAATGCTTCTATTACAATATGCAGTAAAACTCAAAGGGCATCCAAACCACCCCACTTGGAACGGACTTTTCTACCCTAAATGGATAAACCTATACCGAGCCTATCCATCAATAAATCCACCAACTGGGATACGTCTTTGCTCATTGCAGGCCGATTGGCAAATCGACTTTAGTAAGATACAGCCCACTGCCTCTCATACAGTCCCACCTTGGACATACTATATACCACCGTGTGACTTTTCATTGACAGCCTGGGGAAAACACACCTTATCCCAACAGAATGTACTGCAAATGTACGCCGCACTGAGAACCCAGCACGGCCAGTACACACCAATTTACACAGACGGGTCTAAAACTAACAATCATGTTGGCGCAGCAGCAGTATTTCCCAACACAACTATATCCAAGAAACTCCCTGCAGAATGTAGCAGCTATACTGCAGAACTTTGTGCTATCCACATAGCCTTAAACTATGCACTCTCAAAAACCATATTGCACAGTGTTGTATATACAGACTCCATTAGTGCTATCCAAGCCATACAACGCAATACAAAAAATGATAACCCCTTACTTAGACAGATCTGGAATACTCTGACTAAGTTAAACCAGAAGAAACAACAAGTTCTGTTATGTTGGATCCCTGGTCATGCTGGAATTTCTGGAAATGAACAGGCCGACCTAGCTGCCAAAACTGCTACCGACCCTATAGCCCAAGCCTTTACTACACCTGCATCTGACTACAAGTACATTATAAAGAAACAATGTATGGAACAATGGCAACGCATCTGGCAGAGTCAGGCCAATAACAAATTACTCGGCATTAAAAAAGATCTCAAACCATGGAAGTCTAGTATTCGTGAGAACCGTCATGAAGAAGTTGTATTAGCCCGATTACGAATAGGTCACACACACCTGACACATCTCTATCTACTTACAGCTGCTGATCCACCACGTTGCACAAACTGCAAAGCCCAACTTACAGTCCAACACATACTCATTGACTGCCCGATTTATAAAAATGAGCGTCAAACTCTATTTGCCTATTTTTCAGCAACGAATCCTCCGAGCATTGCCCATCTTTTAGCAGATACGCCACATGTAGACAAAATCTTCACTTTCCTTAAAGAGATAGAACTATATAGCACACTGTAAACGTTAACTGCAATAATAAAAAAAAAAAAAAAAAAAACTTTACCAGAGTTAGGCGCATTATGGCCATGTTGCTCTTGCGCCGTAAAGCCCACACTCAAACAAACAAACAAACCCATGACAAGCCTTCCATCTCCAAAAAAAACCACCCTTGAGAAGTTTTAAATGTGTTACCTCCACCAAGTAGCTTATGAAATTCAAGTTCCTGTGCTTTCAGAACTACACATTTATTGGTAGTCCTTCACTACACTTCTGTAGAAACCACTTGTATAAGCATTGGTCCACATCACTGTTTTCACATAGTCTAGTTTTCTTTCTTTGGAGGCTTGCTTCATCTTCTACGGAGTCTATGAATGAATGTAGTTTTTCTTTCACTTTCATCCAACTGCAGATTGTTGCTTCTGTAATTCCACATTTGCAAAATATACTGCCTTTTATTTCACCACTCAACTCTTTTGATAATCTTTAAATTTTCTTCAGCTGTATAATTTTTTTCTTTTAGTGGTCATTGATTCAGGCCTACTGATTTAGTAATTTTGCTGTAATTTATTTCTGATACCCTAGAATTTACCATGTTTTTAGAAAACTAAATCAAAAGCAAACTGTATGGCCTATCATAGTTCCTAAGTGAAGTCAAGTGATTTCTCCATTATTCACTTGTCAGGTCATATATTTTAGCTCTTGGCAGTGTTTGCTTAGTGTATCCTCCAATCAAAGAAAGGATGTCATGTGCTGTTATTTACAAAAATTTACTTTGTAACTAATGTAATGCATTTGATGAATGGTAGCCGTATTCCCCTCTAGGCAGCTGTTGTAATTAGCATTCTATTTACTTACTCTTTCATTGCATCTCTAGATGAGGGGAGAAACTAGGTGTCTACAGTAATCAGTCTCTTGAGTCCTGTTGTTTCTAAAAATTATAAACATTGAATACTGAATATATTGACGTGAATATATAACTAATTTTCCCTCTGGTTAATATGGTAGTAGTATATACAATAGATTTATAAATATATATACAGTATTCAGTTTTTCCAGTTTCCAATATGGAATTGCTAGTTGTTTGAACACCTTTTTTTTTTTTATAATTCGTTTTGGGGGATATGATTATACCCATGGTATATCCGAAACCACAGTATGAAGAGGCACGTTATATCGATGTTGCACTGTATTAAAGTTAAAATCTGGGCCTGTTGGGGACAGGATATCACTCGTGTTACAAAAGGTGGGGGCATACTACTGCTGGGTTTAGAGGATGTGAAGTTAAATAATTTGTATTGCCATATGGCTCCAGTTTGTACAGCTGTCTTTCTTGTGGAACTATCAAAATCTTTACTGAAACTTAAAATGTATGATGTCAAAATTTTTTGCATCAATTTCCTTTGTTACTGAGTCATAGTAGCTAATCAGATTTGTCAGATGGGATCCCCCAACAAACCCATGCTGGGATTTCTGTATAATTCTGCTCTTGGTAAGATGATCCTGCAATACTTCTTCAAACTGCTGACTCCATTATTTTACCTGGAAAAGAAGTCTGTAATTGCTCACATCACCCTTTGATCCTCCTTTGTGAACAGGAGAAACATTTGTACAACTGCAGTCTACAGAAACCTCCCCAGAATCCAAGGATGCTCTCATGAATTATGGCCACGGGTAGATTCAGAATATTTATTTAGCTTGTTAGCAACTTCAACAGTATCATCAGTGATTAGGTGATTAATATCTAGTGGGATAATGTTTCATTTTTTTCTTCTAGTGTTAACATAAGCAAAGAATTCTTTGCTGTTTTTCTTTGGAGGATTTCTCATAATCTGCCTTAGTTTACCTTATGTAATCTCCCCTCCCCCCACTGGAGTGGGGGGAGGGGGAGATTAATTGCAAATTGCAGTTAAGTAACAAATAACAATTGCATAAGTAACCAATTGCAGGCTTGTTTGTACTTGCAGTAGGATTCCTTGTCCCAACTAAGTTATTTCATCCCACACATTTTTTTCTCTCTACTGCTTTTCACATCGGTTCATCTGACATCTGTTTAGGTCTAAACCTTGTTAGATGCTCTTGGTGGTTAATCTACTATTGACAATAAATTAGCTGTTAATCTTAGTATAATCATACATTTAAACAAGAATGCTTGCAATTGCAACTATCCTCCAGATATGTCAGTTCTTTTTCAGTTTAAGTCTTCAGTATTGATAAACAAAGATTTAAAGTTTCTATTTAAACTTTTGTTTTGCTTGCCACTTTTTAGGTTTGGCTATCAGAATTGAGTATCCAGTTATAACGAGATTATTATTAGTAGTGGTGGCAAATGATGCAAGGAAGCTTATACAGCATGCGGGGGGAGTGAACACTTCCCATTTTCACCTGTCCATCCCTTCTAATAGTTTATCTAGTTTTTCCTGGAATTTATTCAAACTACCCACCTCCACAATGCCAGGTGGGAGTTTGTTCCAACAATTACACCACCCTCTGATTGAAGGCAAATTTCTGCACATCCAATCTGCAACCATTCTTTTTCGGTTTGAATTTATGCTCTCTTGTGTGTAGTCTGAGTAAAAGGAAAGAGTCCATAAGCATTGAGCTTGCTCAGTTCATTCAAGGCTCTAAATGGGATCATGTCAATTAGCTGCAAAGCAATTCGTTGTATGACAGTTTGCTTATGCAACAGTTCGGTATATGAGACAATTTGGTAAATGACATTTTGCTCTGTGACAGTTTGGTGAGGGACATTTTTCTCTATGTGACAATTTGGTGAAAGATATTTGGTGGCTGTGTTAATTCGGTGAGTATGATGATTGCGTGACTTCTTTGGGAGAATTTGGTGAATGGTAAAGCAAGACAGAAAGCTTGTAGCATGTTGTGCAGTAAATGGTGAACAAAGTGAACTTTAGTAACTTTGCTTTCCTGTCGTTTTTTCTGAATTTGCAATCTGCTAGAATAGTACAGGCTCCATCAGCCTCAAAAAAAAAAAAAAAAAAAAATAGCAGCCTGATAACTTTTTTTCCCTCCTGTGTCAGTCAATAAATTTCTTGCAATTTCTCAACCCACAAATCCATGTTGCTAAAATACAACAGGCTTCAGAGTTCTCTGAAGAAAAAGAAATCTGCCTCCATTAACTTTCCTTTTCTGTGGTTTCTGTGTAAATGAGTTTCTCCTGTCTTCACAAACCTCAGCCAATCCATGTTACTAAAACAGCATATGGCTTTAACAACTTTCACAGTGATAACCTTCATTTCTGGTGCTTTCATTTGGTTTCTGTGCATGTAATTTTCTTATAGCTTTCCAACCCTCAACCAATTCATGCTCCTGGAAAAGCATAGGATTCAACTGAGAAGGTAAATTTAAAAAGAAAAAAAATTGATAAATAATCTTATATCAATTAAAATGGTTAAAATGTGGATGCATTCATGCTGAAATAGGCATATACTCACTTTCCAACATGCCTGTGAAAAGGATTGGCATGAATCATTTATACTAAATAAATAGTGGCGCACTATAGCTATAGTTGCCAATGCACCTAATAAATCCCTAAACCAACAACAAAATAAATAGATAAAAAATATATTATTTTCTTTTTTCTAAATTTTGCATTCCTCCTAAGTTGCCAAAGTTTCTTTTGTTTCCTAAATCTTTTATTTAATCGATTGTTAAATTCTGATCTCTGTGTGGTAGGTACACTGAATTGTCCTAGCCACCAAATTGTCATATGCCAAAATTCTCACATACAGCGAAATGTAATTTATCAAATATTCTCATACAGCGAATTGTCATGCACTGAACTGTCATATAACAAATTGATGTGGACCTGTCTTAAACGCCTCAATCAGTTCCCCTTGTAGGTGCCTAGTCTTCAGATTAAATTCCTCGTGTAAATGTAGATGCAAAATAACCATAGTCTTTCTGCAATCTTAGCAGGATCGTCAGTGGTTCCCAAACTACTGAGATCTATGGACCCTTCAAAAATCAAAAAAAAAAAAAGTTTGCAGATCCCTAATATATATGCATATATACTGTGTTGACACTTTATTGGATACACCTACCTAGTAGTGTGTTGAGCCTCCTTTAGCCTTCAAAACAGCCTAAATTCGTCTAGGCATGAATTGAACAAGATGCTGAAAACGTTATGCAGGAATGGAGTACTGTGCAGACATGATCAGGAATTGTTCCAGGAACATGACAATGACTTATCTCAAACAGCCCTTTCCAGCTCATCCCAAAGATATTCATTAGGTTTGAGATCTGGGACTGAGCGGGCCACTGCAGCAAAGATAAGTCATTGTCATGTTCCTGGAACAATTCCATAGTGATTCGGGCTTTGTGCACCGCCGCATTATCCTGCTGGAAGTAACCATCTGACCGAGGATAAACTGTCAACATGAACGGATGCACTTAATCAGCAACAATGTTTAGGTACGATGTGGCATTCAGACGTGAATCTATGGGTATCAATGGACCTAGCATGTGCCAAGAAAACATTTCCCACACCATAACACTGCTCCCACCACCCTGCACAGTAGTCGTCAGACACGGCGGGTCCATGGATTCACGTTGTTTTCGCCAAATTCTGAGCCTTCCATCAACACGATGCACCAGGAACTTCAACTCGTCAGACCAAGCAACTGTTTTCCAATCCTCGATAGTCCAGTGCTGGTGTTGCTGTGCTCGCAGGAGGTTTGCTCTCTTGTTCTTCATTGATAACAAAGGTACACGATGTGGCCGTCAGCTGTTGTAGCCCACTTGTGACAAAGTGCGACTAGTGGTCCATTACTATATTTTGTTCTGCACACCAAGATTGTATTCTGACGTGATGTGCAACATTGTGGCCCATCTGTTTCCTTGCACAGTTCTAGCCATCCTTCTCTGACCTAATCAAATCACTCATCAACAAGCGATTTTCTTCCACTGGAGTGCTGTTGAGAGGATGTTTTCTGTTCGTTGCACTATTCTCGATACACCCTTGAAAGTGGTGCATGAAAAGTTCAGTACAACTGCCATTTCAGAGATGCTTTGTCCAGCATGTCCTCCACCTACTACCATGCCACATTTGAAGTACGTTAGATCACTCCTTTTCCCCATTCTGTTGTTCTGCTGCATTTATATCCACAACTGCGGTCGTGTGACTTGCAATATTGTGGGACAAACCATCTGTGTGCACAGAAGGGGTGTATCTAATAAAGTGGCAGCACAGTGTGTGTGTGTGTGTGTGTTTGTAATAAAATATGAAAAGGAAGATAATGTTGATTATGGATCAAGGACACTGCATCAGCAAAACATACCCTACAGCCATAATGTGTATATATATAAATATATCGTATGTAGAAAGTGTGAAGAAGAAGATTTTTGTTTAAACCTGTTGAATCTACGGTATACACCAGAAGTGAACTCGATTAAATGGATGAGAAATGTAGGAATGTAGCGATATATATGGTAGGATGAGGCGATCAGGTAAGATATGAAAAAGAGTGAGACAGATAGTTGAGAAGAAATTAAAAATAAAAATAAGAAATGAAAAGGCGAACAAAATAAGATTACATTGCAGTGTTTTTCACAATTTCAGTGTCTTCATCAGAGGCAATCCACTGAAATTATTAGCATTAGCTGTGTGGTGGCAAGGAAGCCTGAGGCTTATGCTGCACCAGCAAAAAAAAAAAAAAAAAAAAAACAAAAATCTGAATTACCGAGAGAGAGTGT
This sequence comes from Mastigoproctus giganteus, assembly GCF_048544385.1. Lineage (NCBI taxonomy): Eukaryota > Metazoa > Arthropoda > Arachnida > Uropygi > Thelyphonidae > Mastigoproctus > Mastigoproctus giganteus. Next base: position 168,524,475 of record NC_143583.1, read on the forward strand.
GTCAGAAGCAGAAAGGAATCACCAAGAAAGAGAAGAATGATGATATCCAGCTCAGGACCCTAGGTGTGCCAAGCCCAGATGTGAGCCCCTGGGGTTAAATATGAGAAAGATGGTGATGTTCATGCTTCTGCTTCTGACATGTTCTGTATGCTATGGTACACGTGTTCTGTAGACGCGTGTTGAGAACAAAATTTCGAAATTTTGCGGCAAAAATAAGGTCTAATAAATTGTGCCAGTAAATGTAATTATATTACGTAGGGCATACAAATCATGGATGACCTTACAGAAGCAAGTAAAAAGAATTGAAAAACTAAAGTAATAATATCGGAAGGTAGGAATAGGCAAGAAGAAAGGGACTTACCGTAATCTTGTAAGACTGAAACTGTCCAAGATGGTAGCGTGCCAGTATATTTATGTGTAGGTATGCTAGCGGTTCCTAGTGTTAGAAAATGGTGTGAAAAAAGAAAAAAAAAAAATTTTTTTTTATGGTATGGTGTCTGTATAAATTGAAATGCAATATGTGGTGATGAACGCTGTTAAATACATGGTGCTCAAACTGCCCAGGATTTGGCTTCTGATGAAGACACTGAAATTGTGAAAAACACTGCAATGTAATCTTATTTTGGTCATCTTTTCATTTCTTATTTTTATTTTTAATTTCTTGCCAACTATCTGTCTTTCTCTTTTTCATATCTTACCTGATCACCTCATCCTACCATATATCACTACATTCCTCATCCATTTAATCGAGTTCACTTCTGGTATATACTGTAGATTCAATAGGTTTAAACAAAAATCTCTTCTTCTTCGCACTTTCTACATACGATATATTTATATGTATAAGGCAATGGTTAGGCCACACCTAGAGTACTGTATACAGGTCTGGAGGCCTCATTTCAAGAAGGATGTAGAGCTGCTGGAACGAGTACAGAGAAGGGCAACAAGATTAGTGAATGGAACAAAGGGGTGCTCTTACGAAGAAAGGCTTAAGTTTTGCAAATTACAGTGTCTGGAGACTAGGCACCAGCGAGGTGATCTGATAGAGGTGTATAAAGCCTTGAATGGTTTGAGCATGCTCAATGCTGATGGGATTCTTCCTCTAGCTCAGAAAAATCACCTGAGAGGGCATAAATTCAAATTGAGGAAAGACAGATGTAGGATAGACGTGCGGAAATTTGCCTTTAGCCAGCGGGTGGTTGGTTGGTGGAACAGACTTCCATCCCTTGTTAGTGGAGGTTGATAGCCTAAATAAGTTTAAGGCTCAGCTGGACAGGTATTTTGAACGAACAGAGGGGTGAAGTGGAAGTGGGTTTTTTTTTTTTTTTTTTTTTTTGGCTGATGCTGCATAAGCTTGCTTTCTTGCATCAAATGCCTCTACTAATGCTAATGCTAATATGTTTCTCTGTGTGTATGAGCACTGAGTTTAGTCGCCTCCGTGGGCAGGAGCAGCAGTGCGTAGCACACTCTTCTTGATTAGACCGGGGTTTGAGCCCATGACCACCAAATACGGAGGATGCGGAAAGTTCAGGGAATGACCACTGCATATCCCTGAGCAATATGGCCTAAAGTTGCTAATGTTCCTAAAAAAAAAAAAAAAAAAAAAAATATAACAGCACTGAGTTTTCTGAAAAGAAAATTCAAAGTTTTATGCTTAAAACAACTGAACTTTATTCTTATTTTTATATAAATGTATAACAGTAACTTTATCACCAATTTGCTATACAAGAACAAATAATTTGACCAGTTCGAGGGTCCATTTTGCTATCCCCTGGAACTGGTCTATGGACCCCCAGGGGTCCGCAGACCCCAGTTTGGGAAACACTGATCAACAGCTAGTCGATTCATATCTGTGGACCACTGATTCAACTCTTTCCTTCAATTCCTTACAGACATTAACAAGTCTTTGCTACAGTTATTTGCCAGAGACTTCTCATAATCTGCCCTAGATCTAATCTTTTTTTTTTTTTTTTTTTTTTGAGAACCCCAAACACGAGAGGTATTAGAACCTATAGTACTTAGTACCGTGCTTGGGTTGGAGGTTGAGAAGATGAAAGAAGATATTTGTTGACATTGGACTTGAACTTCTGTAGATTGTAATTTTCAGGAAATACGTATGAAGGAAGGTTGTTCCAGAAAACGGCAGTTGAATGAATAAATGAGGAAGATGAAAAGTTGGTTCTGTGGGTTTGAAGTTGGACAGTAAATGGATGTTGGCTGGTGGCGGCACGTGTTCGGACTGTTTTGAAAGAGAGAGCGGAAATTATAGAAGCCAATTCAGAAGAACAGTGCCCATGGAAGTATCTGTAGAAGGGCATGCAGCAGAAACAGTACGTCTATGAGAAAGCAAGTGGAGAGACTCTGTTAGTGACGAATCATTAATTAACCTAACTGCTCTCTTCTGAATGGAATCAAGAAGCCTGAGAGAGGTTTTGGGGGCACCACCCCAGATGTGGGAACAATATTCCATGGCAGGGCGGATTTGCGATTTATACAGAGTGAGCAGCTGTTTCGAAGAAAAGTAACGCCGAGAGCGAAAGAGAAAACCAAGTTTTTTAGATGCAGAGGAAGCAATATTTGTAATGTGCTTGTGCCAAGAGAGATTAGAAGTCAGGGTAATCCCCAAAAGAGATATATCATTTTGCCTAGAAATCGGAGTGTCACTAAAGATAAGCATAGGAGCAGAAGAATCCTTTTTGCGAGATATAAGACAAGACTGAATTTTAGAAGGGTTGAAATCAACTAAGTTGTCTTTGCCCCACTGGAGAATTACCTGAAGATCGGCATTTAAGGAATTGGCAACAGATTTTCGAGAACTTGAAGCTGATTGAGCAGGACAAGGTTTCTCAAAATGGAAAGTTGAATGCAATGTGCTATCATCGGCAAAACTATGGATAGGATTTCCAGTCAATGGAAGAAGGTCATTGATATACAAGAGGAAAAGAGTGGGGGAAAGAACTGAACCTTGGGGGACACCGGCATTAGTGGAGAAGTTAGAAGACAGAGAGCCATCTGCCATCACCCTCAGTGAGCGATCAGAGAGAAAACTGGTTAACCAATTACTAAAAACAGTTGGCAAACCATAAGATGGACGCTTGTTTAGAAGACCTTTATGCCAAACACGATCAAAAGCCTTTGAGATGTCAAGAGCAACTACTTGTGTTTCACCGAACCTTTCCATTGAATTAGTCCATAAATGGGTAACATAAGCCAGAATATCACCAGTGGATCGACACTGACGGAATCCATACTGGCGATCGTTGATCAGACGGAAGGTTTCTAGGTAGTTTAAGAGTTGGCGGTTAATTGATTTCTCCATTACTTTAGAAAGAGTAGAAGTAATTACAATGGGACGATAATTGGATGGGAGGGATTTGTCACCCTTTTTAGGAACTGGCTGGATATGAGCAAATTTCCAAGCAGAAGGAAAATCACACCTTTGGAATAAGAAAGTGAAAAAAGGCGGCAAAGAATAGGAGTAAGTTCAGGAGCACAGGTTTTGAGAACAAGTGGAGAAATACCATCCGGACCTGGAGCTTTCTTAACATCAAGATTCATCAAAATCCTTCTGATATCCTTTTGACGGAAGACCACAGGAGGCATTGAATGGAGCATGTTAGGAATGGTGGGAGGTGTTTTACCAAGATCATTAATACATGAGCTGGAAGAAAAATGGGATGCTAGCAGGTCAGCTTTATCCTTGGCTGAAGTGACAACAGAACCATCTGGTTTGGACAGAGGTGGGCAAAAGTTGCGGCCAATAGCTTTGTCAAGAGACCAGAATGCTCAGCTACCATTAGGGCAAGAAGCAAGTTTTCTACTCTTAGCCTGTTCAAACTCTAGTTTGGACTGATTAATAACTGCTTTACAATTGTTGCGAGCTTTGGTGTAGGCAGAAAATGAAACTGAAGAATTAGAAACAAGCCAATTATGATATGGAACATTCTTCTCTTGGACAGCCTTAGCACATTTATTGGAAAACCAAGATTTAGATAAAGGACGAGATTTTAAAGTGGAGTGTGGGATAAAGGATTCCATTCCTGCAAGAATAATTTCACTGACACGATCTGAGCAAACGTTGACATCAGAAGTTTTGAAACAGTAATCAGACCAAGGAAAAGAAGAAAAGAAGTCTCGCAGGTCATCCCATTTTGCATTCTTGTAATGCCAAACAATACGAGGTTGGGAATAGCCATGAGATAAAGGTTCCATTGGAGAAGAGACAATCACCAAGTTGTGATCTGAAGTGCCTAAAGGACCTCTCACTTCGACCTTGTACTTAGAAGGGTTGTTTGTGAGAAAAAGATCAAGCATATTGGCTGTATGATTAGGATTGTCCGGTATTCTTGTAGGAAAATGAACAATCTGTGCTAGGTCATTAGTAATTGCAAAAGCCTCAGCATCTCGACCTGCTTGGTCGGTGTGACTAGAAAATGGAAGCCAGCTGGAGTTGTGAACGTTAAAATCACCAAGGAAAATTACCTCACTGTTAGGAAAGTTAGACTGGAGAAAGTCAAGTTGCAAAGAGAGGAAGTCAAAGAGCTCCAAGTGATTAGTGGAGTTGGGAGAACGGTAGAGACAACAGATGAATTTGACACAATGAGGTAGAGAGATTTTAAGCCAGAGAAGATCAAAGAGAGGAGATTCCAAATTGCCAAGTCTCTGACAGGGAATATCAGAACGGACATATGCACAAGTACCACCTTTGAGGCGAAAGGAATCATACAGCAAATAATTTGGACATCTGAGATGAGTAGTAGTTGAATCAACTGATAACTGAGATTCAGTCAGAAAAAGTACATGGGGTTTGGAAGACTGCAAGTGGAAATGGACATCGTTGAGATTGGAATTAAGACCACGTATATTTGTGAAATGAATCAGGAAGTCCTTGGGAGGTTTAGATCTTTTCGCAGATAAGCTTGCTCTATTATTTTGACAATTCATGGTGTATTCAATAGTAAGAAAAAGTGGGTGGGACATGCTGTATGAAGTAATGAAATTTTTGGATATGGCGTACATGTGGTAAGAATATACCCAGATCCTTGACATAACGTGGCCTCGACAATGCTCCTCGCACACACACTGCTCGGACTCCCTCCAGTCACTATCTGGCAGAGTAGAGGTAGCAAGATTATACACTAGCTGATCCGGAAGCCTCCTAGAGAGTTACCAATAGGTTTGGTCCGGTGTACTATCTAGCGGCCGGCCCGCGAACACCGTTTTAGAGCTGTACCCTCGAAATGTAAGGAATATTGGATCTCGCCACGACAGTCATCATAACCTCAAAAATCATCAATCATACTGCATGATGGAAGAGATAGGGAAGGGTTGGCCGGAACTTAGCTCTAGAGACTAAACATGGGTTCCACCACTTCAAGCCTCCAATAAGCAAAGTGGTGGTATTTCACCGGTTGATGGGAGTCATCTACCACCTAGTACTGCCTGGTAACATAGAGGGGCGGCGTTCCTCCATGTGGTGTGGGCGCCACACCTCGACCACTGCTTACGTTGGTTCACACCTGGGTGGTCACCCACCATGTACTTGTGCATGGAGGTTATACCCAGGATTACTAACAGTCCCACCATCGTGAAGGTGCAAGCAGAGGATTTGGCTGTCATAGACCGTCCGGACTTCACCGATATTGGGTCCACTTGACTTAAGTGTCACCCGAATATCAGTTCCATCAGCGTTTTAGACTCCCAGGCAGCAAGAACAGCTTGTCTGGCATATCTGAGAGAATGTCTGTGACAACCTCAAGGACCAAAATCTTGCTTTGTGACTTAATTGCAGACTAGTTTGTCCACTGTAGGCATCTCTATCATGTGATAATTTGTATATATTCCTGCATTTTTCTTCATTGCCACAAGTCTTGTCAGTTGATCTGATATTCATTTAAGTTTATGCCTTGAGCCGTAACACTTGTTGGTATAAGAAGCCTAATGGCTGCTATGATAATATTCCTAAATGCTTCTCATTTCGAATTTGCTGTTCGTAACTTTATCAGTTGGTCCCATTGCATAAAATTCAATAACTGTTTGAGATTACTGCAGTCATCTTTACAAAAGTAAAAGCTCTTTCCCTTGCCTTTGACAGTATTTGCATCTTTAATTAAATCTCATTGTGATGACTGCCACCTAGTGGGTCTTTTTATCTGCAGATTCTTGATGAAAGATGGGTCGCTGCTAATAATCAGATGAAGAGTATTGCTTTCTCTTGTCACTCTAACATGCTTGTTTGGGGAACAATCATGTAATAAATCCACAAATTGAAACTGTGTGATTGACTATCCCACAGGGTCTAGTCAATATCTGGAAAGTTATAAAGTCCCCCATTATAAGACATTCTGATTTGCTGGTTCACTCTGTTAGGCCTATAACATACTTCTACTTCCATTTTTCCTTTTCTAGTGCTTACATCACACCAATCTGGCTCGACATTGCACTTGCCATCCATGTCCACTGGATGTGCTGCCTTAGATTTTATGTGCTTCTTAACTAAGAGCAATAACCCCTCCTCCTGTCTTGCCCTCTTTGTCCCTTCTGTACACATGTACTACTCCCCGTATTCAAATTCTAAATCCCTTATATCTTAGTGACACTGTCTGATATCCCCACAATGTCTGCATTTGATGATTTAGCTGAATCGTACTAACAAACAAATCAAGTTGATCTCCTGCGTACAACTAGGTACAAAGGCATTTGAAATATTAAAGTCAGTGGATTCCAATTGTTCGATGCAGATAACTTGAAGCCAGTGGGATCACAGTGAGCCAATCGGGGAAAACTTTGAGGCCCCCCATGTGTCAAAATGAAATATCAGTGAATGCTTATCCAAGTCAGCCTTTGTTTATCTTCCCCCGACCACTTGGATGCATTGCACCTTGAACTGCAAGTCTGGCCTTACAAGCCTTGCTCTGGCCCTTTCTATCCTCTGTGGTGGTTTTAATATGCCAATTCCAGTGGGCCTTTCCACCAATTTCCAATCAAAGCTGGGACCCTGCTCCAGCACTCCAGAATCAACTTATCTTCTCAGTTAAATTCCTAAGACCACAATTTTCGTGCAGCACCTGATAACTTAAGACTGGAAATGCCTACATAATATGTCCATTGAAGATGCAACATAATCTTTCAGAGCAGTTATGAACAGTGCTATTGCTGGTGCCTCTAAGAGAGTCAGAATTTCAGATAAAACCAAGAATTGGTTCTATAATCTCACCAAAACGACATTTATTCAAAAGCAGAAGTCCTACTGAAGATGGCTGAAGTCCAGATCTTGCATTGACCATGAGATATATAAAAGAGAAGAGCAAAATTTCCCAATTTCAAAAAAGGCTGCACACTGCTGCCAACTTCTTTCAAGAGTTAAACAATCTCACAGAATACTTCCATGGCATAGAAACCAATCTGACACAGACAGAAAGCTCTTCAAAGACTGGAAAATTTTTTCTTTCATTGAGAAAGATGAACAGTGTTTCCCCTCCCTACCTAATGGAACACTTGAACCCTCAACCACGATGAACAACATTGTGATCTCAAAGCACTAAGTAATAAATATGATAAAAGGTCTACCCAACAAAGCAACAGTGGGACCAGACAGCTTCCCACTGTTCACAATTAAAATCTGTTTTGTATATATTGCTGATGTCTTGCTGCACATCTTATCAAAAAAATTCACATATCAAAACTAGATCTGTCCCATTGATTTGGCAAACTTATATCACTAAACCCATTCCTAAATCTAATCATCTAAAATTACCTAAAGATTTCCACCCAATTTCTATTGGATGCAATTACTAAAGGTATGCAAAAGCCTCATTCATCCTGCAATTGTCAACCATTGCTTCTCTAATTGGCCTCGTCATCTGCATACAATTATTCAGCACAGATCTAAACTGTCTTCAGAATAGAGAACTATAAGTAACAAATTGTAGATTGATGCAATTTTTTTCTATATCCGAGCTTTCTTCGATAACATGTCTGTTCTCACCCTACTTTTAGCATTTTTAGTATTAGTTGAGGCATATGATGCAAGAAAGCAAGCCTATAGAGCATTGGCCAGGAAAAAAAAAAACTTCCCATTTCACCCATCCTGTCACTCCAAATGTTTGTCTAGTTCAGCCTTAAATTTATTTAGGCCATCAACTTCCGCAACAACAACAGATGGAAATCTGTTCCAGCAGTCAACCTACCTGCTGGCTAAAGGCAAACTTGTGCACATCTATTCTACAACTGTCTTTCCTCAATTTGAATCTTTGCCCCCCCCCTCAGGTTATTAATCTGAGCAAGCAGAAGGATCCCATCAACATTGAACCTCCTCAAACCATTCAAGGCCTTGTACACCTCAATCAGATTACAGCACAGGTGCCTAGTCTCCAGATGCTGCAACTTGCAGAATTTAACCTCTCTTGATGAGAGAACTCCTTTGTTCCTCTCACCAATCTTATTGCCCTTCTCTGTAATTGTTCTAGCAACTCTTCATCCTTCCTAAAATGAGGCCTCCAGACCTGTATGCAGTACTCAAGGTGTGGCCTGACCATTGCCTTATACAAAGGTATAATCACCTCCTTGTCTCCGCTAGCAAAATTCCCATATACCATTGACAAGACTTCATGACTTGCTCTGGCAGCTCGTCTGTACTGCTCAGAGAACTTCATATCTGACTACACAATCACCCTGAGGTCTTTTTTATTCCCCACCTCCCTGAGCGTAGTACCACACAATTGGTACGTTTCTCTTGGGTTACTGCTACCCATATACAGTACTTTGCATTTGTTAATATTAAACTTCAGTTGCCATTTCTCAGCCCATGTACATAAAATTTCTAGATCCTGTTGCAGTAGCGTACTGTCTTTATTATCATTAACAACCCTGTCAACCTTTGTATCATCTAAAAACTTGGACATTAAGCCTGATATACCTTCATCAATATCATTAATAAATACACAAAACAACAATGGGCCCAGTACCGATCCCTGTGCGACTGATAACGTTAGTCGAGGTAGAGCAGTGTCCATTTATTACCACTCTCTGCCGTCTCCCACTCAACCATCCCTTTGTCCATTGCAGCAACTTGCCCTTAATGCCATACCCCTCCAATTTATACAGCAATCTTCCATGTGCAACAGTATCAAAAGCTTTCCTGAAATCCAAGTATATATCAGAATTATTTTTTGCATCCAGTTCCTTTGTCACCACATTGTAGTATCCAATCAAATTGGTCAGAAAAGACTTCCCCTTAACAAACCCATGCTGTGTCTGAACTATTACTGCAGTCTTGTCTAGTGATTCTGCATCACTTCTTTAACTAATGGCTCCATTATTTTCCCCAGAACAGAAGTTAAAATAACAGGTCTATAATTATTTGGATCACCCTTTGAACCCCCCCCCCTTTGTGAATTTGGGATACATTTGCACATCTCCAGTCTATGGGGACCTCCCCTGAATCTAAGGATGCTCTCATAATTATGGCTAAGGGTTTGCTTACTTCCCTCGCTGCCTCCTTCAATATAACTGGATAGATCCCATCTGCCCGAGGTGCCTTTTTTGAGTTTAACTGCAATAATTTCTCCTCCACTTTGCTCTCCGTTATTACAAAATCATTTAGCTCCATGTTAGAGTTTAGTAAACTTCTGTCCTCCCCTTCATTACAGAACTCCTCATGTTTGAATGTACAGTAGAACCTCACTAAATGGTCTCCCTCTGTAATTGGTCACCTTTGGAGGACCAGTTTTTTTTTTTTTTTTTTTTCCCAGAATTGTTTTGATATCTTTTTGATTCCCAAATTTAATGCATATTTGTGATAGAGTAGGAAGCAGGCGGGAAAGAAAATAACAGGGAACAAAGTCATTACCGTGTTCCTCAGAACTCAATTGAAAGATACTGATTCAAACACATATCCCAGTAAAACCGTCCTTCCCCGAATAGTAAACAGAAAACAAGGGTGATCATTTACTAGCTGGCTGTTTAGAGCTAATTCATAGAAGTTCTTCCGCCGACCGGGCTAGCCGAGTGGGTAAAGTACCTGCCCGGCAACCCAAAGGTCGCGGGTTCGATTCCCGCCTCGGGCTTGGATCAAAGTACTGCAAAAACCTTGGGAGGTGCAATATGGCCACAGAAGCTGATGCGCCAACAACTACCAAATCAAAAAAAAAAAAAAAAAAAAAAGTTCTTCCTTCCTTCCACTGTGACTTAGTTTTTAGTCCGTATGTATTCTATTAGAGCTGCTCGCGGTCACCTAATCCTTCTTAATTTCAAGTTTCTAAGTGTGTTAGTGTCTTAAGTCATGTCTGCTAAACGTACTCATGAAAGTCTGGTTTTGCCGAAAAAATATGAAATTTTACGTCTTCACAAAGGTGAAAGTGCATCAAAATTCTCGGAAATATATGCTGTCCCATGTACCACAATTAATAATATAAAAAAGAATGGGGTCAAAATATGAAGAATTTATGTGCAAAACAGAGTAAATGTTTCGAAAAGAAAAAGGCTGACTACAGCGACACTTGACAAATTGGACGAAGCCATGTTTATATGGTTCGCACAGCAGCGCTCCCAAGGGATTCCATTAAGTGGACCAATTATCATCAAAAAGACACTCCAAATGAATCAAAAGTTGAACAGTGACCCAAATTTTAAAGCAAGTCAAGGTTGGCTCTATAGGTTTAAGGAGCGGCACGGTATTCGTCAACTACGGATTGAAGGAGAGAAGATGAGTGCTAACAGTGAAATCCTAGTGTGTTATCATGAAAAACTAAGTGGCCGTATTAGTGATCTTGGATTGTGCGCAGAACAGGTGTATAATTGTGACGAGTCAGGATTATACTGGAAAGTCCTTCCTCAAAAAACACTGGCATCTGGGTCAGAATCTTCAACCCCAGAATTTAAGGTAAGGAAAGAGCGTTTAACAATTCTTGTTTGTTCCAATGCTAGTGGGGCCCACAAAATGACATTAGCAGTAATCAGCAAGGCAAAAAAACCACGTGCTTTTAAGAACATGAATTATAATTTACTGCCTGTAAAATATTATGCCCAAAATAATGCCTGGATGAACAAAGAAATTTTTAAGCAATGGTTTACAGAAGAATTTTGTCCCCAAGTTCTTTCTTGCCTTAAAACAAAAAACCTCCCAGGAAAAGCCCTTTTGATAATGGACAATGCTCCTGCCTATCCCCTTGACGATTTAGAAGAATTTTCATCCCATAACATTCATTACATATTTCTTCCAGCTAATACAACTAGCCTATTACAGCCAATGGATCAGGGCATTATAGAGAGTTTTAAGAGGTGGTATAGAAAATTATTTTTAAAAAACTTGGCACTATGTGAAAACGATTTAGAGGTAGAACAGTTCTGTAAGGAATATACTATAAAGGATGCTATCTATAACATAGCTGATGCTTGGCAAAGTGTTCCTGAAAAGACGCTAAAATCTGCCTGGAATAAGCTCTGGCCATCTCAAGCAGTACAACCTGACTCTGCAGAACAAGAAGATTCTGGTCTCACACCACCAGTTTTAATAGAAATTTGCAGATCCTTGCCAATATTTAAAAACTTAAATGCAGACAATGTCAAAAATTGGTGCGATATAGACACAACGGATGTATGTTATGAAATTTTTACGGATGATGAAATTGTCTCCTGTTTCTGCAGGATCTACTGAAGTAGTAGATGAAGAAGACAACAGGCCCACAAAATCTACCATTTCCCATAAGGAAGCCAGTCAATAATCAATTGGTATGAATGCCAAGAAGAAGCAGAAATGCCAAAAATAATTTTACTACGACAAATTTATAACTTGGCTACTGAAACACACCGACAATACCAAAAACAAACAAAAATAACAGATTTTTTTTTAAACAGATAAATTATGTATGTAAAACTTCAATTACTGTAATATAAATAAGTTTTTTTTTTTTTATTAAGTTAAAAGTGTTCTTAAACATACATGTATGTAACTTTTTTAAATTACTGTATATGTATTAAAATTTAATCTAAATAAATAATTCCTTGTTTTTTACGGTTACAAATCGACTTTTTATTTACTCCCTCACTAAATGGTCTATTTCACTAATTGGTCACCCCTCTGTCCCGAAGGTAGGCAAGCCTTTGTTTGCCCACCCTCCTTCGTGACTTGATTACTGACTAGCTTATATCTGTCAGCTTCTGTGTTACGTGATCATTTATATGCATCCCATGCATTTTTCTTCTTTGCCATGAGCCTCATTATTTCATTTGACATTAATTTAGGCCTAAATCTTGAACAATATTTCTTAGTTGGTATGAAAAGCCTAGTAGCTTCCGGATTAATTCTTTGAAGGCTTCCCATTTAGAATTTACTGTTTTAACATAATCAGTTTGAAGGCTTCCCATTTAGAATTTATTTTTAACATAATCAGTTGATCCCACTGTATAGAATTTAAAACTGCCTGAGACCACTGTAGTCACCTTTATGAAAACAAAAACCCTTCCCTTTACCCTTGATATTGTTACATCTTTTAGTAAATTCCACATCAGTAGATTATGATCACTGTCACTTAGTGGTTCCTTTATCTGCAAATTCCTAATGCCCGAGTCATCATTGCTGATAATCAGATCAAGAGTATTACTCCCTCTGGTTGCTTCTCGAACATATTGCTGTAGAAAACAGTTCTCCTATAAATCCACAAAAGTCTTGCTAGTGTGCGAGTGACCAACCCACAAGTTCCAGTCAAATCTGGAAAGTTAAAATCCCTCATTACAAGACATTCTGATTTACTGGCCCACTCTATTTCTCAACAATTTTTATTCAACAATATTTTAAAATTTCTGGTTCTCTACTCCATATCCTTACTTCTTTTCCCTACCTACCTGGCCTTGGTCTTTCTTGGGATGAGAACCTCATTTTTCAGGAGCATTTCTGCCAAACTAGAAACAAAATGTGGCATTTTGGGCACTGGCAGTAGTTAACAGGCTGCCACAATTTGTCCCTAATATGCCATTGTATTACAAAATATTACAGATGTGACTTGACTCCTTGGATTCTTCTCATCCTTTAAAAAAAAAATAAAGTCACTATTGAAATTTCTGAGCAAAAGAGTTGATGTTCTTAACATATATGAAATTGTCCCAAATCCTGTCACAGAAGCACACATCTGTTTCCCCTTAAGGATGAAAGTCTAACTTTGCATGCCAACACAAACAAGGCAAGCAAACACCTAAAATATTTTAGTGAACTTGAAATTGACCTATATAAAGTAACTGAAAATAAGACACATAAAAAACACTCCAGGAGAACCTTTATTGCAGCCTTGTGTAGCAAGAAAGAACCAACTGTGTATTCTCACTTAACAAGGAACCAAAGACATTCACTTTGCATTTCTAGAACTCTCCTATCTAAAGTCCAAATTATCCAACTTTACATTTGTCCTTGGTATTCTTAACCATAGACTTCTTACAATCTACTTTCCCATTTCACCTATCCATTTGCTCCAAAATTTTGTCCATTTCTTCCTTGAATCTATTCAAGCTATCAACTTCGACGACAGATGAAGTTTGCTCCAGCAATCAACCACCTGCTGGCTAAAGGCAAATTTCTGAACATCTACTCCACAACTATCTTTCGTCTGTTTGAATTTATGTCCCCTCAGGTGTGTAATCTGAGCAAGAGGAAGAATCCCATCAGCATTGACCTTGCTCAAACTGTTCGAGGCCTTATACATCTTAATCAAATAAACGCGCAGTTGTCTAATCTCGAGATGCTGCAATTTGCAGAACTTAAGCCTTCTTGGTAGGAGGAAACCCTTTGTTCCCCTTACCAATCTCATTACCCTTCTCTGTACTTGTTTCCAGCAGCTCTATATCCTTCCAAAAATGAGGCCTCCAGATTTGTATGCAGTACTCAAGGTGTGGTCTGACCATTGCCTCATACAAAGGGTTCTTCTTCTTCCAGTCACATAGCTCCCTGAGGAGCTGTTGTGGCCACCAACAAATTCCTCCAACTGCATCGATCGTGTGCTTTACAAGCAGCATCGCAGTGTCATGCCCAGAAGTTCACTGATCCCATCCTTCCACCTAGTTGCAGGTCTTTCTTTGCATCTCTTCCCCTCGGTTTTCCCTTTCATTATATTCTTCAACAGAAACTTTTCCCTTTTTACTATATGACCAAAAAACTTTTCTTTTGTTGATGCTATGAAGAAAAATTTTAAGCCTGCCAATTTTATTCAATACCCACTCATTTGTTCTTCGACCCAAGTAAGAAATGCACTGTATTCTCCTGTAACACCACATTTCAAATGCCTCAATTTTCTTCCTGTCAACTATTTTCAGATTCCATCCTTCACATCCATAAGTGGGAACTGGAAAAATTAATGAATCAGTGATTCTCAGTTTCATCTTTAGGGGCAGATCATGATCTCTCCATAATTTTATCAGATCAGCGACCAATGTTTTAGCAATTGCCTGTCGTCTCTTTACATCGTTTGAGCACTCACTATTTTTATTTATTCTTGACCCTAAGTAATCAAATTTATCAACTTCTTCGATATCTTGCCCATTAACCTTCACTTTACTGGAATCGAGATTATCACCAATCACCATAGTTTTAGTTTTACATGCATTCAGAAACAATCCTTTTTTTCTTACTTGCTTCACATACCCTCCTCAGAGTTTCTTTAAGATGATCCTTAGAATTACAAATTAGCACAGTATCATCTGCATAAGAAGGTTGTTTATCTTCAGTCCTCTAATTTTGATGCCAGTCTCTAAATCTTCCAAAGCTTCACATATGATATCTTTGGCATAAAGATTAAAAAGGTGAGGTGACAAAATACAGCCCTGAATCAGTGATTCTCAGTTTCCTTACACCGTTACCTATTGTGAAATTTCCCTGCCTTACACCGTTACCTATTGTGAAAAAATCCATGTTTACTACGTTCGTTCTCACAGTTCCTTCCTGTTCTTGGTACAGTAGCTTAATCAGCTGAATCATGTGGATTGGGAAACCCATAATAATCATCATTTCCCAAAGTTTCTCATGTTGATCACAATCAAATGCTTTTGCATAATCTATAAAACACAAAACGACTGGAACATTGAATTCTTTGCATTTTTAAATAATCAGTCGTAGGCTTAAGATCTGATCTCTGGTTCCTCTACCCCTTCTGAAACCTGCTTGCTCTTCTGGCGTTTCAAGTTTTCTTGAGATTCTGTTCAATATGATTTTAAGAAGAATCTTGCTAGTGTGATTAATTAGGCTAATAGTCCTGTAATTTGAGCAAATTTTCAGATCTCCTTTTTTTAGTAAGGGGATGAAAATTGATTTCTTCCAATCTGATGGCCACCATTCTATTTCCCAGTTTTTTACAATCATTTTATGAAAAAACTCTGTGTCCTTCTCACCTGTGGCTTTAATCAATTCCAGGTGACTTGCCGCACATTAGTTCTCTGATGGCTTTTTCGACTTCTTCCTTCAGTGGAATTGGTTCATGATCACACTCTTGAAAAGCAGGTGGCAGATCATTAGTGCCAGCAGGTGCTTGGAAGAGCTGCTTGCAGTATTCTTTCCTCCTTCCTTTTATTGTGTTCTCCTCTGCTAAAATTTCCCTTTTGGAGTCCTTAATTACATTAAGTTTTGGTCGGAACATTTGTCTTCAGGACTTAATTACATCATACATTAATGTCATTAACAACCCTGCCAACCTTTGTATCATCGAAGTTTACAGATGATACAAAGGTTGGCAGGGTTGTTAATGACAGTAATGGCAGTGTGCTACTGCAACAGGATCTAGATAATTTGGGCAGATGGGCTAATAAGTGGCAACTGAAGTTTAACCTTGACAAATGCAAAGTACTGCATATGGGTAGAAGTAACCCCAGAGAAACGTACCAACTGTGTGGTACTACACTTAAGGTGGTAGAAAATGAAAAGGAGTAATTGTGCAGGCAGATATGAAGTTTTCTGAGCAATGCAGATAGGCTGCCAGGGCAGGTCATGCGGTTTTGTCAATGATATATAGGAATTTTGCTAGCAGGGAAAAGGAGGTGATTATCCCTCTGTATAAGGCAATGGTCAGGCCACGCCTTGAGTACTGCGTACAGGTCTGGAGGCCTCATTTTAGGAAGGATGTAGATTTACTAGAGCGTGTACAGAGAAGGGCAACAAGATTGGTGAGGGGAATGAAGGGATCCTCTTACCAAGAGAGACTTAAGTTCTGCGAATTGCAGTGGCTGGAGACTAGGCACCTGCGCGGTGATCTGATTGAGGTGTATAAGGCCTTGAATGGGTTGAGCACGCTGAATTCTGATGGGATCCTTCCACTTGTTCAGATTACGAACCTAAGGGCCATAAATTCAAATTAAGAAAAGACAGATGTAGAATAGAAGTGTGGAAATTTGCCTTTAGCCAGCGGGTGGTTAATTGCTGGAACAAACTTCCATCTGTCGTTGTGGAAGTTGATAGGTTGAATAAATTTAAGTAGGAACTGGACAGGCATTTGGAGAGAATGGTGTGTTTTTTTTTTTTTTTTTTTTTGGCTAATGCTGCATAAGCTCATACACTTGCTTTCATGCATCACATGCAACTACTACTACATCTTTTTAGTGTTGTTTCGTTTGTTGTGGTATTCGATTTCTTTACACTTTCGATTGATATAATCCTGTTTGTCCTGGCTTAAACAGCGCTTGATGACCTTTGCTTAGTTCCTGATACTCTTCGTTTCCTTGTACACCTTGGGCTTTTGCAGTTCTTCTCTGTTCAATAAGTTTAAAAGTGGCTTCTGTAATCCAAGGCTTCATGATCTTTGACCTTTCTCTAATGTGTCTATTTGCTGAATTCCTTAATAATGCTTTTTGTATTTTCCCACATTTCCTCAGGCAGCATATCGTCATCTAGTTCTAATAGAGCTTGAAAACAATTGCCGGTTTCAAGCATATAATCATTTGGAATAATTTCTACATCCAATTGTCTAGGGAAAACCTTATTCACGATCTTTTTCAGCTTCAGCTTGAGGGCAATGTGGAGTAGATGATGATCACTGTCACAATCTGCTCCAGGAAGTATTTTTTCTGTGATTACACTGGAATGCCACCTTTGCTGCATAAGAATATAATCAATCTGATACCTTGTTTTATGATCAGGAGATTTCCATGTGTAGAGCCTTCTTGGGTGCTGCTGAAAGCAGGTGTTACATATGATAAGACTGTTCAGATGACAAAATTCATTCCTGTATATCATTGACAAGACCCTATGAACTGCTCCGGAAGCCTATCTGCACTGCTCAGAAAACTTCATATCTGACTGCACAACTACCCGCCTCCCTCCAGCCCCAATTCCTTTTCATTCTCCACTATCCTCAGTAGTACCACACAGTTGGTACGTTATTTTGGAGTTACTGCTACTCATATGCAGTACTTTGTATTTATCAATGTTAAACTTCAGTTGCCACCTCTCAGCCTATCTGCCCAACTTTTCACAATCCTGTTGCAGCTGCATACTGTCATTAACTACCTTGCCAACCTTCATATCATCTACATATGTCCGTTCCGATATTCCCTGTCAGATACTTGGTATGGAATCTCCTCTTTTCAATCTTTTCTGCTTTAAAATCTCTCTATCTCATTCAGCCAAATTCATCTGTTGTCCCTACCCTTCTACCAACTCCACTAATCACTTGGAGTTCATCGACTTCCTCTTTTAGCAATTTGACTTTCTCCAGTACAACTTTCCTAACAGTGAGGTAATTTTCCTTGGTGATGTTAATGTTCACAACTCCAGCTGGCTTCCATTCTCTAGTCACACCGACCCAGCGGGTCGAGATGCTGAGCCTTTTGCGATTACTAATAACCTTCCACAGATTGTTCGTTTACCTACAAGAATACCAGACAATCCTAACCATACAGTCAACACGCTTGATCTTTTTCTCACAAACGACCCTTCTAAGTACACAGTCAAAGTGAGTGGTCCTTTAGGCACCTCAGGTCACAACTTGGTGATTGTCTCTTCTCCAATGGAGCCATTATCTCATGGCTATTCCCAACCTCGTGCTGTTTGGCATTACAAGAATGCAAAATGCGATGACCTGTGAGATTTCTTTTCCTTGGTCAGATTACCGTTTCAAAACTTCTGTTGTCAGTGTTTGTTCAGATCGTGTCAGTGAAATTATTCTTGTAGGAATGGAATCCTTTATTCCACACTCCACTTTAAAATCTCATCCTTTATCTAAACCTTGGATTTCCAATAAATGTGCTGAGGCTGTTCAAGAGAAGAATGTTGAAGAGAACAATTGTAAAGCGGTTATTAATCAGTCCAAACTAGATTTTGAACAGGCTAAGAGTAGAAAACTTGCTTCTTGCCCTAATGGTAGCCAAGCATTCTGGTCTCTTGCCAAAGCTATTGGCTGCAACTTTTGCCCATCTCTGCTCCCACATCTGTCAAAACCAGATGGTTCTATTGTCACTTCAGCCAAGGATAAAGCTGCCCTGCTAGCATCCCATTTTTCTTCCAACTCATGTATTAATGATCTTTGTAAAACACCTCCCACCATTCCCAACACGCTCCATTCAATTCCTCCTGTGGCCTTCCGCCAAAAGGATGTCAGAAGGATTTTGACGAATCTTGATGCTAAGAAAGCTCCAGGTCCTGATGGTACTCCACTTGTTCTCAAAAACTGTGCTCCTGAAAACTGTGCTTATTCCAAAGGTGTTTTTCATTCTGCTTGGAAATTTGCTCGTATCCAGCCAGTTCCTAAAAAGGGTGCCAAATCCCTCCCATCCAATTATCGTCCCATTGCAATTACTTCTACTCTTTCTAAAGTAATGGAGAAATCAATTAACCACAAACTCTTAAACTACCTAGAAACCTTCCATCTGATTAATGATCGCCAGTATGAATTCCATCAGTGTCGATCCACTTGTGATATTCTGGCTTTTGTTACCCATTTATGGACATATTCAATGGAAAAGTTCGGTGGAACACAAGCAGTTGCTCTTGACATCTCAAAGGCATAAAGGTCTTCCAAACAAGCTTCCATCTTATGGTTTGACAACTGTTTTTTGTAATTGGTTATACAATTTTCTCTCTGATCACGCACTGAGGGTGATGGTAGATGGCTGGCTGTCTTCTAACTTCTCCACTAATGCTGGTATCCCCCAAGGTTTAGTTCTTTTCCTCTTGTATATTAATGACCTTCTTCCATTGACTAGAAATCCTATCCATAGTTTTGCCAATGATAGCACATTGCATTCCACTTTCCATTTTGAGAAACCTTACCCTGCTCAATCAGCTTCAACTTCTCTAATATCCGCTACCAATTCCCTAAATGGTGATCTCCAGGTAATTCTCCAGTGGGCAAAGACAACTTATTTGATTTCAATCCTTTTAAAACTCAGTCTTGTCTTATATCTCGTAAAAAGGATTCTTCTGCCCCTGGCGCACCATAGCCGTAGTTGCTAGTGCGCCAAAAAATCCAAACAAACCTTCTGCCCCTATGCTTGTCTTTGGTGACCCTCTGATTTCTAGGCAAAATGAAATATCTCTTTTGGGGATTACCCTGGCTTCTAATCTCTCTTGGCACAAGCACACTGCAAATATTGCTTCCTCTGCATCTAAAAAACTTGGTTTTCTCTATCGCTCTTGGAGGTACTTTTCTTCCAAACAGCTCTTCACTCTGTACAAATTGCAAATCCGCCCTACCATGGAATATTGTTCCCACATCTGGGGTGGTGCCCCCAAAACCTCTCTCAGGTTTCTAGATTCCATTCAGACGAGGACAGTTAGGTTAATTAATGACTCCTCTCTAACAGTCTCTCTCCGCCTGCTGTCTCATAGATGTACGTTTCTGTTGCATGCCTTTTCTACAGATACTTTCATTAGCACTGTTCTTCTGAATTGGCTTCTATAATTCCCACTCTTTCTTTCAAAACAGTCCGAACACGTGCCGCCACCAGCCAACTTCCATTTACTGTCCAACTTCAAACTCACAGAACCAACTTTTCATCTTCCTTGTTTATTCATTTAACTGCCGTTTTCTGGAACAACCTTCCTTCATGCATTATTTCCTGAAAATTACACTCTACAAAAGTTCAACCCAAGCACGGTACTAAGTACTATAGGTTCTAATACCTCTCGTGTTTGGGGTTTTCATAAAAATAAAAAAAAAAAAAAAAAAGTGTACATACAAAATTATTATATATATATATATATATATATATATATTATTTCCCCCCCCCCCCCAATGTATTTACTGTGAAAAACTCTGTGTATGATAAATGAATCTGAAATAGTGGTCAAGTTGTCAAATGCAGGTGTTGTAGGAATATCAGAGACATGGTGTCACCCAGATATAAGAGATGCTGAATTTGAATATGGGGAGTACAGTGTGTACAGAAATGACAGACAGGAGATATGGAGGTGTGTTGTGCTCTTAGTTAAGAAGCACATGTCTAAGGCAATGCATCCAGTTGACATGGGTGGCCAGTGCAATGTTGAGTCAGTTTGATGTAACATAATCGCTGGGAAAACAAAATGGAGAGTAGTGTGATATAGGCCTAATGACTATGACGAGCATAACGAACAACTGAACAGACACAGAATGGGCCATTAAACCAGACTGTCTTATGATGAAGGATTTTAATTTTTCAGGTTATTGACTGGAACTTGTGGGTTGGTTACTCACATAATAAGATCACTTTATTGGATCATTTTCTACAGAAGCAGCATGTTAGGTAGTGACAGACAGTAGTGGCCTTGATCTGATTATCAGGAACTCTTCATGCATTAATAATCTTCATATAAAACCAATAGGCAATCATAGTGTATTGATGTGAGATTTACCTAAAGATGTAACTAATGTAAAGAGCAAAGGGAAGGGTGTTTGTAAAGGTTTCAGACTATGCTTGAAATCGATTCTGCAGAACCAACTGATATTACCAACAGCAAATTTTAAATGGAGAGCATTTCTGGGAAGTAATTGTAGAAATTACTTGACTTTTTATACCAACTTAGAGATACTATTTTAGACCTAAATCAATGTCAAATGAACTGATGAGACTTATGGCAGAGAAAATTGCATGGGATGCATATAAATTATTGGGTGATAACAGAAGTCTAAATTTGCAGTTGAGTCACAAAAGGAGGTTAGGCAAGCTGAGGCAGATTACAAGAAGTCTCTGCCAAAAAAAAAAAAAATACAAATGAAGCAGCAAAGACTTTACCTATGTAACAAAACACTAGGAGGAAGGGGATGTATCACATTTGGGTCACTAGATATGAATGGTTTAACCGTTGCTAATTCTGCTCAGGGTGCTGACTACCTGAATAAGTATTTTGCATCTACATTCCCATGAGAATTTTTTAGGAATGAAGATAATGTTTATCAAATTCTAAGAGAGATCTAAACAGTTATTTGATAACTGAGAGGAAAGTTGAAGAGAAATTGTTATATTGATCTGGGGATGGCTGTGTCGGCTTATCACCTGATTTTATTAGAATATGAGCAAGTGTCTGTAAACAAAAGAAAAAAAAAAGAGAGAAAGAAATCACATACACACCTGAGTATTTGTGTGCACCAATTTGTACACAATAGGCGCAGCATTTGTCAAGGACACCATGTTTATAAAAAAATTGACCATGGGTCAGAAAAATTACTTCTAGAGGGATATAGATGACTAATATTAATTTATTGTTGCTTTTGATTTCATTTTTGATGTATCATTGTTGGTTTGAGGTGTTCGATTTGGATTAAAGGTTTTGTTTGGTATTTGGTTGACTGTTGTTACAGTTGATCAAGTGGAATTCTTATTTTAATTTTGACTGTTGTTTCAGTTGATCAAGTGGAATTCTTATTTTAATTTTTAAAATCTTTTTTTAGTACTCTTGTTCAGCTAGCATAGCTAGCTTGACACATCAAATTAGTAACTCTTACACACTCCCAAATAATTGCTGATATAACATGGTATATCTGAATGCACCAGAACTTTGGTTCTGCATATCGCTGTTGTTATTCTCCACAATATTAAAAAAATGATTTTAAACATTTAAAGATTAATTACTATATTTAATAACCACACAACATGAAATTAATAATATAGTTTATTAAGCTTATAGCACAAACCATTATACATTTAATTAAGATGATATTTCAGGCATCTTACTGATACCCATAAGATGCCCAAAATGTCACCTTAAGTGTATATAGTGGTTTGGGCTATAAGTTTAATAAACTCTTATTAATTTCACATGGTATAAGAGTGGTAATTAATCTTAATGGAAAACAACCCCGTAACATCCTTCTCTAACTATATTTGAACCTTTATCATTACATCAGTGTACGATATTATTGATTACATTTGCAGATTTACTGTCAACTTTTATTTGCAACTTGGTTCACAATATATTGTTCTCTTGATTTTTGGAAATTCAGTCAAGCACAGGAAGGTGGTGGAAGCAAATCTATCTCTCAGATTCCTTAATTTTTTAAAAATAATTTAAAACAAAGTATATATGAATAACTTAGACTTTTGTTCTTAAAGTTTTATTTAAAATGTATTTTACAAGTTTTAACGATAGTTTTGCTGTGTGTGCTTAAAAGATATTCCATTGGATCTGTCTTCTTTGGGCATTTATGTGCTTATTAAAACAATAGCTGTTTTGATGATTTTTAATCCTGGTTTAATGTTAATTTATAAAAAATAAATAATTCCCCCCCCCCCCATATATCACTGTACTGTCAAGACAATGAATACATTAAGAAGTGCCAGTTTTATATCAGTTGCTGCTTTCATTGCATTCATTTCCATGGTATCATGGGGGGGACCCACAATGATAGTTGATGTGGAAAAAATTGGGCATCATGAAATTTTGTTTTTTTATTTGAAACTGCTATATTTGATTACACATACTATAAATGTAAATAATTATTATATTTACAGTATTATTATTTTTTCTTCCCTTTTCTGATAAAAATGTCAGTTTGCATTATTAATACCTTAAGTTTGGAGTAGGAAGGGGAAAATGTCTAGCTGCCACTAATGTTTATACACCATCTACCAAAAGAACACCTTTCTGATTGCAGTAAGCTTGTGTTATAACTGAGAAATATGTCGAATATTTTGGGACATAAAGGTAATCAGTTAGCCAGAAATTTGTTTCATGTTTGTATGCCAGACAATGAGATGGAGTTAAGTTTCATTGTGGAGTATGCAGATGTCATTTGGTGTGCGCGCGCACACACACACACACACACACACACACACACACACACCCCAAATGACATCTGCATGTCACTTCCCAGTGAAACTTGATATTCCTCAGAAAATATTCAGTATTCCTGAGAAAAGTAGCACACACACTCTCGTATGTGCTATTTTAATCAGGAATTAAATGGTTTGACATGCTGGAGAAATGTAAGTTCAGGTGTGACATAGTTGTGTCACACCTGAACGTAGTTTTGTCTTGAACCCAAGACATAACTACGTAGCTGTAGAAATACTATCTGATGAGTTGATGCACTCAAGATGACTGGTTTCCTTAATTTTGTCATACACCTTAGAGCATCTGAGTTTGGCGCTGTGTGTGGAACAGACAAACCTGTGTGTCAGTGACACAGAAATGCATGCTATGAATTTTCACAAAACAGTTGTAGAGCACAAGCCTTTCATAGAAAAAACAATTGCACAAGGTCAGTTGGCATTATACCAGCCACTGGAATGTGTGAATCAGTGGAAGTAAGTCTTGTGTAGTGATGAGTCATGCTACATGCTATTCCAATCTGATGTGTGTTTTGGGTGGAGGACACCTAGAAAACCCTCATTAATTGAGTGGACTGTCCAGACTAAATTTGGGAGGAGGAAGTGTCAGTCAGTGAGTGTTTGTTTTATGGACTAGGACTATTGGTCACAGTGCGTGGGATCACAAATGCTGTATCTTATTTTAACATTCTCGATATGCGTGCTCTGCACAGGTACAATTTTATGTAAGTGACCTTTACACCTCCCAACAGAAATGCTCCATGTCACCTGGAGTCTGATTTGAAGAGAACAGCATCAGAACTTTGGAATGGCCAGTACAGTGGTGCTTCCGTAGCCAGGTGGGCAGGAGCAGCAGTGCATAGCACACGCTTCTTGATTAGACCGCGGTTCGAGCCCGTGACCACCAAATACGGAGGATGCGGAAAGGTTAGGGAATCTAACCTTTCCGCAATCTGATTACCGCATATCCCCGGAGCAATATGGCCTTAGTTGCTAATGCTCCTAAAAACAAATAAACAACAAACAAGCCAGTACAGTCCCAACTTCAGCATCACTGAGATTAATTAGAATGCAGAATTAGGACAAGGCTCTTTTTGTTATCAAAGCTCATGAATGCTTTAAAGGAGTGATGTGGAATATTATCAGCATCTACCAAAAATTAGCAAAAAAATCTCCCATAAGGCAGTTAATCTCCCATGGAAGCAGTTAATACAACCAAAAGTGAGCCAACATACTATTAATTTATTTGAGTAATACACATTTTGTTTATAATTACTAGTGGTCCTTTACTTTTGGCAGGATAAATTCAGTTCAAATTAAAATTATTTAAATTATTATTTTAACAGCACTAGAGCTTCTTACTCACATCTGAAGTCTGTTGTGTAGTTGTCTCTAAAAGTGTGCTTTCTTGTTGTGCAGGCCGAAAAACTTGGAATAACTCTTGGGAGGCCACTCCCTCCACCTGAGGTCAGCTAAATACAACCTCAGTTGAAGTGGACTATAGAAATTCCTTCAGTTAACCAATAGGAGCCTAAATCGCTATCTGCCACCTTAAAATGAGTGCAGTTAGTGATCTGTTGTAACAGCTAAGCTGCCATGGAGGATAGTAAGATATTTAGCTCTTTCATTTTTCAATTCATCCATCTTAGCTTTCTTGTGTTTGCATGGTCACTTAGGCAAAAGTTTAGAATTTTGTAAATCATTTATGTACGAAGATTACTGAGACATACATTTCTTTTAACTTTTAGAAAATTCTGATTGTCAGCTTTGTTCACTGTGCTTGTTCAATATGGTTAATAATTAGCCTGCAATAAAAAATATGTGTAGTTTATTATTGTAATAAGAATTGTGTTCTGAATTCAAATTCATATGGTTATGAAAAGTACTTGTCTTAAGATGTTTTCCTACTTAAGATTTCATTTTATTTTTTTACCTCAAAACTATCTCATCAAGTTTCACAGTATACCTACACAGTACCTTCTGGTGTATAAGGTGACATTTGAAGTGCTTAAAAATCTTCTAAAATTAAGGTTGACATATACTGAGTAAAAACCCTAAACTTGAATTAATGGCACTTGCTTAGAGGTAGAAAGACATGAATTAATAACATTATTTTTACAATTTATTACATGTATATTTTTTCTGAAAATATAAATTGCTTCTCACCTCTTAATCTGAGAATTTGTAAATTAGTTTCATCAGAAAAACTTTGTGGAACTGGTCAAAGTTATGTTTTTGGGTGGACTTTTGAGATTGGCAATTTCTTGTAGCAAATGTATTTCCTTATGCAGGTATTGTTTACGGAGAAACTAATTTGCAGTACCGTACTAAACAGGTAACAAGGAATGTGTCAGTTACATAAAGCCTCTCATGTACACATATAACATCAATATTTGTAGAAGAATAAGAGAAGGTTATCTCAATATGATACGTAGAATGCTTCCATATGATACTCTTCAGAAATTAAAATTTCTTAATTTTAAATCATTTCGCATTAAAAAATTAATGCAAAATGATTACAGTAAAAGATCAATTGAAATCAATTCAAAAATCAATTTAAAAATTAAATAAAATTAATTTACAAAGTTTAAATTGTTAAAACGATTTTCCTTCCTGAAGCTGACAGTGCTTTTAGACCACATGTAGTGATCACAGGAATGGAAATTTTTTTTTTTTTTTTTTATGTGAACCCCAAACACGAGAGGTATTAGAACCTATAGTACTTAGTACCGTGCTTGGCTTTGAGGTTAAGAAGACGAAAGAAGATATTTGTTGACATTGAACTTGAACTTCTGTAGATTGTAATTTTCAGGAAATACATATGAAGGAAGGTTGTTCCAGAAAATGGCAGTTCAATGAATAAATGAGGAAGATGAAAAGTTGGTTCTGTGGGTTTGAAGTTGGACAGTAAATGGATGTTGGCTGGTGGCGGCACGTGTTCGGACTGTTTTGAAAGAGAGAGCAGGAATTATAGAAGCCAATTCAGAAGAACAGTGCCCATGGAAGTATCTGTAGAAGAGGCAGGCAGCAGAAACAGTGCGTCAATGAGAAAGCGAGTAGAGAGACTCTGTTAGAGATGAATCATTAATTAACCTAACTGCCCTCTTCTGAATGGAATCAAGAAGCCTGAGAGAGGTTTTGGGGCATGGAATATTGTTCCCACACCCCAGATGTGGGAACAATATTCCATGGTAGGGCGAATTCGTGATTTATACAGAGTGAGCAGCTGTTTGGAAGAAAAGTAACGCCGAGAGCGAAAGAGAAAACCAAGTTTTTTAGATGCAGAGGAAGCAATATTTGTAATGTGCTTGTGCCAAGAGAGATTAGAAGTCAGGGTAATCCCCAAAAGAGATATATCATTTTGCCTAGAAATTGGAGTGTCACTAAAGATAAGCATAGGAGTAGAAGAATCCTTTTTGCGAGATATAAGACAAGACTGAGTTTTAGAAGGGTTGAAATCAACTAAGTTGTCTTTGCCCCACTGGAGAATTACCTGAAGATCGGCATTATTTTGTCCTTGCACATGCACGTGAAAGGCAGCGATTATTTGTCTTCGTGCATGCCACAAACAAAAGACCACGAATCGGAGATTAGATATGGATGGTGAACATTAATAGAATTCTCGTGTAATTTAATTTTGATGGTTTCTGCAATTAATAGTCGCATATAATTATGTTGGACATTAAGTATTTTGGTCTCGTTAAATAAAAATGTATGGTTTTCATTAATGGCATGAAAGGCTAATTCTGACACTGCTGAACAAAAAGCACAAACTTAGGATGTGTGCTTTTTACTCGAATATTCAGTGGAAATCTCATAGATCCTTGGTATGACGAGTCACAATCACTGCAAGAAATGTTGTTTACCAAGTCATTTATTTGTGTCGCGAAAGAGGAAAGGACTGACCGATTGTTCAGTATAGCATGTAATTTCCGTATTACAACCTTAAATTTGGTATATTTAAAGATTCTATTACGCTACTTGTGCCACTGTTCAACATATGGGGAAGAAATAAAGTATTTTTTGATGTTGCTATTGTTGGTTGGTTTTTTTGTGTAGTTTTTTTGTATCCTATTCTTGTACCCTAATTCGGTTTATTGTAGCAAGGGGGTAACCCCTGTTTAAGAATCTGCTGGTTAATTCTGAGTCTAAAGTAGATTCCGTTGTTGAATATTTATAGGCATTGAGAAACTGATTTGAGATAATAGATCTTTTGTGGGTGAACGGGTGATGACTGTTATAATTTAGAACCATACTGGTGTTTGTTGGTTTATGATAGATGTTAAATTGGATTTTATTTGCCTCCGGAGTAAGAGGGAATTTAGAAAATTTTATGACTTAGTATCCATATTTTCCCTTTCCAATGTAAAATTGAGTCTAGAATGAATATTATTAAAAGAATGTAAAATGTCTTGAACAGTGGTATTATCAGTAATAACCAGAACATCGTCTAAATACCTCCCGTAGTATGTGATATGGGGTAGAAAATGCATCAATTGTATATGCTCAATCGTTGAGAGACAGACCTCCGACTTTAAGCTGCTAAGACTCAATGCCATTGGCAAGCAAAAAATTTGTTTGTATACTTTGTCTCAAAAGGTGATATAGTTGACTTCAACTAAAAGTTTAAGTGAAAAATTTCCTTAATAGGAAGCTTTGTATAATTAATCAGTATTGAGTTATTATTTAACATATAACCAAAGAATATGTAATGTGTATTAATGTTGACATTTGTATATTACAAAGTAACATCCAGTGAGAATAAATTATCATTATTGCTGTGTCTACAATCCTTAGGTTATTAAATAATGTATTGTAGTTTTATTATGAACCGGTTTTTTAGGTAGCTTGCAAGGTGGTAAATTATAATTTAATTCTTTAGATAAATTGAAATTTGGTCCTGCAATAGCTGATATGAGGAAAGATTTTTAACCTGTTGATATGTCGGTACATTGCACCTTGGGCAAGTGGGTGTTCGAGCACTAGCTAAAACTTTCTTTCTGATTCTGTGTTAGCACATTGTACGTATGTGGGTGGGCCAGCAACGAACTGGTATGCACTTGATCCGCAGATCACACGCATGTGTTTGAACTCGTATGAACCTGTCTTTATACTCGCGATAATGTATTAAATTTGTTAATGTGTCTGTTTTTTATTTCTATGTCATGTGCTTCACATCACAAATCTATGGAGGTCTTCAATATAGACCAATCGTTTGGATGTAGATAATTTTTTAATTTGTCGCGAAGTTTCCTAACCTGGGAAAGGTATTTTTGTTTATTAGAATACTGAGATTTTAAGGCAGGTTTAACTATATTATGTGATGTGGCAAGTGCTAGTTGCCTTATGCCTGAAATTTTTTGATTTAAATCGACCCTGGCAAATTTCAGAATGATGTTGCTTTGATGCCAATATTTTAGGAAAGAAATATGTTAAATTTGGGCCGAGTATCTTAGTGTTAATCTAATGTAATTATGCAACAAGGTGTTCAAAAAATTTCCCATAATTGTGTGTGTGTTGATAGGTTATGCCTGGAGAGAAAGGAAGTGAATGAAATTGTCAACAAGAATTTAAAATATGAATTTGATGGTATATAACAGAGCTATGATGTTCAGTGCGTTCTACGTTGATATCAATATTTGTAGAAGAATAAGAGAAGTTTACCTCAATATGATACGGAGAATACTTCCGTATGATTCTCTCCAGAAATTAAAAGGAAAAAAAAACTAACGCGAAATGATTACAGTAAAAAATCAATCAAAAACAATACAAAAATTAATGAAATTTAAAAAGCAATTAAAAAATTAAATAAAATTAATTAAAAAAAGTTTAATGTAAAACGTAAATCTTAAATAGAGATTATTTCGCAAGTTGCATTTTATGTTAATTTTTTATTTGGTTTAATTTCTGGAGAGTATCATATGGAAGTGTTCTACGTATCATTGAGGTAAACTTCTCTTATCCTTCTACAAATAATGATATTAATGTAGAATGTATTGAGCATCATGGCTCTGTTATATACTAAAAAATATATAACATCAATAAGAGTGTCATTGCCTGCAAATTTTGGTTTCATGACAGTGTAGGGCTTACTGCATGTGTTTGCTACTTTCTTTATAGTTTGCTATGCAGTATAATAAAATATAATAGTGTAATGTTAAAAGAATGAGCAGAAATAGTTGAATTTGAAATCAGACTAATTCTTTATACAGATTTTACTCTAATACATCACTGTGTGAGATATTGACAGATAACTTGATGGGCGGGCATATTTGCATGATTTCTGGCAGCAGTTGTATCATAATGTAATAGGATTCCATATTTCTTTGCTTCCTTGGTTGGGCTGCAAGCTTTTGCTTCCTACAGTTAGTATTTTTATTTTATTTTTTCATCATGTAGTTTTAATATTTGTTTTTTCTCCGGGTTTCAGTATGCAGCAGTTTTTCAAAATTAAATGTCATCATACATGCTATGATGGCATTTAATTTTGTTTTGTTGTTAGTGGATTATACTGTTTAATTTAAATCTTTAGTAAAAAATGTTCATCTTGTGGTTTAAAAAAAGCCATTATGGCAGAATTTTTCACCCAACTTTAACTGAAAGAAGTATTGTTTGCTAGTTGAGCCTAAACAGCCATTGATTTTTCTCTTTCTAGCTGTTGGATGCCGAGAATTTCGCTGTCTAAACAGCTTTTGCATATCACAGGATTTAATATGTGATGGTGTTAATCACTGTGGAGATAATAGTGATGAAACCAGTCATGCCCTCTGTATTGGTAAGAATACCTCTTTTAAATATTAAGTATATTTTGAATACTTCTTTTAAATATTAAGTATATTCAAAACATTTCTGGAAATATAATAAAACTAGAGAGAGAGAGAAGTACATGTTTAGTGTACTTATCTGGAAGTAAGAGTTATTATATGTTTAAGTTGATGAGCAGCTACAAGTCAAAAGTTCTTTCAAGTGTGCAGAGTGTTGCATTGCATTATGGTTTTCTTATTAGAAATAAATATTACTGCAACTGATGAAATGGTAAAATAAAACTTTATTGAAAGTATATAGTAAGAATTAAGAAATAAAAATATAATATAAGAAGAAAATATACATAAGTTATTAAAATACTCTATATAAACAAATAAATACCAAAATAAATATACTGAAAGTGATGAAAATATAAAGAGTAAGAGCGTTAAAACAAATATATACCAAGTAGCTTTTGGAGCGATGTACCCCTTTATCAACTTAGACAAGAAGGTATGACACGCGTTATTAAACCCTGCAGAGGTGTAACATTGGTGAAAACCAAACTAATGCCTGATTGGAGACAGTAAAATAAAAAAAGGGAAGGGGGAAGAAAGGGAAAAGAAGAAACAAACATCAGCCAACAGACTGCAGAGGTAGGATGACACATTGGCCCTGTTACCAGCTTGCCATTTCTCATGTTGCAAAATGACTGCATCAATAATAGGGTGTATACAGGTCCCACAATTGTGATTAATGTTGGAACCTGCCACAGCTGTATGGAGCACTTCTAACCAGCAACGATGATGAGCATCGTGTACACGGTTCAAAATTTCAGCATTATAATGGATTACAGCTCACACCAATAATGTTTTGGAATAGCAGAGCGCGCAAAATTAGCCTGACAAATAGCCCTCATGCTCCAGAATAAGATTACAATGTCTCTGCTCAGATTCTCCAGTGAAACAAACTCCACAATCTGGACAACTAATCCAATAGACTGAATCTGCTAGTTGCAGCAAGGGAATGATCATCCAGAAACAATTTACTGCAACTTCTTGCGTGGGAGCTGAACACAACCGATATGGTAGATACAAAAATAAATGGTATTGAAAGTAGGAAATCTAAAGTAAAAAATATTCAGTTATCTGAATGAAAAGTTTGATTCAAGAAAGAAATATTACATTAGATAAGACTACTATTTGTTTCAGGAATGTAATTTCATTCAAGTGTTAACTGTTAATGAACAATAAACTGGGCTGTTGTGTATAGAGAAAATTGAAAAGCATTGAATTGTTTTTGAAAAGAGAATAACATATAGAAAGACACAAACTGTACCTATGTTTTCTCTTTCTATAATACCAAAACAAAGTAACAACATGAAAAATAAGAGAGTGGGGGAAGACAGTCACTATTTGTGAATACAAGAAATATAGGTGATGTAGATAGATCTGATGATTACTGTGTTGGTTATTTATCCATAGGAACAATTTGGTATTCAGATGTGCTCCGAGACATCAAGTTTGCAAGATTTTGAAAGTTTTAAGAAAAACCACACACACACACACACACGCTGGACGACCTCCACAAAAGGGGAAGTCACGCAGAGGTTCCTCCCCGATCTACAACAAATATACCCACAGTATCCGGTATGGCTTTGCCCTGGATTGTACAGCACATATCTCCTAACAGGACATGGAGCGATTCGCCACAAATTACACCTTCTCGGACTCGAAAACAACCCAATGTGTGCATGTGACTCTGTGGAGACCTGGGGACACCAGATGTATGACTGCGAATTTTATGAAGATCTTCGTGTTGAATTAATCATCCAAGTGCACCTTAATCCCAAAAACCGGGAACACTACTTACTGGAAGATGAAGCCTCATATATAGCATTCACCAAGTTTGCCCAGAACCTGTATGCTAGACGCTTGACCATTCCTCTGCCTGCAAACTTCGAATAGATGTGTCAAACAAAGCTTCTCAGAGACCCCCAACCAGATGTCATGTTTTACTGCTTGATCCTTCGTGCAAGGCAAAACTGGAACTCTTATCAGAAGTGACAAAACTCCACTTCCCAGAACATTGACTAACGGACGGGACAACAGTCCCACGAATGACTCCCAACTGTGACATTTTGCACAACCTATTCAGCCAAACCAACATTGGATTGCCTCTGCTGGGCCTCAAGTTTTTCTGGATGGTGTGGACCTGACCCTACGGTCTGGTTTGCTCCCACTCATGCACACAGGCCACATTGGCAACCTGAGCCAGCTCCCTTGTTTGGCTCACTGTCTTACCTGTTCCTGGCAGAGCGGGGAGGGGACAGTTTGCTGTCCCCTTCTCCCCTATTTCTTCCCTCTGGTGGGGCATGGGCATGCCCCACTGTAAACCGGAGTTGCCTTCCTTTCGGCTCCATATTTCTGTCTATCTCCCCCCCCCCCCCCAGTCTTCAGCCTTCACCCCACTCTATCTGACAGCAACGTGAACATGCCCCAGACAATCTAAAATCGCCAATCTAAATAAATTTTGCCCAACATTTTGGACTTCTAGCGCTCCCCGCGACGCGTACG
Source organism: Mastigoproctus giganteus (assembly GCF_048544385.1). NCBI lineage: Eukaryota > Metazoa > Arthropoda > Arachnida > Uropygi > Thelyphonidae > Mastigoproctus > Mastigoproctus giganteus. The sequence continues at coordinate 168,557,009 of NC_143583.1, forward strand.
CGATTTTTTTATTTTTTATTTTATTTTTTTATTTTTTAGGTCCTAGCCACTGAAATCTCAGGAAATTAGGTGGCAGGACCTGCCAGAGTGAACTATATACTAGTGAGTACCTGGTCTGCCTCCACGGGGCGAAAGTGGGACGTCGGCCTCAGTAGGGGTCTGGCGGCTAAATGACCAGATGAACAACGGTACAAGGTATCACACATATACAAAGTCCATACACTTTTGAATCTCTGGCTTTTCCAGTCAACTGGTTCACCCACAATGTAAACTACGTGGAGATGGGGGAAACCCCTGGTGCCGCTTGACCCTAAACACACTTTACACTTTACTTTACACTTTACATACACACAACACAATTAAATTTAATATGTCTAAAAAGGTTTTAAAATGTTTCAACCTGCTGTTTTATATATTAACTCATGCATATCAAAAATAAGTTTTGAACATTTCAGGTAGTCAATTTTTTGGAATTTAGAGCTGGACTGCATGGAGAAGACAGTGAAATAATACTAGACAGCAATGGGTTAAAGAAGGCTCAGTATTTAAAGTGTTAAATATTCATATAAAAAAAATTGCATAATGAGACTCCTGGTTAGAAGCATAAACAAAAATTTTTTTATAGGAAGATCAGTTTTAATGTACGAGATGCTACCCAAAATTTCCTGAAATTTAATTTAAAATAAATTAGACATGCCTTGGGTCTTATTCGCCACCTTTTAAGCATTCCCCTTGAGAGTGTAAACACTGATCCCAGAGCTTCTCCCATGATTTGAATGCATCCTGAAAGTCCTTCTTCGTCATAGTGTTTAGCACTGCTTGCTATTCAGCTTATTTTGGATATCCTCTATGGAGTCAGATTTTTGACCCTTCAGCTTGTTTTCCATTCTTGGGAAGAGGAAGAAGTTGCAGGAGAGTAAGTCTGGCGAATAAGGGGGGGTTGGGGACGATTGTCACGTTGTTGGATGCCAAAAACTGCGCCACAGCAAGAGATGTGTGGGCCAGTGCATTGTCATGATGAAGGACCCAGTTCTTTGTGTGTCACTTCTCCTCCTGGCAGCTTCCCTTAACCGCCTCAGGATGTTGCAGTAGAACTTTGCATTGACAGTCTGGCCAGGAAGGACAAATTCCTTATGGATAATCCCATCAATGTCCTAAAAAACAGATCAGCATGGACCTTCACATTGCTCCTCACTTGTCGGGCTTTCTTCGGTCGGAGAAAAAATGGGCTCTTCCACTGGGATGATTGTTGCTTGGTTTCTGGATTATACCCAACTCTTGTCACCTGTGAAGACCGTAGAAAGGAAGTTTTGATCACTCATGGCCTATTCTTGAAGATCTAACTTCCATGCGATACTGCTTTTGGTCTTCACTCAGTAATTATGTCACGAACTTGGCCTCAATCCTTCTCATGTTCAACTCATCTGACAAAATCCACTGACTCGTGCCGTACGATAGTCCTACAATTCCACAAATGTTGTGGATCGTCTGCCTGCGGTATCATGGATCACCACCCGAACTTTTGCGACATTTTCCGGTGTGGTGCTCGATGATGATGGACACCCAGAGCGATCGTAGTCATCAACTGACATTCAACCATTTTTAAAACGGTTGAATGTTAAACACTTCCACCTAGCAGTTCTTTTATCTGCATATTTTTAATGCATGAAGAATCACTGCTGATAATCAGATTGAGCATTGCTCTCTTGTTGCTTCTCTAACATGCTACTGTAGAAAAGTCATCCAGTAACTTCACAAAAGTCTTGCTAACATGTGATTGATCAACCCCCCCTAAAGTTCCAGTCAATATCTGGAAAGTTAAAATCCCCCATTATAAGACATTTTGATTTACTGGCCCACTCTTTCTCTGTACAGTTGTTCATTCTACCCATCAGTCATTTGGCCTGTAACACATTCCTACTCTCATTTTTGTTTTCTCAGTGCTGTTTCACACCAAACTAAATTAACATTGCACTGATCACCCATGCAAACTGCCTGTTTTAGATTCTGTGCTTCTTAACTGATTGGTATCAATTTCCCCCATCTGTATCCTGTCCTGACTGTCCTTTTTGTATATGTTGTACTCCCCATATTCAAACTCTGCATCCCTTATATCTGAGTGACAACTTGTTTCCGATATCCCTACAATCTCTTCGTTTGGAGTGTGTACACCAATGCTCCTATCATTGGTGTACATGCAAGTATACATGCACCTGTTCTTGCTCTTAGTTACCCCAACACTTTAAATTCAATGGAAAAGTTTGGTGAAACATAAGCAGTCGCTCTTGACATTTCAAAGGCTTTTGATCGTGTTTGGCATAAAAGTCTTCTAAATAAGCTTTTATCTTTTGCTTTTCCAACTGATTTTTGTAATTGGATATCCAGTTTTCTCTCTGATCGATCATTGTGGGTGATGGTAGTCTTCTAACTTCTCCACTAATGCTGGTGTCCCCCAAGGTTCAGTTCTTACTCCCACTCTTTTCCTCTTGTGCATTAATGACCTTCTTCCATTGACTGGAAACCCTTTCCATAGGTTTTTTTTTTTTTTTTTTGCTGATGATAGCACATTGCATTCCACCTTCCAGTTCAAGAAATCTTGTCCTGCTCAAACAGCTTCAATTCCTTAAATGCTGATCTCCAGGTAATTCTCCATTGGGGGCAAAGATGACCTAGTCGATTTCAATCCTTCTGAAATTCAGTTCTATCTTATATCTTGTCAAAAGGATTCTTCTGGTTCTATGCTTATCTTCAATGACACTCCGATTTGTAGGCAAGATCATATATCTCAATTGGGGATTACCCTGACTTCTTATCTCTCTTGGCATGACTATACTACAAATATTGCTCCTTCTACATCTAAAAAACTGGGTTTTCTCTTTTGTTCTCAGGGTTACTTTTCTTCCAAACAGCTGTTCACTCTGTAAAAATCGCAAATCTGCCCTACCATGGTATACTGTTCCCACATCTGGGACTGTGCCCCAAAGCCTCTCTCAGGCTTTCAGATTTCGTTCAAAAGAGGGCAGTTAGGTTAATTAATGACTCATCCCTAACAGACTCTCCACTCTGTCTTGTAGGTGTTCTGTTTCTGCTGCATGCCTTTTCTATAGATACTTCCTTGGTTGATACACGTGCTGCAGCTCCAAATTCAAACTCAGAGAACCAACCTTTCTTCTTCCTCATTTATTCACTCAACTTCCGTTTTCTGGAACAACCTTCCTTCATACATATTTCCAGAAAATTGCAATCTAAAGAAGTTCAAGTCTAATGACAACAAATATCTTCTTTCATCTTCACAACACCCAACCCATGCACAGTACTAGGTACTATAGATTCTAATACCTCTCATGTTTGGGAGTATTCATTAAAAAAAAAAATATGTATATATCCCACAGCAGACCTTGAAATCCTAAATTCTTTGGTTTCCGTGCTGCTGCATGTTCCAATGGAAGCAGTGTAAGAGTCTTTTACTTCTGCCTGCAGCTATTGGTCTGTGTATCTTCTTAAACTAGCAGTTAGGTGCATATAAATTCCATTGAATTTATATGCACCTAACACTGTACTATTAGCATTAGCAAATATTCTTGCTCCATTTCTATTTGTATCACATTACTGTAGAAGCAGTCTCCTGTTAGCAAGTACAGACTATGTTGAGAAATGTTGTGCCCTGTGAGCTTTGCACAATCTCTCCATGGCCAATTTGATTGACAAGGCTCTCATCGTGTACTCCCTTCTACTGTGTTTGGGCAGAATTGCAAGACACTTTCAAATTTAACCATAACTCGTGACTTTTTCCCAATATTGCTTTGTACTTGTTAAGTAAATCCTCACATCTCGTACTCTTAATGTCATTAGTGCCAATGTGCACAGCAATATCACTATTTGTGCCCTTAAATGTTGATATCCACTCTACAACATAAAAAAAACAATGTTTTTTTATGTTGTAGAACATAAAAAACATAAATAAACATAAGTCTTAAACATAAATAAGATACATAAAAAAAAAAGCAAAAAAAAACATCATCATCATCAACTTTTTCTCCTAGTGGACAAATTCCCTGGTCTTATTCAACCTATACTTTTTGCACAATATATTTCCCATTTCTCTGATGTCAGAGTCACTGACAGTAGCTACCTCTTGTGGGAATAGTGCATTTTGCCTTGGGAGTTGCCACTCTCTTTCTTGAATTGCAATCTCTAGCACTGAGGTGGGCAGCTGAGAGCTTGATGGGGGCCCAACTTAATTCCTTAGGGGCATCCACCTTGTTCTTCAAGCTCTCATAAATTCCCATTAGAACACTGAGTTGATAGACACTCTTTACATCGAACATTGGTATCAATACACAAAGACATCTTTGCTGTATCATGTCACATTCTAGATAGATCTGGAAACATCAGACAAGTAGTACATTTTGTGAGGCTATGATTCGGAGGATAGCTGGCCCTCCTGTGTTCTCTCCAGTGCCACAGCACTCCACTAGTTTGAGCTCTTTGGGTTGCTGCTCTGGTCTAAGACATGACTTACATTCAGTTTAATTGAGTATACTACACTAAACTATTATAACATAACTTATTTGTAATAACAATAATACCATGAACCGGTTATGTAGCATTATTACCTGTTAAGTTTACGTTATTGAATATATGTATTACGATATATTGACAAGTGCAAAGTACTGCATATGGGTAGTAACCCCAGAGAAATGTATCAACTGCGTGGTACTACACTCAAGGAGGTGGAGAATGAAAAAGACCTGGTGGTAATTGTGCAGTCTCATATGAAGTTTTCTGAGCAGTGCAGATAGGCTACCAGAGCTGTTCGTGGGGTATTGCCAATGATATACAGGAATTTTGCTAGCAGGGATAAGGAGGTGGTTATCCCTTTGTATAAGGCAATGGTCAGGCCACACCTTGAGTACTGTATAAAGGTCTGGAGGCTTCATTTTAGGAAGGATCTAGAGTTACTAGAACAAGTACAGAGAAGGGCAACAAGACTCGTGAGGGGAACAAAGGAGAAAGGCGTGTTCTTACGAAGGAAGGCTTAAGTTCTGCAAATTGCAGTGTCTAGAGCAGTGGTTCTCAAGAGTTTTTTTTTCTGGTGGCCGCAAAAATGGCCACTCGACTTAGCTGGTGGCAGCACAATTCATTTTTTATTAAGACATTCATTTTACTGAGAAAAATGATAGTTAGATGGAATTTATATGCATATAAAATAGTAATAGTAATAAGAAGTAATTTAAGATTCTATCCTGAGAGTTTGCTGAGAAACATATATATTTTTGAGTTTTGTAGAACAATATCATGTAAAATTGTAACTACTGTAATACTTTGCTATTAAACTGCAGATATAAAAATAAATTAAAAAATATTGGATAGGTGGCATTTAAATTTCTAAATTTTTTTCCCATATGTAACCGAATTATATGAAGAAAGAATATATAGAACTTTTATTATTAATTGTGCTGGTACTCTGGATGAACAGTCATGTCTCATACTGTTGAATATCACTTTTATAAAAATCCATATATTTTATTGTATATAAATAAATTTTTTAATGTTGGAATTTAATAAATAAAAAATATATATTTATGAAAATGTCTGGTGGCCACACAGAAATCTCTTGGTGGCCGCATTTGAGAACCACTGGTCTAGAGACTAGGCACCTGCGAGGTGATCTAATTGAGCTGTATAAGGCCTTGAATGGTTTTGAGCAGGCATCAATGCTGATGGGATACATCAGAGGTTCCCAAACTTTCTCGATTCACGGCACCCTTAGTGTCCCAGTAATTTTTTCCTGGTGCCCCTAGACCAATTCTCTCTCTCTCTCTCTCTCTGTGCATGTGCTTGCATGCGTGTGTAATATTAAAAAAAATATGTTATATGATAGTTATTATAATAATATGCATGGTTTTGTTAAGGGGAAGTCTTGCCTGACCAATTTGATTGGATACTATGATGCAGTCACAAAAGAACTGGATGAAGGGAATAACTTTGATATTATATACTTGGATCTTAGAAAGTCTTTTGATACTGCTGCACATGGAAGACTGCTACACAAATTGGAGCAGTGTGGCATTGAAGGCAAATTGCTGCTATGGATAAAGGGGTGGTTGAGGGGGAGCAGACAGAGAGTGGTAATCAATGGACACTGCCCATCGTGGACTAATGTTATTAGTGGAGTCCCTCAGGGTTCAGTGTTTCATTATTGTTTTCTGTATTTATAAATAATATTGATGATGGTATATCATGTGGCTATCCTGTAGTATCAGTACACAACAAATACCTTTTTTTTCCTGGCTGATGCCTGAAAAAAAAAAAAAAAACTCTTCACCACATCCTTTATTATAAAGGGAGTGGTGAAGAAACTCTTATTCTCAATAACTAAACATTAATAGTGAAATTTCCAATCACAATTCGGTACTTAATTTTTCAAAATGTTAATTTGCAAAAAGACATGAAATTGAATTAAAAATGTGAATTTATGATTTACTAATAGAAGAGTATGAAGGAAGAACAAGATTATGTACTGAAAAATTTTTAAAAGAATTATATCAGTAATATACTCTTAATTTTATTTCATCTTGAATTTGCATTACAATGTAAATTAATTTGTCTTCCTTATAATTATCTTTTTCATATTTATTTATCTAGATGAAAGTTCCACAAGTCAGATTCTAGGATTAGGGATAAGTGTTTTTGTAGCCATTATTGTCAGCATTTTTGCGGTATGTTCATTGTGTGTGGTGGGAATTGCCATATGTATTTGCCGAAGGGATCGCCATCAAGATCTACAGCCTCCAGCACAGCATGCATCACATCCTTTAACAACTGGACATCCACCTTATCCCAGTAAGCGTGTAATGCCACCTTTCTTTTTCTCATCTGTTTTTAACCTTTTCCTGTTTTTTTTTTTTTTTTTTCCCCGTTTTATTCAAAAATAGTTTATTTAGGAAACAGTTTGAAAACTTATGCAAAAACAAAAGTTTGCGCATTCAGTTGAAGTAATGGAGAATGTGTAGAATTATTTTGTAAATTTTGTGGAATGGTTTCAATGACCAATAATATTTAAGAAAATCCAGAAGGCAGACTAATTCTCTTTTTTCAGTCAGTTAAAATAAAGAATAAAGCACTTCTACTTGCATGGAACTGAATATCTGCTTATTTCCAAGTTGTAATCAGGCATTTTGTGATAATACCTGCCACTTCTTCAGTGATTACTGTTTTTGCTGGTCTCGAGTGCAGAGTGATATTAGTGACCACAGTGCCTTTCTATGGCGATTATCTTTCACTCGCATCCATAAATATGGTTCTGAGTTTCACAAGTCTGTTAACTCATGTATCTGAATTAAATAAGGCTAATCATGTTCTCTCCTAGAAAGGGAAGTCTGCTTTATTTAACCCTTCTTAATTTTTTTTTTTTGTTTGTTTAAACTTTCTCTCTTTTATTCATTTGGATCACTGGATGGCACCTCTTGCCTCTGTGTGGTGAGGCTGGTAACCTAGGAGAAAAAGAATTTCCTAGCGCCAGAAAAGAGCATAATGTGAATAACTCTCACTATAAATTCTCTAGGTTGCCAGACAGATGCATCCATACAATTAAAGAAAAAAGTATGATCACTGCGGTAATGGCAAATGTCAGAAAACTTCACTGAAACCTATTCATTTCTAACTTTCTCAATCATTCACTGCAATAGTGAAAATCTAATTAGCAAACTCTCTCTTCTCTCCATTTAGATTTCAAAAGGAATTAGAAAGCATAGCCAGATCTCCAAGATCTGTTTAAAAAAAAAAAAAAAAAAAACTTGGCTCAGGAGACCCAATTCCTCATTGACAGCTCATTGACTGCTCCAACACTAAACATTTTGCATGACTCTTGAATATTAACTTTTTGTTTGCAAGATTACTAGTAACAGTGATGTTGCACAAAACACCTCCAGTGGAATGACCTTGGATAGGCATCTATTAGATGTGCCTGAAAAGATCTTGAAAGAGTTTAAAAGGTGTAATTTAGGTCATGAGAATCTCCACTAGAAAGTTGGCTTTCATTAAGGCTTGGTATGCAGTTGTTTTTATCCATTTAGTCACAGCGACTTTTGGAGACTTTGTGAAAATCTCCAAAAAATCTACTACTACTACCCACATATCTTGTGGGTAGTAGTAGTAGTAGTAGTGGCATGTGATGCAAGAAAGCAAGTGTATGAGCTTATGCAGCATCAGCCAAAAAAAAAAAAAAAAAAAATCACACCATCCACTCCAAATGCCTGTCCAGTTTCTCCTTAAATTTATTCAACCTATCAACTTCCACAACGACAGATGGAAGTTTGTTCCAGCAATTAACTACCCGCTGGCTAAAGGCAAATTTCCGCACATCTATTCTACATCTGTCTTTTCTTAATTTGAATTTATGCCCCCTTATGTTCGTAATTTGAACAAGTGGAAGGATCCCTTCATTCCCCTCACCAATCTTGTTGCCCTTCTCTGTACACGCTCAAGTAAATCTACATCCTTCCTAAAATGAGGCCTCCAGACCTGTACGCAGTACTCAAGGCGTGGCCTGACCATTGCCTTATACAGAGGGATAATCACCTCCTTTTCCCTGCTAGCAAAATTCCTGTATATTATTGACAAAACCCCATGACCTGCCCTGGCAGCCTGTCTGCATTGCTCAGAAAACTTCATATCTGACTGCACAATTACTCCCAGGTCTTTTTCATTTTCTACCATCTTAAGTGTAGTACCACACAGTTGGTACGTTTCTCTGGGGTTACTTCTACCCATATGCAGTACTTTGCATTTGTCAAGGTTAAACTTCAGTTGCCACTTCTTAGCCCATCTGCCCAAATTATCTAGATCCTGTTGCAGTAGCACACTGCCATTACTGTCATTAACAACCCTGCCAACGTTTGTATCATCTGCAAACGTCGACATTAAGCCTGATATACCTTCATCAATATCATTGATAAATATACAAAACAACAGTGGACCTAATACCGAACCCTGTGGGACTCCACTAATAACATTAGTCCAAGAAGAGCACCACCCATTGATTACCACCCTCTGTCTTCTCCCACGTAACCATCCTTTTATCCATTGTAGCAACTTACCATTAATACCATTCTGCTCCAATTTGTACAATAGTCTTCCATGCGCAACAGTGTCAAAAGCTTTCCTGAAATCCAAATATATGATATCAAAATTATTTTTTGAATCCAGTTCCTTTGTAACCACATCATAATATCCTATCAAATTTGTCAGACAAGACTTTCCCTTAACAAACCCATGCTGTGTCTGAATTATTGCTGCAGTCTTGTCTAGATGATCCTGCAATGCATCTTTAACCAGTGACTCCATTATTTTACCCGGAACAGAAGTTAAACTAACTGGTCTGTAATTACTCGTGTCACCCTTCGATCCCCCTTTGTGAATTGGGGATACATTTGCACATCTTCAGGGTGAGCTGCCTCCATGCTGTCCGGTCTTCAACAGCTTCTTTCAAGTCCTTCATTCTCATGGCAGTGTCACTGTTGATGGTGTCAAGCCAGTGTGCTCTTTGCTGATCTCTTCCCTTTATTCCACTGACCTTTCCTAGCATTATCGATTTTTTCCAATGAGTTGGATTGCATTATGTGACAGAAAAAGGTCAATCGTAGCTTAGTGATCTTGGTTTCTAGTGATGTTTCTGACTTGATGCGATCCAAAACCACTCTGTTCATAACTTTCGCTGTCCATAGTATGCATAGCAGTTTTTTCTCCAGCACGAGAGTTCAAAAATGTCAAGTTTTCTTCTGTCCGCTTTTTTCATTGTCCAGGTTTCACACCTGTAAGCTGTTATGGGAAACATTATAGCATAAACCATTGTAATCTTTGTTGTAAGCCTGACATCTTTGTCTTTCCAGATCTTTTCCATGCTCATCATTGCACTACAGACGAGTGAAATTCTTCTTTTAATTTCAGGGCCAGTCAATCTTAGATCCAAGAAACATGAAATCCCGGATAGATTCAACTTCTTCATTGTTAATTTTAAGCTGCAGTCCCACTTTCTCACTCTCATCTTTAACCATTAAAATCAATTGCATTAGATCTTCCACATTTTTTGCAAGCAGAGTTGTAAATCTGCATATCTTAAATTATTGATGTTTCTGCTGCCGATGTTCACTCCAATTTTTGACTCATCCAGGTATACTTTTCTCATAACTGATTCTGTAAAAAAATTAAATAGAAATGGAATAAGATACAGCCCTGTCACACACCTTTTCTGATTTTAAACCAGTCTGTTCTGACAGTTGCTTCTTGGTTGATGTACATTGATCTTATTAGCTTAACGAAGTGTGGTAGTACCCCCAGTTCTATCAAAGAATTTGACAATTTTTCATGTTCAAGACAATCAAATGCTTTGGTATAGTTGATGAAGCACATGTATACATCTTTCTGAAATTCATGGGCTTTTTTCATGATCCAATGGATGTTTGCGATGTGATCATGAGTGCCTTTACCTTTGCGGAAACCAGCTTGAACATCAGGTGGCTCTGTTTCTGTGATTCTATACAATCATGTTTGAATGATTTTCAATAGAATCTTGCTTGCATGTGATCGCAAGGCTACTGTGCAGTAGTCGAGCAATTTTGGGTGTCTCCCTTCTTCAGGATTGGAGAAGGTGCCTTTCTTATGTTTAACTTCAACAATTTCTCCTCCACTTTGCTCTCAGTTATTACAAGATCATTAAGCACCCTTCTACAATTTGATGATTAGACCGGGGTTCTCAAGTGTGGCCACCAAGACATTTCTGTGCGGCCGCCAGACAATTTTCATAAATATCAATTTTTTATTTATTAAATTTCAACATTAAAAAAAATAAATAAAATATCATATGGACTTTTATAAAAGCAATATTCAATGGTATGAGACACAATTGTTCATCCACATACCAGCATTTAATAAATGCACTAGATTATGTTATGTGCGGAATTGTGCAGCCACAATTGTGCGGCTAAATCTCGTGGTCATTTTTGCGGCCACCAGGGAAAAAAAAAAAAAAAAAAACCTCTTGAAAACCACTGATCTAGAAGTAAAAGAACAATGCTTCTTGTGCAACAATTTCTGAATACTTTTCTGTAACTTTCTAACTCTATATAATTCTCTTTCTGGTGCAGTTGAAAATATGTCAGCTATCACAAATTCAATAAAAGGAACTTCTGAAAGAGATTTCAAAGAAGCTTCACAATTATATAACTCATAGAAAATGTATAAGAATCCAAAGGCATTATTTTGAAAATTTTTACATGTAATTAGTTGGAGTATTATCTGTTTAGATAAAAAATCTAATTCCAAAACTTTTTGCTCCTTGTTTGTAAACAGTGAATATACACACGAGGAAAGCCATTATTCCTTTCTTCCATGACAATTATTATTATTTTTTTCTTAAGAATTCAGTTTTATTTTCTTGGTTGATTAAAGTACTTTATCAGCTATCCTTGGTGCTAGTGTTTAATGGAAGGTTCTTGAACAACTGCATTTCATTTGTTTATATATAATATTATGGGTAATTAATAATCAACGTAAGTTATAATTGATTTAATTTTGTATGTTTGTTGTCATAGTTACAAATGATGCATTGCAATGGTTTACAATTACTATGTAGAGTTTTGCCCAAGTTTCTGGTGTAAATGGTGGCAATAATGGCTCAGCTTTATTTTTATTTAAGCTTGATCAAAGCTTCTGTTATGAAACATAAAAAGTTTCCTGTAATCTTCAACTTTTATGGAATTACATATTTCCTTTAACCTAAAAACATAAATTTTGAGTATTTTTGTATGGTGTTAAAAAGCACACACTGGTATATTTTATGTTTATTCATAATTCATCCCAGTTGTTTCAATATTATTGTCTCTTCAGGTGGACTAATATGAACCCCGCCCCCACACAACCCCAGTCAGTGAAGCACTTTGAACCATAAAATGAGAGATGAAAAGTTCTAATCAAAAGTAAACTTTGAAAACTTCATGCACTATCTAGATAAATATTTTTAAATTATTAGAAAAAAAATTGAATAAACTGATAAAACAGATAATTATTTTGGTGTGTGCTCTCACACGCACCTCTCTCTCTCTCTCATGGGCGAGCACACGCTTCTTGATTAGACCGGGGGTTCGAGCCCGTCACCACCAAATACGGAGGATGCGGAAAAGTCAAGGGAATGACCACCGCATATCCCGGAGCAATATGGCCTTAGTTGCTAATGCTCCTAAAAACCAAATAACAAACAAACAGCTACAATTTGATAACATTCTGGCATTTTCAAACCTTAATAACTCCTCATGTGTGAATGTAGATGCAAAATACTCATTCAGTTTGTTTGCTATCTGAGCAGGATCATCAACAGTCGAACCATTGATATCAAGTGGACCAATCAGATTCATCCCCTTCCTTTTAGTGTTTATATAAGTAAAGAAATCCCTTGTGACTTGATTACAGACTAGATTATATCTGCCATAGGCTTCTGTGTCACCGGATAATTTATATGCATCCCATGCATTTTTCTTCTCTGTCACGAGTCTCATTAGTTCATTTGATAACCATTTAGGCCTAAACTTTGAACAATATTTCTTAAGAGGTATGAAACTTTTAGTAGCTTCCACGATTAATTCCTTGAATGCTTCTCGCTTAGAATTTGCTGTTGGTAACATCATCAGTTGATCCCACTGTATAGAATTTAAAAACTGTTACCGAAGCAAAAACCCTTTCCTTTACCCCTGATGGTAATTATATAAGTAAATCCCACGTTAGTACACTGTGATCAATGCCACCTAGTGGTTCCTTTATCTGCAAATTCTTAATACACGAATGATCACTGCTGATAACCAGATCAAGAGTATTACCCTCTCTGGTTGCCTCTCGAGCATGCTGCTGCAGAAAACAATCATCCAATGTGTTGAAGAGTACTTAAGTCAATTTCTTTGTTAGCCCTATTTCTAGATGACAAGATGGGAAAAAGTAATGCACTTCTTTCTTTCTTAGGGCATATTTTAATAGTTCAATTTTTTAATTTCTTTTACTGTTTACCTTAATGAATCCACTTCCTGAACTTTATGGAGGTGAGCATTATAAGCTCTTGCTAAAATTTTGATGAAAACTCAATTATACTATAAGCTTTGCTAAAATAATATAAGTGTCAATAGAAAACATTTGTACTACATTGAAGAAATTTCTTGCAATTGTACCATGCTGTAGTGCATAGGTGTCAAACTCCAATAGGAACGTGGGTCACTAAACTTTATATGAGGATCAGTGTGGGCTGCATATTGACTTGACTTGAAAACGCATTGGTTTTCAATATTTATATGTATTAATATTTATTTATTAACACATACGTGTATACAAATCAGATAGGAACTATAGATAAAAAGAAACATATAAGAGATTCAAAATCACTACAAAAGATATCACAACAAAAACATTCAAAATTAATTTATTGTTTGTTAGAAACTTGGCATCTTTTGCGAGAAACTTTTATCAATATCGGGTATAAGCTTTTGTGATAATAGAGTTTTCAGTATAGATGATAAATGTTCACTTGTTAATCTTGCCCTATATGAAGTTTTAATTACCTTCAGGAGTGAAAATAATTGCCTGCAAAGGTATGTGCTACCAAACATGACTAAGATTCAACACAATGTCTTGGAAAGTAAGAATAAAAGATAACATGCTGTGAGGGGAACAGCAGTCGGAGAAGGGGAAGTGCTGCCTCGCCTACTTAAAAGGCATGCGTAAACCAAGATCAAAAGAGAATTTTATGATTTTTAGTTTTAAAATGAAATATTATCAGCGTTTTATTTTATTGTATTTTTATTATTTTGGCAAATATTTCCCAATTAAATATTAATCTGATTTGGGCTGTGCTTGGGAGTGTTGTGGGCCGCATGCAGCCTGTTGGCTGCGTGTTTGACACCTCTGTTCTAGTGAATCTGTTCCCCAACTATGTTATATTGCATACAGATGAGAAAAAAAAAATGGCACCTGTTTTGGAATAGCTGAAGTTCCCCCAAATGTCACATTGGCCTGTCATTTGCCATATAAATTCAGTATCTTTTCTGCTGAACTGATAACAATTCAGAGGTGGTCCTGAAATATAATAAGTCCTCTGACGTAATTTTTCTCATATTTTAACTGCACTCCAAGCCATGAAAAATACCATAAACATCATCCACCCTGTTTTAAAGAGGATAGCCACCTTGAATATTTTAACTGAACTTTGGAGAAGCACATACTTCTGTTTAACCCCAGTACATATGAAACTTCCAGGCAGTGGATTGGCCAAGAGTACTGCAAAATCAACTGCCTCATCTGATGACAAGTAGAAAGTTTCACACCAAGGCTATAAATCGATAATGTGGAGAAACTACAAGTTGCAATTAATCTGGCAAAGTCAGCATAACAACAAGCTTCAAAGTATCGCACCAACCTTCAGATCAAATTGCCAACAGGAGGCAATATCAGCTTATCTGATATTGCCTCCTGTCATCACCGTGGCATGATAAGTCAGATATATCTTCATTGAATGCACGAAATATGGAAGAGAATGCCAAAATCTCTTCATTACAGCCCCAAATATAATCCCACTCACAGGTACGATGAGGTATATAGTAATCACTTTTGTCTAAAAATAATTACTATATGAAATGTGACAGTTTCAAGAATAATTTTGCTTCTGTCAAAGTGGCCGCACTGTAAACCGTGATGTCCTCCCACTGTGTAGCCTGAAACCCCCTATACCTGCATGCAAAGGGTAAATGTCAGTCGTTTCAGTCATTGTACAAGTTGGTTCATGTAAAGACTTGTTTCAGTTCCATGTTACGTGAAAAATGGAATGCAATTTAGAGCAAAGAGTTGTGATAAAACTTTTGGTGAAAAGTGGCGAATCATCAACTGATATTTATGAAAAGTTCACCAGAGTTTATGGGAATGATACCATGTCGAAACTCCGTATTTTCAATTGGACAAAACAGTTTCGAGAAGGACACGAATCTGTCGAAGGTGCTGAGCATTCAGGGCGTCCTTCCACGACTCGATGTGATGGAAACATTGTTCGTGTGCGTGATCTTATTCAAAGCGATAGGCAGTTAATCACAAGAATGATTGTCGAAAAACTAAACATCAGGAAAGGTTAGATTAATTTTGACTGAAAATTTGTTGATGAGGAAAGTGTGTGCAAAGCTGATACTGTAAAACCTCTCATGAGCAGAAAGAAATTCGGTTGCAGCATTCCCAGGAGATGTTGGAAAGCATTGAAGGTGTTCCAGATTTGCTTTCTTGTGTGATTACAGGGGATGAAAGCATAGAACCCCGAAACAAAAAAGCAAAGTCAACAATGGAAGGGAGCTTCCTCAAGAATATCAAAGTCAAAAGTAAAAACCATGTTAATTTGCTTTTTTCATCGAAAAGGAATCGTCCACAACGAGTTTGTTCCACCTAATGAAACTGTCAATCGACAGTTTTACCTTCAAGTTTTGGAAAGGCTTTGCAAGCAAGTCAACCAGGTACGACCTGAAATTGCTTTGTCGTGGATTTTGCATTGTAACAATGTTCCTGCACATTCCGCCATTGTAGTGAAACAGTTTTTAACTTCAAAATCGATCACAACATTGCAGCACCCTATGTATTTGCCTGATTTGTCTCCTTGTGACTTCTTTTTATTTCCTTGTCTAAAAGGAGTCATGAAAGGAACACATTTTCAGTCAGTTTCTGAAATTCAGAGCGGTTCAATGTGGGTGTTAAAACAGATACCAGAAATGTTACGATCGATGGATCCTACGCCGGAATGCGTGTGTACAATCTGAAGGGGACTACTTTGAAGGCAATGGGCTCACATCTATATAATTTTCAAAATAAAATTTTTAAATGAATTATTCTCAACTTTATTGTCACACTTCATATACTGCCTCCTTTATCTGTAAAATCAAAACTAAGTTTCTGATGCTAGAGTTACAAGTTTACTCCCCCCCCCCCCCAACTGGATAACTTACTACCTGCCACAGATGCTGATTGGAGGGGGGGGGAGACAACCCTCAAACAAGCTAACATTGCTACCTTGCCATTGCAAAGAACAGATGACCAAAGAGTAATTAATTTTTTCTGGAAACCAGAATTTAATATCTACAAGATTACATCTCAAAGACCCCGTCAAGTTCCTTAACTTAACTCCTACATAATCCGTAATACTGCTTTACGAAACTTCTGCTAACCATCAAACACAATAGCAAAATCACTTCTGTTAAATTTTTGGTTATTCTGTTCTTTGTAATGGCAAAGTAGCAGTGACAGAAATCATTAAAGAAGTAGTATTAGGAACCGAGCATTATTTCCATCTGTTATATAAGCCTGGGAAAAAGCTGATTTAGCTCGAATATAGATTGAAGTGCTTTGTTCCTTCTTTTAATTTGTTTGCATTACCTATACATTATTTGTTTCAAATAACTTCTAAGATGTTTTCGTCGACTTATTTTATAATGATATAATTAAGGAAATAGGAACTCTCTCACTCTCAAAATTTGCACCCTTTCCGTGAGTACTTGTGTGGCCTTTTGTTATCTTGTGCACAGAAAGACTTGAAATAGGTGTAGAAACTACCAGCAGCTTCATACCACTGGAAAAAACTTCTTTAACCCAATGATGGCTGCAATTGGTATGTGGCAATTAAAAGTAAGAAAAACCATCAAAGTGATACAGATATGAATTTTAGTATTCATTCAGCATATTTTTGACTTTTGATGTGCCCCTGAGTTTTTTGAAATTTGAGAAGTTTGTTCATGAAAAAAAAAAAAAAAAAAACAAATTCTGATTATTAGGCCTTCTGTGTACACTGTGTGCATAAGATGGTTCATGTAATAATAGATAGGCTTAAGCATTCCAGTTTTTGTAGTAAAAATGGACATCATGGGTTGGAAAAATTGCATTCTAGAAGAATGCGATGTCTACTATTAATTAATTAATTAATTTATTTATTTATTTTGCTTTTGATTTCATATCTTACATTATTGTTTCAGTTTGAAGTGTGTTAGTTCATTATTTTCTGGTGGATAACATTATTTGGATTACAAGTTTTTGGTTGACTGTTGTTAGTGGACTTTACTCTGTGCAGCTGATCATTTATTTATCATCACCCAGAGCAGTGATAGAATTTTTTTGTTTGATACCTTAATATTCCTATAGCAACCACACAAATTTTGGTTTTGATGTGACAATTCATTTTTTTTTCTTTGCAGTGCTGAATGAGGTGTCACAGTGGATAAAGTGGAATACAGATCAGTGATTCAGTTCCTTTCTGCAAGGGAAATGCCTAAAACAATCAACAAAGAAATGGCCACTGTTTATGGAGAAGACTGCCCAAGTTAGTGTTCTTGCACATTGGTATAAACAATTCAAATGTGGAAGAGCCTCAGTGCATGATGGAGAAATCCCAGGATGCCCAGCAACTGCTGTAACAGAAGAGAACGTCGCAAAAATTGAGGCATTAATGTTGGAAGGTTGCTGTATTATCATCAAAGACCTAGTTGCAGAGCTCCGAATTAGTGTAGGGTCTGTAGAGAACATCATTCATCAACACTTGCATATGAGTGAAATGTCTGCTAGACAGGTTCCTAGACTTTTAACCCTCAGAAGAAGGAAAGAGCACAATGCACACATGAAAATTTGTCAATGTGTCAGGAAAAGCAAGAGCAGTTTTTTTTTTTCATGGGTAGTCACCTTAGATGAAACTTGGATCTATCACTATGATCCTGAAACTAAACAAATGTCAAAACAATATAAGCATGTAGAATCACCACTCCAAAAAAGGGCCGACTGGGCTAGCCAAGTGTGTAAAGTGCCTGCCTGGCAACCCAAAGGTCGTGGGTTCGAATCCCGCTTCGGGCTTGGATCAGTGTAAAATGCAAAAAAAAACCTTTGGGAGGTGCATTATGGCCACAGAAGCCGATGTGCCAACAACTAACAAAAAAAAAAAAAAAAAAACTCCCAAAAAGGCAAAGGTGCAACTAGTGCTGGCAAGGTGAGCTGTCAGTGTTTCGGGATCAGCATGGTGTAATACTAACAGATTACCTTCAGAAGGGCTGTACTGTGACGGTGAATCCTTATAAAGCTGTATGCTGCTATAAAAGAAAAATTATGGAGCAAGCTGTCAAAAGATGTGTGCCTGCTCTGCAATAATGCCCCTGTGCATTCCTTGCATTCTGCAGTGAGTTGTGCGCACAAATGTGGTTTTTTGAAATATTGGGGAGTGGAGAAATGATAAGGAGTTGGACTTCTGTAAATTAATTGGTACAGTGGCCTTAGAGAACAATTTGAAAAGAGCTACTGATGCTGTGGAAGGTTAAGGATCTAGGAGTGGACGGTATTATTTTATATACTAAAAAAGACTGCAATGATCCCTTGACTGGAGAACTTAAGACTGGCGAGTTTGCCCTTAGTAGTGGATAAGGTCAGTTTATGGTTAAGGATATGATACGGGACCATTTCTCTAGGAATAATGGATCACATTATGATCACATCATAATGGATCCTTAATGGATCACAACAGTTTCATTAAGGGAGTCTTGCTTGACCAATTTAGTTAATTTTTATGACAAAATCAAAAGCAGTTGGATGCAATAAATGATCTCAACATTACCATGACTTCAGTACAGTTTTAAATAGTTCCCCATGAAAGACTATTACATAAAGTAGAGCAAATTGGAATTAGTGTTATGATCCTTCTTTGAATTGTGGCTGGCTAAAAGAAACAAGACAGAGCAGTGGATATTAGTAAATGGATAAATGGATGGATGAGTTTAACAATTGTGAAGTCATTTAGGGTTCAGTTTTGGGGAAACCTATATCTAATCTTCTGGGGAAACCTCTTATATCTAATCTTCCTTTGTCATCAACAATTATAGGGGAAGTTGTTAAAGTTTGCTGGTGATTTAAAGGTAGAAAGAGTGGTTAATGGCTCGAACGACACATTGTATCAAAATGTATATCATATCTGGTGAATACATTCACATTGATAATTCTGAGAGAGATATATTTATTTATTATTATCTTCTTTTTTTTTTTTTTTTTTTTTTTGTGTGTGTGTATGCAAAATGCACAAAGTGCACCTGCCATCCACCTATTCATCTACCTTAATATCCTCCTTGTTCTATATTTTTGTAATGAAACATGTACATTTTTATGGCTTCTGTAATGGTACCTTTAATATTGTTCAACAATTCACTTGTATTTATCATCCCCATACTGTCTTTCCTGATTGAGGCCATGTAACACCTTAAACTAGGGATAATATGTATAACTACTTCCCTCCTAACCTCTTTGTCCTGCCACCTCACCACCATTGTTCTAGTTTAAAAAATTATAAAAGAAATACATGATTTACATGATCAGAAAATTTGAATTTGAAAAGAACTTGTTTAAAGCTACATCCTGCTCATTACAATGACATGAAAAAGAAAAGTGAAGCAAAGAAAAAATTGCCAACAAAA
Source organism: Mastigoproctus giganteus (assembly GCF_048544385.1). Classification (NCBI taxonomy): domain Eukaryota; kingdom Metazoa; phylum Arthropoda; class Arachnida; order Uropygi; family Thelyphonidae; genus Mastigoproctus; species Mastigoproctus giganteus. The sequence continues at coordinate 168,576,514 of NC_143583.1, forward strand.
AAAAAAAAAAAAAAAAAGTTGGGAAGCCTTCTTGCTTTCGTAGTCTCGTTTCTCCTAGGTAGATAGCCTACCCAGTTAAGAACTGTTCTAGACTGTCATGGTTCCCTTTCTTGGAATTGAAACTCCTTGCTGTTATCTTAAACAATACAGGCATTGTTTGTCATCTCTCATACCCTCACCAAAGTTTCCTGTCCTAATAAGCCTGAAAAGATGGTTTTTTTTAAATTTACCAACTATCTAGATTTCAGGTGATGGATTCATTTTATTGGCAAGCAACATTCCAAACATTTCTACAACTTAAGTATTTTTGTATTATTTACGACCCTAACACTTCCCTTAAGGTTATTTAATTTGTTGTCTTGCTGTTAGCTTCCCATTCATTTGCTTTTTTGCTATCCTCCACACAGTCTTCCAGTGTCAGAGGACTTTTGTTTGCATGTGTGCAAGTGCTGATTGATTCATATCACCAATAAAATTGATTATGTTCTTGTTTATACTGTGACATGACCACCAGGTCAGTGGAGTTTACAATAAGTCATCAATACAAACATTAATCATACTTAGCAGTCACAGGCTTGAACCCCAGGCCACTCAAAGAGCACGTGCTATTGTACTTATATTGATGAGAGGGTGCTTTATCTGTGGTGGTGTAAGTTTTAGACAGCTTGGAACTTGATATTTGTGATAGTTTTTTGCTTTACAAATGTTGCAATTTGTAGTAAAGGAATGGTTTTAAGCAGAGCTTATTTATGCAGATTTGTTTATTTTTGAAATTATCTATATATACATTAAATGCAGTTGGCCATTACTACCACAACGAATATTGCAGAGCATTTAAGAAGTGATGAGAATTTCTAAACAGGAACAGGATAAGTATAATTCTTGAATATTTTCTTTTGTGGAATTCTGTAGATGCATAATCAATAATGTTTAAATTTATATAATATTATATGCATGTACATGTTAATGTAAAAGCCCAAAATCTGGTAAATACTAGGATTTACAAGTTTTTATTGGTAAGGGTCTGAAATATCAATACGTCTCACTTTATTTCCAATTTTATTGTTCTGATACTGCAAGTTCCTTTTGATAAAAGGATGATGCATGTTTTGAATCCCTGTACTCCAGACAGAGACATATCTTACAAATCCTCTTAAGCTTTGGATACTATATCCTCAAAAGATTGTTAGCAACAGTGCTAAAAGGAAAGTAGTGATAATTTTCTGTTTTGCTTTTTTGATTTTTAAACAAGGGCATGGGGGGTGTATTTGCTGTCTCACAAGGTTGTTAGGGTAACTTATTCACTAATATATAGTACTTCAGTCATAATGGAAAAGAATTTCCAAATGTGATTATAAAGCTATCTTTTAATAACATCAATTGCTGAATATCAGGATTTAGTGTATTGAGGCAGTAACAGTGTGAATAAAGTGAAATATGTTGATATTTCAGACTTTTACCAAATTGCTTTAGTAAAAGTGTGAATTTTGGACATCAATGTAAATTGGTAAATTCTAGAATTTGCTCTGTTTCAGGCTTTTACAGTAACATATGTTGAAATAGCATTGAATAGTGTTGTACTATTACTGTTATTATTGTACTAACATATCACATAATTTTACTGTATAGTTTTGTAGGACTAATTTAAAATTTAAGCAGCGAAGTATATGCCTCGAGCAGGGAGAATACCTTGGCCCAGAGGTGGTGAGCACTGCTGCTGGCAGTGTTCACCATTAGACTGTAGCTAGAATTAATGTCACAGGAGGTGTGCAGAGCAAGGGAAGGGGATTAAGCAAAATTTAGCATTTCATTGGATGAATTTTATGTATGTAATCAAGGGAGGAGAGGGCTTCAATTTCAAAAAAAAGGGGACTATAATGGATTAAGATATATTTTGGGTTCTAACTGGAGAGACAGCTATAAGCTGCCTGTTAAGACTTTGTTATGGGAAGTATTCACTGATTCATCCTGGAAGCTAGTGGAGAAGTTTTTGTACCAGAAAGTTTCCCAAGTGGATGACCAGTGAGGTTGATTTTTTTAATTGAGCAAAAGAAAAAGGCATGTTATGGTTACAGGCTATTGCAAGATACTGATTTATGTGAGTATCATAAGTATAGTATATAATAAAACCACTAGGGTAAGACTGGCTAAAGCTAAGTACAAGAAATCACTAGCAAAGAGAGCTTAAATGGAGACAGTTCTTTTCATATGTGAATGCAGAAAGAAAGAGTCAGTAAGATTGATCCCTTATTTGATCAAACTGAAAAAGTCATAGAAAGCCCAGCTGAAGTGGTGAATGAGTTCAATAGGTACAGCAATACCTCGCACGGTGTGGCTTCAGTCAGTGCGGGATTCACTATAGTGTGGTTTATCATCTGTGACTGCGATTGATTATCAGTTAATTTTGTTCTTCCTCATTACTGTTTGTATTTATTATTTTTCTTACTAATCATGCATAATTATTTCTAATATAAAAAATCCTTATAATACCCACGTGTCATTATTTACCCCATTGAAACTATTCCCTCTTTAGTGCTGATTCAGTCATTGCGGTAGTTTTTTCCCACCACATTAACTGCACTGTGTGAGGTATTCCTGTACTTTGAAATGATCTTTACAGTTGAAAGACCATTTGAATTACAAGGGATTAGTGATAGGGAGTTTGACTACTATAAATTAAGTGATAAATCAGTCTGTAAGAAGAGTATATGAAGGAAAAATTACTGATGCTGGTGAAGGTAAGGCACCATAGTATAATGGGATAGGTGATATACATCCCATTACACTAAAAATGCACGTGAGGGCATCATCCCATTGAGGATACTAATGAGATCATCATTAGACTCTGGAGAGGAAGAGAGAGAGAGAGAGATCCCCTGGATTTGAGGAGTGCTAATGTCTCCTCCAGGTGGTGTGGAAGACATAGATATGGGTATATATGGATATCTATAAACCAGTAGGTTTTACTACAGTGGTGAGTAAGATTGTGGGGATCTCTGAATAAGGATGCAAAACAGGGCCATCTTGATAGAAATGGTATCTTGAGTGGATTGCATCATTAGTTTGTGAAGGGACATCTTGTTAATTATTACGATAAAGTCATAAAATAGTTAGATGCAAGAGAATTTTGACATTTACCTTGACTTAATAAAGCTTTTAGTAACGTTTCCCACGAAGGCTATTATATAAACTGTTGCAGTTTGGGATTAATGGCAAGATTCTTTGTTGAATCAAGGGCTGACTAAAAGATAGGAGACAGTTATAAATGGACATACCTCATGATATTCTGTGTAGCAAGTGGAGTCCCTCAGGATCAGTGTTTGTGCTACTTCTGTTTACCTTCCTTAGTGACATTAACAAGGGAGTTCAGTAGAAGTTGTCAGTTTGCAGACAACTTTAAAATTAGGAAGAATTTAACATTTTGACCATTTTACATTTTGTTTCTAAATGTAAGGTTTTGCACCTTAGGGAACAGAAAAAATTCAGTAATTTACAAGCTAGAGGAGTAAAGTTAAAAGTGGTCCAGGATGATAAAGACTTGGGGTTTTTATTAGGTCAAATATAAAATTTCCTGTGCACTGTAAACAGGTGGTTAGGAAGGCACATAGTGTCCTGTTTATGATATGTATAGGACCTTAACTAATTGGGAAAAGAATGTCACTTTTGTATAAGAAGATGGTGAGGCCGCATTTAGAATATTGAGGTCAAGTCCGGAGGCCTAATATGCAAAAAGGCAGATCTTCTAGAAAGGGTTCAGAGAAGGGCAAACAGTTAGTAAGGGTTGCTAATTGATCTCTATATGAAGAATGGCCTAGACAGTGTGGACTTTTACACACCTTGACAATTAGACATCTTAGGGGAAGACCTGATGGAGATATATAAGACCCTGAAGGAATTGGTAAAATGAATGCTGTAGGTTTATTTTCACTGGCAGAAGAGTAAAGAAAACAAAATTCTGGGGAGTAATAGAAGGAAGTTGATCATTGGAATGAATTCCTTTCATTGAGGTCGATAGTTCCAAAAATGCCTATCCAGTTAAAAGCTGGAACTGGATGGGCATTTTTGGCAAAAGGGAAGGTATGAATTCTTTTTCTCACCCCCACCCCCTTTTGTGGATGTGAGAAGCCTGCTTTCTTTCACCATTTGGTGATTATAATATTAACACAAGCAGATATATGCATTTTCTTGCATTATTTACTAATGCTAGAAAGCATAGTAATTAATTTGAAGTTTGGCTAAGGTCATCGGATGCCGACTTAGTAGATAAAACAGAAGCATGATGTTACTGGGGAGATGAAGAATTTGAATACAGTGATTATAATGTGTACAGGAAGGACAGACATGACAGGAGGTTCAGGATGAAAAAGACTTAGGTGTTTTGATTCATTTTTGGTTAAGAAGAAATGATTATAAAACAGTGCAACTATTAGACATAGGCCAGTGTGTGTTGAGTCAGTCTGGTGTGACATAAACACTGGAAAAACAATGATAAGAATAGGAGTCTTATTATATAGGATAAATGACTGCAAAGAGTATAGTGAACAACTATATAGGTGTTGGGGAGGTGGGCAACATTTTTGGGCAGTGGGCTTAGTGAAATTACTTTGAAGTAAATTTGGGCCATTTTAGACTGTACTAAAATTTTTAAGATCCTCCTAATTTAATGGTGCTCATAAAATAAAGTTACATACTTTATTTGCATGTATAATAAATCTTGTGATGAACCTTTTTTTATAATAATAAAAAGTATATTTTCTCTTCCCTTTGGTTTATTAAAAATAGATCATGTAGAGCAGCGTTTCCCAAACTGTTCCGCAGTACACTAGTGTTCAGTGAGATGTGAACAAGTGTTCCGTGAAAAATCATAATTAATAATTAAAAAAAATTAATTAATTAATAAATTTTGCATATTTATAGCATATGTCACTTTTGTATCATTATAATATTTAACATAATTTTTTTCCGGTATTAATATACTGGCATAGACGACTAATAATCAAATAGACTGCGGAACACTTAATTTTGGCAGGTTTGCATAGAGTAGTATGCATAGAGGTAATGACACCTACGAAAAAGTAGCAATGTGGTGATCTAGTATGCCATTCATAGTAGTAGTAGTAGTGGCATGTGATGCAAGAAAGCAAGTGTATGAGCTTATGCAGCATCAGCCAAAAAAAAAAAAAAAAAAAAATCACACCATTCTCTCCAAATGCCTGTCCAGTTCCTCCTTAAATTTATTTAACCTATCAACTTCGATAACGACAGATGGAAGTTTGTTCCAGCAATTAACCACCCGCTGGCTAAAGGCAAATTTCCGCACATCTATTCTACATCTCTCTCTCTTTTCTTAATTTGAATTTATGCCCCCTTAGGTTCATAATCTGAACAAGTGGAAGGATCCCATCAGAATTCAGCGTGCTCAACCCATTCAAGGCCTTATACACCTCAATCAGATTACCGCGCAGGTGCCTAGTCTCCAGCCACTGCAATTTGCAAAACTTAAGCCTCTCTTAGTAAGAGGATCCCTTCATTCCCCTCACCAATCTTGTTGCCCTTCTCTGTACACGCTCAAGCAAATCTACATCCTTCCTAAAATGAGGCCTCCAAACCTGTACACAGTACTCAAGGCGTGGCCTGACCATCTTATACAGAGGGACAATCACCTCCTTCTCCCTGCTAGCAAAATTTCTATATATCATTGACAAAACCCTGTGACCTGCCCTGGCAGCCTGTCTGCATTGCTCAGAAAACTTCATATCTGACTGCACAATTACTCCCAGATCTTTTTCATTTTCTACCACCTTAAGTGTAGTACCACACAGTTGGTACGTTTCTCTGGGGTTACTTCTACCCATATGCAGTACTTTGCATTTGTTAAGGTTAAACTTCAGTTGCCACTTCTTAGCCCATCTGCCCAAATTATCTAGATCCTGTTGCAGTAGCACACTGCCATTACTGTCATTAACAACCCTGCCAACGTTTGTATCATCTGCAAACGTCGACATTAAGCCTGATATACCTTCATCAATATCATTGATAAATATACAAAACAACAGTGGACCAAACCCGAACCCTGTGGGACTCCACTAATAACATTAGTCCATGAAGAGCAGCACCCATTAATTACCACCCTCTGTCTTCTCCCACTCAATCATCCTTTTATCCATTGTAGCAACTTACCCTTAATACCATTCTACTCCAATTTGTACAATAGTTTTCCATGCGCAACAGTGTCAAAAAGCTTTACTGAAATCCAAATATATGATATCAAAATTATTTTTTGCATCTAGTTCCTTTGTAACCACATCATAATATACTATCAAATTTGTCAGACAAGACTTTCTCTTAACAAATCCATGCTGTGTCTGAATTATTGCTGCAGTCTTGTCTAGATGATCCTGCAATGCATCTTTAACCAGTGACTCCATTATTTTACCCGGAACAGAAACTGGTCTGTAATTACTCGTGTCACCCTTCGATCCCCCTTTGTGAATTGGGGATACATTTGGACATCTCCAGTCTGTGGGGACCTCCCCCTGACTCCAAGGATGCTCTCATAATTATGGCTAAGGATTTGCTTAGTTGCTTTGCCGCCTCCTTTAATATAACTGGATAGATCCCATCCACCCCAGGTGTCTTTCTTATGTTTAACTTCAACAATTTCTCCTCCACTTTGCTCTCAGTTATTACAAAATCATTAAGCACCCTGCTACAATTTGATAAACTTCTTCCATTTTCAAACCTTAATAACTCCTCATGTGTGAATGTAGATGCAAAATACTCATTCAGTTTGTTTGCTATCTGAGCAGGATCATCAAAGCCAAACCATCAATATCCAGTGGACCAATCAGATTCATCCCCTTCCTTTTAGAGTTTATATAAGTAAAGAAATTCTTGCTGTTTTTCTTAGCATCTTTTGCCAAAGATTTCTTGTAATCTGCCTTCGCCTGCCTAACCTCCTTTGTGACCTGATTACAGACTAGCTTATATCTGCCATAGGCTTCTGAGTCGCTTGATAATTTATATGCATCCCATGCATTTTTCTTCTCTGTCATGAGTCTCATTAGTTCATTTGATAACCATTTAGGCCTAAACCTAGAACAATATTTCTTAATAGGTATGAAACTTTTAGTAGCATCCACGATTAATTCCTTGAATGCTTCCCACTTAGTTGGTAACATCGTCAGTTGATCCCACTGTACAGAATTTAAAAACTGTCCGAGACCACTGTACTCACCTCTACGGAAGTAAAAACCCTTTCCTTTACCCCTGATGGTAATTATATCTTTAAGTAAATCCCACATCAGTACACTGTGATCACTGCCACCTAGTGGTTCCTTTATCTGAAAATTCTTAATACACGAATGATCACTGCTGATAACCAGATCAAGAGTATTATCATCTCTGATTGCCTCTCAAACATGCTGCTACAGAAAACAATCATCTGATAAATCCACAAAATCTTACTAATATGTGAGTGACCAACCCACAAGTTCCAGTCAATATCTGGGAAGTTAAAATTCCCCATTATAAGAAATTCTGATTTACTAGCCCACTCTATTTCTCTGTACAATTGTTTATTGTACTCATTCAAGTCATTACGCCTATAACACACTCCTACTCTTATTTTTGCTTTCGCAGTGCTTATGTCACACCAAACTGACTCAACAGTGCACTGTTCATCTATATCAACTGGATGCACTTCTTTTGATTTTATGTTTTTCTTAATTAACAGCATAACACCTCCTCCCTTCCTATCCTGTCTATCCTTTCTGTACACATTGTACTCCCCAAATTCCAGTTCTGCATTCCTTATATCTGTGTGACACCACATCTCTGCTATCTCAAAAATATCTGCCTTTGATGTCTTGACCAACACTTCAAATTCATCAAATTTATTTACTATACTTCTAGCATTGGTATACATTCAAGTATACATGTTCCTATTCTTATTATTAGTTACCCTAATACATCCCATATACCCACCTGTTTCACGATGATTGCTATCAGTCTCTGAAACCCCCAGCACCCCTCGCTCCAGGTCGCTACTTATTCTAATAGAAGTTATGCAAGAATCACCTTCACCTCTGCTTGTGGCTACTTTTAACCTTTTAGTCTGTGAATCCCCCCAAGCTTGCAGTTTTCCGACCCACCTAACACTGCCTCGATAGCATCAGCAAATATTCTTGCACCCTTTCTATTTAAGTGTATCCCGTCCCTGTAGAAGCAGTCTCTCCTGTTAACAAGCACAGTCCAGGCTGAAAAAAATTTTACCCCTTGAGCCTTGCACATTTCCTCCAGGGCTGAATTGATTGAGAAGACTCTCATCATGTACTCTTTCCTATCATGTCTGGGCAGAATTGCAGACACTTTCAAATTTAACCTAATTTACGATTTTTTTTGCAACATTGACCTGTACTTGTTAAGTAAATCTGCACATCTCCTACTCTTAATGTCATTGGTGCCGACATGTATAACAATATCACCTTTTGTGCCCCTAAAAGATGACGTATGCTTTACAATGTCATCCAGGCTAAATCGCATACGATTTAGCCTGGAGTACACATGTTGAATGAGAGGAGGAAGCGAACCGATATTATAACTAAACTCTCTTCCTTATATAATTTTTTTTTTATATTTATTAGTATTTCGAAATATTATTATTAAAATATGTGACCATGGATTTGTTGTTGAAAAAAAGGAACTTTAAAACGAGAAGCAAACTACTTCTAGTAGTGCAACTGCGGTTGATGAAAACGAACACGATATTGTCACACTTCAAAGTGAGGATGAACAGTTGCAGCCTTTTGTATGCCAAAAATCTGAAGCGAAAAAACAGGAACCAACTAATAAAAGATCAAAACGAAAGTATGATGACAGTTATTTGAACTTTGGCTTTACATGTGTTGGAAATAAAGATGCTCCTGATGCACAGTGCCTCGTATGTAATACAATATTAGCAAACAGTTCTTTGGCTCCTGCTAAAATTGTGTTTCATGAAGTGTTCCGTGAATATATTGTTAGATGAAAAATGTTCCGTGACTAAAAAAGTTTGGGAAACGCTGATGTACGGTATGCTAAAAGTAATCTTCTTATTAAAACAAAATAAATACTAAAAGTTTTACTTACATTGATTGCTCTATTTAACAATATTTAATACAGGCAAGTTATTAATAATATAATTATAATTATTTATATTTGATATCTAATATGATCTTTGCAGTGAGTTCCTTCGATCATTGCATATCTTTGACCTGTTAGTAGCTAGTATTTAAGAAACTAATTTCTTAATTAATGTTTGTTAATTCAGAGCAGTATTTTGACTTTGTATGTTTCATTGTAGAAAGTAACTACTCACATTTGCAGGTTCTTCCAAATGATGTTTTTGAATATGAAATTAAGTTTGAGAATGCTTTATTTTAAAGCACATTAATAAGATTAATACAAAGAAAATTCATTAAATTTTGCCTTAATGTCTGGTCATTTTTATTTATTTATTTTTTTAATTTCAAGCAGCTCAAATCTACAGATCTTTTAAAATTTTTGTATAATTGTTGATATACAATTTGCCACTATAATTTGAGTGTTGGAAAATTATACAAATTGCCCCATATCAGATTGATTTAGCCATATGATTATTTATTTTTGAAAGGTTGTACATGTCCACATAGTTAAATCACATCATGGGCTTGCTTCTGTATTTTCATATTAAGATCGGATTTGCTAACCCATTCTCACCACCAAGCTATGGAACAGGAGTTTTTTTTCATTTCAATGTATATTTTCACTTCTTCCCTGAGATCGTAAAATTATTTTAACATTGTTGTCATAGAAAGCCATCTTAGATCATGATAATACAGGGTGTTCACAAACATTAATAGAATAGAGTACATAATAAAAATCTGAAGCCACTTTCAGATGATAGAGGATATCTTTAGTTTATTAAGTTTTTATTCAGCTGGAAAATTGTGTGCTGCAGTAGATGGCAGTATAATTGGAAAACTTGAATCATGGCAGAATTTGTGCCTTTTGCACAATGAGTTGTTGCAAAGCATATGGACTTTTCATTTGAGAAGCTACTATTACAGGCATCATGTATCTGGACCTGTTACAGAATTTCCTTATGCTTATATCTACAAGATGATAATAATAGTAACTTGATTTTCAGCCACATTATTGCAAATAAGTTCATGCATATATTGAACACAAATTTTTCCTGGAAAGTGGATTGGAAGAGACAGACTGATTTTGTGGCTCCCTTATCCCCTGATCTAGCTCCTTTAAATTTTACTCTCTGGGAATTCATAAAAGACCGGGTTTATGCTCCATTCTATGTGAGCAACCATTATGGAACTTAAACATTGCATTTGTTAAGTAATCAGCTGCATCGACAAGGATATATTGTGCTGAATATGGGGGGAATTGGATTATAGGTGGTTACTCCAGTGTAACTGAATGTGTCCATGTCGAACACCTCTAATTAAAACTTGAAGATATCTTCTGTCACCTGGATGTGGGTTCTGGTTTGTATCATATTCCTCATTCCCACAATTACATGTTAATTTCATGGAGGTTCGCAGACACACAGATGTTAGATCAGTATATTCATTGATTTGCCATTCAGTGATGATTTTGATCTAATAAAATTGATACATTTCGTGAAGATAGGTATAAAATATAATTAGATTTTACTGATTTAGAATGTAAATTTTGATGATGTATTATGCAGTGAAATACGAAGATCTCAGCAGTCTTTTTCACCCATTTCTCTTTTCAACAAAAAAACAAACAACAAAACAGCACCTTTATTTTTCCCATTCATTGACAATGAACCATTTGTAGATAATCCTTTTAACTGATTATAATCAAGACTGTATTCTTTTGGGACTTCTTTTAATTTTTGAAAAATATTTTCACCAGTTATAGTTTTCATTGGCTCAATGATAACATTTCTAAAAGAATTATTAAATTTTCAAACAAAAATAAATAATTGAGCAGTGTCGTGCGTGGTCGCTTTTGTCAAATGCTACCGAATAGTTTCAAACTTATAAATTCTTGAATTTAATGCTGCTTGAACATTTTGGGACATTTCATTAATATGTGATATTTTTCTTTTGAGAAACTGATATTCTCAAAAAGGTTCTTCTTTACTGGTCATAAAATGTCAATTTCAGAAATATATTCATCAATAAACTTGCTGTCTGAGTACACTTTTGATTTTTTATATATTTTAGAACCTATAGTGAAACTTAGTTTAAAATACTTTCTTAGTCCTTTTTTACCTTTCATAAGTCATGTTTACTGACTGGTGAGACTTCTTTATGTTTTGGATTCTGTCTGTTCTTATTTATCCTATAAATTTGTCATATTTTGAATGTTTTGTCTTATGTCTTTTGAGATTATATTTTTTATACATGGTTATTACTTCAGAGCCAACTAAACATAGTTTATCTTTATATTCTATTAAAAAATGATTGTCCATTTCTGTTAATTCTTTTTTTTACCCAAAGTCTCCCTTTCTTACTTTGTTGGGTGCACACTGGCAAAGAAGGACACTTGTGGCTTGGTCATACGTGAAGTGTTACTTGTTTTCATGCAAGTACAGCTGTTAAGTACAGTAAGTAAAAAATGCAAGCAAAGATGCAGCCCAATTACTAGTTGCAAAATGCACTAAAAAATGGTAAAAATATGCAATAAATATATTTGATAGTATAAACCAGAGCTATGATGCTCAATGCGTATAAATAAATATATGAAAATATGCACTATTTGCTGCTATATGTATTTACATTTATTTCAACAGCTTATCGTAATTAATTGAATTACAATTTCGTATGGGATGTTTTGATTAATACAATATTTTTTCAAAGATCATTGTAAAACTTGATTGAATTGAAACTTATTGAAGGGATATTGCTGCTTGCCAAGGTGAGAGAGAGATCCTTTGAAGAGTCTCTTTTCTCTTGAGGTACATGGCTTAGTTAAAAGTGACTGATCTGGAAATTTTAACTTGCTTTTGTTTTTTTTTTTTGACCACATTGTGCAATATTAGTTTCATATGTTGTGGTCAGCCTTGAATCCCCCCACACACACTTGAAATGTTCTTTTCACAAATAACACAAAAAAAGCAGATTTGAATTTTGAATGGAAGCTCTTTTGCCTCTTGGTACCTTTTTTATAGCAAAACATAAACTGTTATGTACATTCTAAAAGTACATACTTGAATGATTGTTATTCATTCAAAATATAATTAAATTCAAAAATAGCAAAAGCTTAAATTTCCAATCACCTTTGATAGATCTGCAATTGTTATGGTTTGAATAATAAGAGATTGGCTAACTTTAAGGTGATTGGTTTATTAAAAAATTAAGGGGATGAATAAGTGGTAATTACGATGGAAACGAGATTAAAATATGTGCAAGGAAGTAGAAGTGCACTAACTCCGTCCTTGGCTGTCGTGAATTTGATTAGAGTTGAAATTCTAAATAGTGAATAAGCCAATAGTCGTAACAGTGGACTTTCGTTAAAACGTCTTCAGTTGGCAAGTTAAGTGAAAGGGAATGCGTACTGTATTTAAGAAGAATTGTGTAAACCCGTGATGCACAAAGTGCATCACGGGTTTACACAATTACACCAATTTGAGATTCCCGCTTGTGGGAATCTCAAATTGGTGAGATTCCAAACCGGAGAAAGATTGAAGGGGAGTTTCGCATTTAAAATGTTTAGATGGGAGTGGTGACGGAACCATTCTATAATGAGGGCTTCGTATTGCAAGATTTTGTAATTGTTTTTTAATTTTAATATGGTGATAGCCGAATCAGCTGGGGGGGGGGGTATGGTTGTTGGAGCGTATGTGTAAAGTAAGTTCAGTGCCGGATTGTCCTGTTCTGAAGCTATTGTAGTGATAATAAGCTCTTGTATTAGATGACTGGGTTGAACCGAATTTGGTTGTAGTACTGCCAATGTAACAGGCGTTACAATTTTGTTGACATTTAATCAAGTAAATAATATTATTCGTTTCGTTCAAACAAAACTTGAACATCATCCAGACAAATGGCGTATTTTACATCAAACTAACTCCGTAATTAATTCAGAACTCCCCCTTCAATCCAATATAACCAAACAACAGCTCAACAATATACATAAATGAAGTAATACCTCTGACATTATTATCCAAAAAGCAGACAAAGGAGAAGCAATAGTAATTTTAGATAAAGCTACTTACATAGAGAAAATGGAACAAATCCTCGCAGATCAAGACACTTATATAATTAATAATTCTTATAATATATCTAAACTAAAAAATAAGCTTGACATTATTCTTAGGAAACTTAGGGCTAACAAAGAAATTACACTACATACTTTACAGCAGATTGGTATACGAAATAATATTCTCCCCCATATGTTTGGAATCGCCAAACTACATAAACCAGGCCACCCTCTAAGACCGATAATCTCTTTCAGTAAATCCGCCTTCGCAAACTTATCTTCCTTTCTAGCTAAAATCATATACCCCCTTACCAGGTTTTCTAAATTTAAAATCAGTAACGCCAACCAAGCGTTTGAGAAAATTAATACTACAATAATCACTGACGATGACATTTTAGCATCCTTCAATGTTGTATCACTATACACCAATGTACATATTCCTTTTGCCTTACAAGCCCTACGTGAATACTTAACCACCAACAATACTCTTATCAACCGTACCTCCCTTTCTATAAACAATATTTTAGAACTCACCTCTTTACTATTAGACGCCAGACATTTTAGATTTCATAATCAGATTTTTCAACAAACATTCAGTTTACCAATGGGCTTAGGCATTTCCACTTCCCCCTGTCTGAAATTTACTTAGCTACAGTTGAAAATCAGAGCCTACAACCTTATCCTTCCGAGTTAAAGCTATACATGCGATATGCCGATGATATACTCATAATGGGAAATAAACTATAATTGATAACCTTTTCACAAAATTTAATTCAATTCACGACAGACTAAAATACACACTCGAAATAGAAACTAATAAACAAATTAACTTCCTCAATCTCACCATATACAAAACAGGTACTAAACTAGGAACTAAGATTTTTAGAAAACATACACATACAGGGAAATTCCTACACTTTACATCACACCACCCTCTTAACGTAAAAAAGTCTGTTCTCTATAACCAAATCCACAATGCCATTAAATACAGTACCTCACAAGAGGACTTATCCAAAGAGTTATAATACCTTACAAAAAAATTCATAGCCAGAAACTACCTACAACACTTAATTCAACACACTATTTCCATCGTAAGAAATAATATTAATAACCCTATAAAACGCATTACAAATAGCAAAACACACCCCTCGTTCTCCCTTGCCATAGTAATCTTGCAGGACAATTTTGGCAAATATTTGCAGGCACGGACATTACACTTATTTTTTCTACCTACAATAAACTTGGATCACTTTTCAATAAATATAAAGAAACACATAAATATCCAACAAATGAAATGAATAATATTATTTACTTAATTAAATGTCAACAAAATTGTAACGCCTGTTACATTGGCAGTACTACAACCAAATTCGGTTCAACCCAGTCATCTAATACAAGAGCTTAGCATTAGCATTAGTAGAGGCATTTGATGCAAGAAAGCAAGCTTATGCAGCATCAGCCAAAAAAAAAAACCCACTTCCACTTCACCCCTCTGTTCGTTCCAAATACCTGTCCAGCTGAGCCTTAAACTTATTTAGGCTATCAACCTCCACCACAAGGGATGGAAGTCTGTTCCACCAACCAACCACCCGCTGGCTAAAGGCAAATTTCCTCACGTCTATCCTACATCTGTCTTTCCTCAATTTGAATTTATGCCCTCTCAGGTGATTTTTCTGAGCTAGAGGAAGAATCCCATCAGCATTGAGCATGCTTAAACCATTCAAGGCTTTATACACCTCTATCAGATCACCTTGCTGGTGCCTAGTCTCCAGACACTGTAATTTGCAAAACTTAAGCCTTTCTTCGTAAGAGCACCCCTTTGTTCCATTCACTAATCTTGTTGCCCTTCTCTGTACTCGTTCCAGCAGGTCTACATCCTGCTTGAAATGAGGCCTCCAGACCTGTATACAGTACTCTAGGTGTGGCCTGACCATTGCCTTATACAATGGAATAATCACCTCCTTATCCCTACTGGAAAAATTCCTGTATATCATTGACAATACTCCATGAGCTACTCTTGCAGCCCGTCTGCACTGCTCAGAGAACTTCATAAGTGCCTGCACAACCACCCCCAAGTCCCTTTCATTCTCTACCACTGTCAGTGTAGTACCACAGAGTTGATACGTTGCTCTGGGGTTGCTGTTTCCCATGTGTAGTACTTTACATTTGTCAATGTTAAACTTCATTTGCCACCTCTCAGCCCATCTGCTCAACCTTTCCAGATCCTGTTGCAGCAGCATAGTGTCAGTAGTGTCCTTGACAACCCTGCCAACCTTTGTATCATCTGCAAACTTGGACATTAAGCTTGATATACCATCATCAATATCATTTATAAATACAGAAAACAATAATGGACCCAACACTGAGCCCTGAGGGACTCCACTAATAACATTAGTCCACGATGAGCAGTGTCCATTGATTAACATTCTCTGTCTTCTCCCCCTCAACCACCCCTTTATCCATAGCAGCAATTTGCCTCCAATGTCACACTGCTCCAATTTGTGTAGCACTCTTCCATGTGCAACAGTATCAAAAGCCTTTCTAAGATCCAAGTATATAATATCAAAGTTATTCCCTGCATCCAGTTCTTTTGTGACTGCATCATAATATCCAATCAAGTTGGTCAGGCAAGACTTCCCCTTAACAAAACCATGCTGTGTCTGAGCTATAACTGAAGTCTTGTCTAAATGATCCTGCAGTGCTTCTTTAACCAGTGCCTTGATTAATTTTCCTGGAACAGAAGTTAAGCTCACAGGTCTATAATTACTTGTGTCAGCCTTTGATCCTCCTTTGTGAATTGGGGTCACATTTGCACATTTCCAGTCTATGGGTACCTCCCCTGAGTCCAAGGAAGCTCTCATAATTATGGCTAAGGGTTTGCTTACTTCCTTTGATGCCTCCTTTAATATAACTGGATAGATCCCATCCACCCCGGGTGCCTTTCTTGTGTTTATCTTCAACAGTTTCTCCTCCACTTTACTCCCAGTTATTTCAAGATTCTGTAGCTTACTGCTAGAGTTGAATACACCTCTGGCATTCCCCTTGCTGAATAACTCCTCATGTGTGAATGTCGATGCAAAATATTCATTTAGTTTGTTAGCTACCTGAGCAGGATCATCAACAGTTGACCCATCAATATCAAGTGGACCAATCTGATTCCTCCCCTTCCTTCTAGAGTTAACATAAGTAAAGAACTCTTTGCTGTTTTTCTTTGCATCCCTTGCCACGGATTTCTCGTAATCTGCCTTTGCCTGCCTAACCTCCTTTGTAACTTGGTTGCATATCAACTTGTATCTATCATAGGCTTCTGTGTCATGTGTTAATTTGTAAGTATCCCATGCATTTTTCTTCTCTGTCATATGCCTCATTAGTTAATCTGACATCCATTTTGGCCTAAACCTTGAACAATATTTCTTAGTTGGTATGTAAAGCCTAGTAGCTTCTAAGATAAGTTCTTTGAATGCTTCCCATTTTGAATTTGCTGTTGGTAACATCATCAGTTGGTCCCACTGTATAGAATTTAAATACTGTCTCAGTCCATCGTAGTCGCCTTTACGGAAGCAATAA
The DNA here is from genome assembly GCF_048544385.1 of Mastigoproctus giganteus. NCBI lineage: Eukaryota > Metazoa > Arthropoda > Arachnida > Uropygi > Thelyphonidae > Mastigoproctus > Mastigoproctus giganteus. Next base: position 168,593,290 of record NC_143583.1, read on the forward strand.
CCCTTCCCTTTACCCCTAATGGTAGTTACCTCTTTGAGTAAATCCCACTTCAGCACACTGTGATCACTGCCACCTAGTGGTTCGTTTATCTGCAGATTCTTAATGCATGAAGAATCACTGCTGATAATCAAATCAAGAGTATTACTCCCTCTAGTTGCCTCCCGAACATGCTGATGTAGAAAACAATCATCCAATAAATCCACAAAAGCCCTGCTAGTGTGTGAGTAACCAGCCCCCCAAATTCCAGTCAATATCTGGGAAATTAAAATCTCCCATTATAAGACTCTCTGATTTACTGGCCCACTCTATTTCCCTGTACAGTTCCTTATTATACTCATCAGAGTCATTAGGCCTATAGCACACTCCTACTCTCAATTTTGATCTCCCAATGCTTATGTCACACCAAACTGACTCAACACTGCACTGTCCGGCGATGTCGACTGGCTTCACTTCCTTGGTTTTTATGTGTTTCTTAACTAATCGCATAACCCCTCCTCCCTTCCTATCCTGTCTATCCTTTCTGTAGACGTTGTACTCCCCAAATTGCAGTTCTGCATCCCTTATATCTGTGTGACACCACGTCTCTGATATCCCAACAATATCTGCCTTTGATGTTTTGAGCAATACCTCAAATTCATCAAATTTATTTACTAAACTCCTAGCATTGGTGTACACGCAAGTATACCTGCACCTGTTTCTATTCTTAGCTACCCTAACACAACCCATGTGTTTACTTGTACCGCAATGGCTCCCAGCAGTCTCTGAAATAACACACTATTTCCATCGTAAGAAATAATATTAATAACCCTATAAAACGCATTACAAATAGCAAAACACACCCCTCGTTCTCCCTTGCCATAGTAATCTTGCAGGACAATTTTGGCAAATATTTGCAGGCACGGACATTACACTTATTTTTTCTACCTACAATAAACTTGGATCACTTTTCAATAAATATAAAGAAACACATAAATATCCAACAAACGAAATGAATAATATTATTTACTTAATTAAATGTCAACAAAATTGTAACGCCTGTTACATTGGCAGTACTACAACCAAATTCGGTTCAACCCAGTCATCTAATACAAGAGCTTATTATCACTACAATAGCTTCAGAACAGGACAATCCAGCACTGAACTTACTTTACACGTACGCTCCAACAACCATATCCCCCTAGTTGATTCAGCTATCACCATATCAAAATTACAAAACAATTACAAAATCTTACAATACGAAACCCTCATTATAGAATGGTTCCGTCACCACTCCCATCTAAACATTTTAAATGCGAAACGCCCCTTCAATCTTTCTCCAGTTTGGAATCTCACCAATTTGAGATTCCCGCAAGCGGCAAAGTGCATCACAGGTTTACACAATTCTTCTTAAATGCAGTACGTGTTCCCTTTCACTTAACTTGCCAACTGAAGACGTTTTAATGAAAGTCCACCATTAACGACTATTGGTTTATTCACTATTTAGAATTTAAACTCTAATTAACTTCACGACAACCAAGGACGGAGTTAGTGTATTTCTACTTCCCTGCGCATATTTTAATCTCGTTTCCATCGTAATTACCACTTATTCATCCCCTTAATTTTTTAATAAATCAATCACCTTAAAGTTAGCCAATCTCTTATTATTCAAACCATTACAATTGCAGATCGATCAAAGGTGAGTACTGGAAATTTAAGCTTTTGCTATTTTTGAATTTAGTCCAATAAAACAGTACTTTAAGACATACTATAACTTCTAAATGTCATTCAAAATATGTACTTTCATCTAATGTCATTGATGAAATGAGAATTAAAGCAAAATTAAAACAAGCCTGTTGACATGTTTTCCTATGATATTGTGATGTTTTCAGTGATTAAAATCATGGTTTTTGAGTTTAATGTCTGGAAAAACTGATCAAATTAATGAAATATTCAGTGTCGCTAGTAATGTTCCTATTTTGTGTATTTATATATAGTAATGATTAATATGGCCACAAATTGCAAATGCATATTATTTAATGTTGTCTATTCATAAATAATTGATTTGGCACCAATGGGCTGTTTTATGAACATCCATCTATGTGTGTGGCCTAGGTACAATATTTAAACAGGCCAGAGCTTACCTGAGGTGGGTGCTGTGGTTGTCCACCTGTTTTATGAATATTTATTTGTTGGTGTGGCCTAGATACAATATTTAAGCAGGCCAGATTTTACCTGAGGGGAGGGTGCAGTGGTTGTCCACCTGATAACAGAGTTATCAGGTGCACAACCACTAGTAGTAGGCAAGCAAATTAGAATGTCTTGTCACTGGTAATATTTAACTTTCCAGATATAGAGAACATTTATCCAGCCAATCAAGGAATGTTCTGTAACTGTTTCAGCTGCCAAACACGAGTTCCAGTTGATATCTGGAAAGTTGAAATTTCTGGTATTGCAGTACACACTTTAGATAAAAAGCACTTCTCCAGTAGAGAAGTGTGTTGTACTTTTGTATGAAAGTATCTCCACAATATGAGAGTGATGTCTTTGTGACAAACCTTAGACAACAAGAGAACAAAATATTCTTGATCTGTTTATCAGCAGTAATTTATTTGCTATTAAGAATCTTAAAGTTAAGGAACCTTTATGTGGCATTGATCATAATATATTGTTGTGATTCACAGATATCACTCTATCAAGGATAAAGGGAACTGATTTTGTTTTTGCAAATGTGATTATGATGGGCTTGGACATCTTTTTTCACAACTGGATTCAGTAGACATTAAACTAATGTTGCTTAAAAGTGTAAATGTCAAATGTAAAACATTCAGAGAGGTAAGTCACAGATGCCAACAATCATTTTATACTATCTAAGCAATATTGTTCATTAGACTATGTCAGATGAAAACTGATGAGCTTAGTGGCAAAGAAGAAATGTGCATGGGATGATTATAAATTTTCACGGGATGCAGTCTTAACAGTAAGTATAAAATAGTCTATAATCATGTTACTTGGGATTTAGGCAACCTGAGGCAGATTGAGAAGTCTTTGGCTAAGAATAGAAAGAAAAGTAGCGAGGAATTATTTTGATATGTTAATACTTTCATTCCACTGGATATAAATGCTAGCTATTAATGATCCTGTACAGATTGCTAATAAACTTAAATAATTTGCATTTACATTCAAAAATGAAGTTTTTAGTGACAGGATTAGCAGGTCTTGCTATGATTAGCAAGGCCTGCTAATCATTTAACTCCCGATCATCAGATCGGGAGTTAAATGATTTTGTAATAATGGAAACGAAGGCAAAAGAGAAAATACTGTAGCTAGAACTGAACAGGGCACTTGGGGCTGATGAAATCCACGCAGTTATATTAAAAGAAGCTGCAGAAGTAGTTAAGCCATTTGCCATAATAACTAGAGCATCCTTAGATTCAGGAGAAGTTCCTACAGATGTGCATATTTATCTCATATTCACAAGTGTAGTTCAAAGAGTCCAGTTGGTGAAAACAGACCTATAGGTTTGATTCCTCTGCTAGGGAAATGGACAGTAATTAAACAAGTGCAAGAGCATCTTGATAGGAGTGGAACATAGGGCAATCATAGCATGGATTTTGTTAAAGGTAGATCATGGCCGACCAGACTGATTAACTCCTTATGAGGTCATCACAGAGGAACTGGATGCAAAGAATGATTTTTACATCATAAATTAGATTTCAGTAAAGCCTTTGATACTGTGCCATATGTATGATTGTTGTTTAAATTGGTGCAGTATGGCACAGAGGCAAATTACTACTTAGATAAAGGAATGGTTAATTAGGTAGTAGCAGTATAAATGGCCACTCCTCCTCATGGCCTATGATGAGTGTAGTACCACAAGGTTCAGTGTTGGGCCCCTTACTGTTTTTAATATTTATTAATGATATTAGATGTAAGTAGTTCTAGTTTGTTGTCTAAGTTTTATGATGATACAAAGGTGGGCACAGTAATCGTAGTATGCTACTTCTATAAGATATAGATAAATTAAGTAGATGGGCTGAAAGTGGCAAATGAGATTTAACATTGATAAATGCAGTTACTGAATTTGAGTAACAGTAATCCCAGAATAGCATGCCATTTGCATTGAGCATCAAAAATGCAATGGTATACGTGGATAATTGCACTTTTGATGGCAAATAATATGTTTAATGTAATTTTTGAACTAATTATCTGATCTAATCACAATCATGTGACCAGCACAATGAAAAAATTTAATACAAATATTATAAAACAAAGGAATCGCCAAAATACCAGTAAATAAAATTTAGCAGAAATTTGTGGTGAAGACATCCTCCATATCAAATTTTTTGCAAAAAAAAAACCCCTTGAACTGAGGACTGATAGAAATGAAAAGTAATTGTTTTTACCTTACTGCACATATTTCTCAACATAATATTTGCATGTATTTTAATGTACTTCACTTAATCTTATTATATATATTTTTAAAAAAATTTAAATAAAACATTTTATGGACCTTCTGTGATTTAAAAATATAAATGAATAGTAATTATGTACCTTGCAGTCTAATATGCAATCAGCATTTTTGAAATGTACGTTATTTCTTCCTGGATTTTAATTAAAATTGAAATAAAACACTTCATTGATCTTTTGTGCATTTCACTGATCTTCTGTGACTAAGTGAACAGTAATTCATTATTTACATATTTAACAAACATTATAGTATATTATAGATTAGGGCAAAAGCCTCAGGTTTGTATGTAGCTGTGAGCAAACTAGGTTTGCTATGAATTCAACACCGGGGTTCGAGCCCTTGAGGTACCAAATACAGAGGATGCGGAAAGGTCAGGGAATGACCGCCGCATATCGCTGGAGCAATATGGCTTTAGTTGCTAATGCTCCTAAAAACCAAATAACAACAATGAATTCAACAATCTCATTGTGGAAGTACCTTCATCTTGAATTGCCTGGGTACTACACTATCCACTTTAAATAAAAGGTACTGTGCCATTGGAAAAGTATATTGCAATTTATTTAAAATGCATGCTATTATGCTATTGCCCAAACCATGCATGCATATTTACCCACCAGTCTTCTTGGTGGGTAAGTAAGTAGCATTGTAAGTGAAGACATGACTCAGTGGCGAGAAATATCTACAATGTGTGAGATGCTAGATGATGTATGTTTCAAAATCATATAAATATTTAGGGGTAAAAAGCCTCGAGCTACAACAGTAATATAATATTATATTACAGGTTAGGGAAAAAACTTCCGGTTTGTATATAGCTGTGAACAAACTAGATTTTCAATGAATGCATCGATCTCAGCTTGGAGGCGACTTCTTTACAGGTTTCTTTGGTATTATGTTATACATTTTAAATAAAAAGCACTGCTCTAGCGAAGTATATTGCACTCTCGGTGTGAAGGTACCACCCCAATGAGATTGATGCATTTGTGACAAACCTAGTTTTCTCATAGCTGCATATAACCCTGAAGCTTTTGTCCCAAATATTTATGATCTTAATCTTATTAATAGCAAAGTGTTATTAACTATTTAAAATTCAACAGTTTGTTCAAAACAATACCATTTTAACATGTGCAGTGGTTAAACTGATAACTTATTTTCTGCACATCCTCATATTACCCTCATTACTACAGTTAACATGCTGTGACAGACAGAATTTTCAGCACTTCAGCAAATAATAATACTATGTAAATGCAAATTAATGAAACAAGTTGTCAAGGACATAAAAAATAAAAACTCTTGCTAGGAAAGACATGAATTTTGTAAATTGCAAACTAGGCAACTACAAGATCAGTTGTGATATATAAAGGCTTGAAATGGACTCTGATTACAGTCAGTGTAATTTGAATATTTTTGCTTCTTTGATTTTTCTTTTTTTATTTAGATATTTTATATATTTGTATTTGCTATTGTGCATTCCTTATTCACACTTAATGGGCAACATTTCTTTTTATTTTTTTACTTATAGCAACACCTGGATACAACGAGCCACCAGAACAGCTTGGGGAGAAACCACCACCCTACCCAGGAAACATGTATACACCCCCTGGAATTGCTTACAATGTGCCCCACGAAGGCCTCTACTACCCTACAAAGTGAGAACTGGCAGGTTTAATAGTATGAACATATTTTGTACTATCAGAAAATTTGAGATTGTAAATGATTTGCAAATTTAATTATTGGGCATCTGAACTGAGGGAACAAATTTGGCTTTAGACTGAGTGAGTGAGTGAGTGAGCGAGCTCTTAACACTGAAGCCAATCTGGGGATGCAACCAGTATTAATTTTGCAAGTTTGTATTGTAGCACTGCTTGCAGCAGGATGCACAAGATTGATACTTAGTGTTTCACTGCCTGTGATAATGTATGATAATGTGAAGTGATGTTTGCCTCTATTGTAACCTCCGGGAAACTTCTTTTGGCCGTGTGAGCAGTCATGCACACCGATGTCAGCACGATTCCTAAGTATAATGTGCTCCTGTTTGATTATAATTTTTAATGTTTTCCCTGAGATAGCCCTCTGAAAATATCAGATATTCTTTTATATTCGTAGGTTGTTCAATGATTTACTATGAATATTTTTAATCATAAATTGTGCAATAAATGTAAGTTAGCCTATGAAGTATAGCCAATTTTTTCTTTTTTGAAAGTTTATATTTGTAGTATGATAGTTTTGTACTCCAAACCCATTGATTTATACTCGTGTATAAAGTGTAGATATTACTCTTATCCAATGTTTTCTCGCTGTTAACATAACTGTTTGTGAGTATGAAATTGCTCTGTGCATGGTGTATGTGTGTGTGCGTGCGTGCACACGCATGTGTGTTATTGTGCATTTGTCAAATAAATAGAATTTTAGAAAGTTTTGTTTTTTATATTACGTACAGGTATCCAGAAATATTCATCTTATCAGGATACGTGGTTACCTTATGCTACCTCCATCTGGCTATTACTTAGGCATAATAAACAAATAAACTAAGTGGGTTTTAGTAGTTGTGCTACATAGAATTGTCTCACGACCATCTTCTTATTTTTAACTTTTATTTTTGTAAGTACACCAGTTTTGTATAGTTAGAATCACACTAATTATTTTTGTGTGATTTATTTGATATATTCTTTTATTATAAATTTTATATAGTTGTTTTGATAAATTGTTTTTGTTTTTGTAAAATTTTGTTTTAAATATACAGAGTAAGTATTTCTATATTTCTCTTATTGCAATATCTATAGGAGATAGATGAATAGATGTGTGTATGTATATATATAATACGCAAATGTGCAGTACTGATTAATTCCAGTACTGTTTTTAATCATCTCTGATTGCCAAAATGAATAAGACATATTTTGAAATATCAATTGACTTTTGCTGTCTTAATTGAAGCAACCTTCTTTTGAAAGTTTTTTTTTTATACCAAAGAAGATATTTTGATAATCAAAGAAAAGCTTCTTTCATTCATTATGTGCTATCAGACTAATAATGTGTGATAATTATGCATTGGAAACCTATTATAAATTGTGCTGGGGTCAGTGGTCTTTCAGTAATGTTATTTTTGTCTATTGGGAGTGGGAGTAAACATGTATACAGGGTATTCAAAAAAGTCACCACCAAATTGTTAGAGTAGTGTCTATGATTAACGAGGAAAAAAGTTCTAATGAACATATGGTTGCAAATGCTTCCATCTGAAGTTATCACAGATTAAATATAAATGAATGTAATTTATTGGCAGTAATGTTGCAAATAAGAAAAAAATCCATTTTAAGAACATTTTATTGATAAAAATAATACTGCAATAGATGTTCAAAATGTAGTCCATTTGTTGTAATACATGCTTCAGCATATCTTATTAGTGATGCTTGCATAGAAAATGCATAGCACATTTGCAAAAATTCCTGCATATTTTGTATATCATTGCCTGCAGTAACTATTCTATTCCATAACTCCTTCCTGCTGTTTACTTCAGTGATGTAGACAAGATTTTTTTAAGTGACCCCATGCATAAAAATCTAGTGAAGTGATATCAGGAGAATACAGCAGTCCAGATATTGACCACCACGACCAATCCAATGATTTGAATATTGTTATTTAAAAAGTTTGTGATTTGCTGTGTAAAATGTGTACGAGCACCACCATGCATAAACCACAGTGGAAGGGATACAGTTTCTATGTAAAATGTTTCACACAGTGGAATTCCCTTTACCTATTCGTAAATCAATTCTTTGCATGCTGATGTTCGAGTCATTGCAAGAGAATGACCCAAATATCATCAGACCCTTAACATTGTATGCTAAGCACTTCTTCATCTAAATTGTCTTGGGTTCTTCCAGAATCCCTTCCTGTTTGCAGTGTACCAGTTTCTTGCAGATGTCTGTGGACAGCTTCATATGTACTTTGATATGGAATACACCATTGAGGAAATAGTCTCATGCACAAACATACAACTTTCCATGAATTACCATGTGCCAGCCTGTAAATTAAATGCATATCTGCATACTCTTCAGATATGCTTCAAATAAAATCAAGTAGCTAACCAAAAATATGACAAAACACAAATAACAATGAACAAAACTTCTGACTCGTTCAAGTACTGTATGCATACTAGCTACCTTAGAGTGTGTCAAAAGGTTGGGAACAGCAGTCAGCGGCGAGAAGTTGGGGTAAACAGTCATTATTGTGATGTTATTACATCATACCAAGGCACAGTATCAAGAAGGCTAGTGTATTTCAAATTTACTTTACTGGTAACCTTTATTCTATGATAACTTCTGATGGAAGCATTTATGAACATATGTTCATTGGAACTTTTTTTTCTCATTTTTAATCATAGAAACTGCCCTATTAATTTGTTGGCGACTTTTTTTTTAACACCCCTGTGTGTATTTATATGTATTTACTGATTGTGGTACTGACTTGGAATTGAAATATAGATATTCATGTTATAAGAACCAGATGCATGCATAAAAACTACCTGGTGATTTCATTGTTGGCATCTTTCATATTGGAAAAATTTATGCAAATTAGTTTTTTGCTATTTCTTATATAAAACTTTTCCAACTACTGAATGACATTTCTAGATTTCTTCTGTTCTATATGAAGTAATCTGTTGGTTCCCAGCCTTTCTGCATAAATGAGCCACACTGAATGGATATACAGGGTGATTCAGGAGGAATAGTAAATATTTTGGGAGATTATAGTATCGATTATTCTGAGTAAAAAAGTTTATATAAACATGTGTCCAATTCTCAATGGATACAGACAGTTGTTTGAAACTGGCATGCACAAAGCCATTATGAGAGGAATTAAAGAATGATAAATGACTTATTGTTTGTATTTATTGACTTTTTGAATGATACAAAACACAGATACAGTCAATCCTCTTATAACACGTGTTTACATTACACGAATTCGATCATACACGATTTATAAATAGGGGAACGATATCTTATATAACACAAACCGAATTCGCTTATGCACGATTCGCCTTTGTGTTTACAAGAAAGCGGAATCACCCCAACTGAACACAACACAATAGGAATGAAGAACAGATTCTGAAAATGTATTTATGTGTTTTATATCAGTGAAGGGGAAACACATTTCACCATAATAACGTAAAAACCAACACAATTCCAGCTATCAGTATAATCGCAAATGCAATTAGATCGAGTGTACTACCAGTTTATAACAGATTCCACTAGCAGAAACGCAACTGGAAATTGTTTTTATTGTTTTATGGTAGTAACCCCTAGAAATGTGCTTTAGTAAAATGTGAGGTGTTAATAGCGTATCTCTGCCTTTACGGTGTTGTTTATTCAGTTGCTACACGCGCGCAGCTTTGTTTATGTGTATCAAGTGTGCCTCCTTGTTTTGTAATTGTGCTTTATTCCCTAAAAATGAGTAAAATATTTAAAAGGTGTGAAAAGGAAGCGTCCTGGTGAAGACACTACAGATTCAGAGAGAAAAAGAAAAGCAATATCGATAAACAGAGGCGGACTGGGTCAAAAATTCTTCCCCGGGAAAATTTATAGTGGCCTCATACTATGGTTTATGGCCAAAATCACACTGGCCTCCGGCCCACCGGGGTTTCCCCGGTAAGGCTTATGGCCAGTCCACCTCTGTCGATAGAGAAAAAATATGAAATTGTGAAACGCTTTGAGCAAAATGAAAGACCATGTGATATTGCCGTTCTACAGACCTAAATGAGGCAATGCCGAGAATTACAAAGAATGCAGAGAAAATAAAAACAACTTTCATAGCAGGAACAACTCAGTGTAATTAAAATCCATTAGATTAAGACACAAAGAATTGGAAGAGATGCAACGGCTGTCAATTGTTTGGATAGAAAATCAAACAAAAAACAAGTTTGCTTACGATAGAAGCAAAAGCATTAGCAATATTTTATTACGTAATAGTCTTAATAAAATACGTATTTTATTACGATTATTTATTGTGTTTGGTAATGTTTTGGTTACAAATGTATGTTCAATCTTGGGTGGTCGACACCTAACCCTATTTTTCCCATAGGGCCTATTGTTTATATTGCATGATTTTGCATTGCACGAGGATTTCTAGGAACACAACTATCGTGCTATACGAGGACTGACTGTATTTGACAAATTTTTTACAATTCACAATAAATGTTGGAAAATTCTACCACCAAACTCAATGCACTTTGCAACTCTTGTGGTAATATGATGTGTCTGAGATCATCTTGGCATTCCTTTATCAGGGTAGCAGTATCCAAAATGCAAGTGAGCAATTTGTCTCTTGTATTCACCTTTTCTTTGTATACTGCTCTTTTCATCCATCCCCACCTGTGCCCACCAAATACGGAGGATGCGGAAAGGTCAGAGAATGACCACCACATATCCCCGGAGCAATATGGCCTTAGTTGCTAATGCTCCTAAAAACCAGATAACAATAAAAAAACATCTATCCCCACAAACAAAAATCTAATGGAGTGAGGTCTTGGAGACCTTGGTGGCCAATGAACGAGACCACTGCAGCCGATCCATCATTCAGGGAAAGTTCGATTTAGCTATTGTATCATCAGATGGGTATAATGTGCAAGAGCTCTGTCATGTTGAAAGTATATACCAATCTTTGTAGCCAAGGGAACATCCTCCAATAGTAGTGGAAATTTGTTTTAGCAGAAATTTTAGGTAAATGGGCCCTGTAAGATGATTTTTTTAACACAACAGGCCCAATCAACTGATTGTCGATGATACTGCACCACACGTTTACAGAGAAGTGATGTTGAAAATTTGTTTCTACAGTGGCGTGTGGATTTTCATCTGACCATCTATGAGTGTTGTTGATACCGTCACGGGTGAAAGTAGCTTCATTGCTGAACAGTATTAATGGAATTAATCAGCAATTAGCATTTACCCACTGACAAAATTGCAATCATCTACTGGTTGAAAGTGTTGCACCCACTGTATGTGAAATGGATACAAGCTGTGCTCACGTAATGTTTGCCATACTCTTGTCTGTGGAACACCGATATGTGTAGAAATTCTTTGTGTGCTAATAGTAGGACTGTGTGCTGCTGACTGAAGAATGTGTTCTATTTCTTCCACATTTTGTTCATTTGCACGTTCAGAAGAAATATGAGTGCTGGGACTCTATCAGTCTCACAATTTGGCGTAAACACTAATAAATGCTCTTGAATCCAGTATTCTGCAGTTAGGAAATCATCGACGATATTTTCTACAAGCAGCAGTAGCACTTCCACCATAAAAACCGTAGACAAACACCATATCGTCATATTCAGCATTCGTGAAGATGTGCGCTATTCTTAACAACACTTCTAACACCAAACAATGTCAGGTTATAACTGCTTCTTGGTGATATCTGATTCGGGGAGCTATGCATGCCAGTTTCAAACTGTTGTATCTTCGTATCCATTGAGAATTGGACACATGTTTATATGAACTTTTTTACTCAGAATAATCGATACTATAACATCCAAAATATTTATTATTCCTCCTGAATCACCCTGCATATAGAGAAAATGAAAATGTGCATATATGTAATTGCTAACCTAATTGTCAAGCCAATAGAATTTATTAAGTGAAATATTATGCTTTATTGTAAGAATTTAAATCAGTACACCTTATAGGAATTTCTCAAATTTTGAACTGTGTAGTTTTGCATAAAAAAAAATACTGCTGATGTTAATTTTACATAAGCTAAACATATTTTAAAATATTTTCTTGGTAGTCTGTGGTGTAAATTAAGTTGGAAATTTAATGTCCATAATCTGCATTTAAAAATTCCTTCTTTCAAGAAATTAGTCCAGTCGTAACCCTCCTGAGAGGGAGGGAGGGGAGTTGACTGATTTCTTTCACACAAACAATAGTCTATAAAAGTATTTTAGAGCCATTAGAAAATGTCAGGGGAGGAGCACCGTTTAAAGGAAAAAAAATATATAAAATAAATGTATACATTTTGACTCATTTTTGAAAATTTGGAATAGTCATTTTTAATGAGTAAAAATCAAAAATGAAACAGTGCTAAATACCATATTGTGGTAAGATTTGTTTGATCATGCACACCACAACACACTGGAGAGTGTATAGCACTCCACTGCTATCCACCACAATTTTTTTAATACTTTGTCTTCCTGCATTAATGGCATATCTATTTTAGGTGATGTGCACTGATTTTTATTCATGCATAGCATGGAACCAATTATCAACACAGCTTTTATATCCTATTTTTATTTTTTAGCAGTATTTATTTCTTTTCTTTTTTACAAACCTATGTCATGTACATTCACACATTCATTTTACCAATCTCGATGTTACATAAAAAATTTGGTCTTTATTAATTTTTTTGCGTTATGACTATGAAAACCCCTTTCCTGAGGTTTTCCACTTTGATCCCCACCAACCAGCACTGACATGAAATTGTAAAAATAAGTTTGGGGTAATGCTGATAGTGTGGATGTTCACACCACAAACTTAACAAAAACAAAAAAAAAAACACACATACCTGGTAGCTTCTCAGAAGTGTGGAAAACATAGTATCAGTTTTAGCCAAAAAAAAAAACCCTGTGTGCATGTGTAGAATCAGCTTTTTTTCCTGATGGTATTTGTTTGTAGCCATTAAGAAGAGACACATTCAGTGGTCATCAATGTCACTTCCGAGGAAATTTTGTTTGATTGTTGCAATGTGCATAAGTTTATTTGGAATAATAGTATAAATTCCTGGAGTATTAAAGCTGTTAATACAGAGAAACTTTAAACAGCAGAAATTATTGATATGTACCATCTGATATTGATAGTAAAGTTAAATTTTAAGTTAAATTTTAGGTTGCTCAAACCTTTTTGATTTTTGATTACTAATATCATGATTCTGCTGCTAGTGCTTAGGAAGCCTTCAGTATAATGTAAAGGATAGAATAGATTAGATTATTATAAGTTTTATTTGGTTAGCTTATGTGAGCTTCTGACATAGCAGTTTCTTTAATTTTTAAGAGAGAGCCTGATGAGCTGTCTTGAATGTTACTATTGTGTTTAAAAAATAGGAGTCAAGATGAACTCAAGGAAACCTGGGGAGGGAGAGGAATATAAAGTGTTTAATTGGTAGAGTGTGCAGTGTAAAATTAAATTTGCAGTTCACTTGATGCCCATAATCTGTAGTTAAATAAAGAATTCCTTCTTTCAAGAAATAAGTTATAATTCCCCCTCCTCCTCTCAAGAGGAAAGGGGGAGGGGTTTTGACCACTACTTGTTGAATACTCTGAAATTTTATAAGAAATTTTTTATACTTATAAGTTGTATAAAATTTTATTTTGGAGTGTTTTGTTAAGCCTTGAAATTTTTCATTTTTTTAATTATGTATTTTTAATATCCAAAATCTTTTGAGTTTTGTGCTCTTTAGGATGTAAGTAGGAACAGCTTGAATCTATATTACAAGGCATATTATAATGGGTTTCCATTGTATTGAATATTGGAAACATGAAACTATTATTCAACTGATATGCTTTCGTATTATGAAAAATGTTATAATTTTATACAAAATATCTGGGGATATTAATTTCTGCAAATAGAATATAACATAATTAGAAAAAATAGGTTTTTGTTTAGATTGGTTGCTGCATATTTTTTTTTATTTTTTTATTTTTTGTTTTTGTTTAGGAAGAGTATAGGCAGGGTTTGTTTAGCACACATCGTGGCAGTGCCATAAAATAGCATATTGAAATAAAAGAAATTCATGTAATATTCTCATATGTTATGATTTTGGAAACTTGCTCTTTGATGAATTGCCTTAGCACTATTTTAATAGTACTACATCCTTTGTCATTCATTAATAGTAGAATATTTGCAACTATTTTCAAATGGTAATAAGGTTAATTGCTTTGCTCATTTCAAATTGTTATAAATTGATATGAACTTAAATGTTTTCCTTAGTGATTTAAAAATCACTTCATAAGATTTCATGTAAAATGTCATGTGCTACTTTTATACATTCTTATACCCTATAATACTCTCTAAACCTACAATTATAGGTTTAGAGAGTATTATATAGCGTATATTATATAGATTATAATTTGCATTTTGTGTTACAGTTCTTAAAGAACATTGTTTTAGTTGCCCAATCATGAAACTGAGCATAATGTTTTTATATAATTTTATTGAGGAAATGTTGCTTCAGCATCTTATTTTTGTTAGTTTACTGGATATTAACATTGAAATACGTGCATAATTAGTATTTAAAATACTTTGCATACCTTACAACCAATTTTATGCAGTATTCTAATCTCAATTGATGTTTGCAGAATTACTAATTTTCTTTGTGATAGGTCCTCCTTATTGAATTATTTCATTTCATATTACAGTTTTACTGTAATTTAATGGACCATATGGGGGTTAAAGCCTGTCCACTAAAATTCACTTGTCTGTTAAACTCAAAACAAATTTAAGTTTAACAGACAAGTGAATATTTTCCAAAGTTGATAGAATGTTATGAAAAGTTGTGAAATAAACAAAATAAATAAATAAAATTATATGTTGTGAAATGAAAAGTATCTTATGGAAAGTGAAATTTTGCCATGTTATATAATGGTAGTAAAAACAGACTGAAGGATCTCTAAAGTAGCATTGCTGGAGGAATGACATATACCAATGTCTGGTGTACTCAGCAGGTTGATGGAAGGTGACGATGAGGAACTCATGCTCCCTTGCATGAATTTTGTAGAGTGCAAGGACACCTGAATTTGGTTTTGTTTAGTTTCGTCAATGGTAGAAACTGTGAATGCAACTTAGGTACAGCATTCAAGAAAACAAAAATTCTTCGTATGGTATTTGTTTGATTATCTAATGCTGTATTGATAAACAAAAATGCAAAGCCATCTTCGTTATTAACTGTGAGTTAAATTTGTTCTATTATTAATTAAAAATTAAAATATTTTAACTGATGGTAAATACTATCAGACTGAGGCAATTAGGTCACTGGGACACATACAGACAAACAACCTGGTTCAATAGATGCTATCCATCATTTCTGGAGTCCATTGAGCATTTACTGTATTATGAATACAGACTTACCATTTGTTTGGGTTCTAAGTTAGTGCCTGAGCTATCCTCCCCATTTCATTTTTGTGTATTGAATATAATCAGAGAGTATATTAAAAATAAGAGATCATAGGTTAAAAAGTTAATGAATCAGAGGCAAAGCACTGTGGTTAAGAAAACTGTTTAATCAGCTACAGAATAAATTGGTTATCCTGTGAATGTATTAGTATTTCATCCAGCAGCTGATCAAATGGTTCTTCATTAACCATGTAGCATTTGTTTTCTTTTTCTTTCCCATTTAAATCTTATGTATTTGAAAAACCAATGCTCATGACTTCTGTCCCATATATCTAGGAAAAGAAGACATTATATTTTACTTTATATGTTTTAGTTGTAGCAGATTTTTAATTATTTATGTCTTAAATAGTTTATTTTTTTTTTAAATGAGAGGAAGTTCCTTTAAATTATATAGTAATTGTCTGTTTAACAGTCAAACTACAACCATGTTGAATAATTTTTACTCGGCATGGTTGTAGTTTGACAAAACATCAAATTTAATAATTTTTTTGTGTTAACATTTTATAATTCTGTTCTGTAAAGGATGTTAGTAATTCCAGTCATGTCTAAATAATATTGTAGCCTGATTAGGAAATAATTTCTTGAATATCAACAAGAAAAAAATATTTGTTTACGACTTATTATATTTGTTATATTTGCTTGATAGTCCATATTCTGTACTTATTGTGTGAGTAGTGAAATAATATTTTAAGATTTTTACTTGAAATTTTAAGCCTACTAATTTTAATTTAATTCAATTTTATTTGATTCTGATGTACTTTCCATATGTAGCCAAGTAATCAGCATGACTGTACAGTTGTATTGGTAATCCCCTCCTTTAATCTGGGGATGCATTCCTGGCAACTCTGTGCTAAGCAAACTTCTTTGTTCAGTGAGGCTAATTGTTTTTTTTTTTTTATTATTATTATTATTATTTTTAATTACCCTGGAAAACACTTATTTCAAAAAATTTAAACTAAAACTATATTACCACTGTATTTTATTTTTATTTACTACTAAAGAAAAAAAAATGACAGACAGTATGACAAAGTTAAATATATTCCATGCATTTTTTAAAAAATATGTATGCCCATATGCCTAAGAAATAGGCAAATACTTATGGGATTCTGTGAGGCCCTGTGTTAAAAAGTGAATCTAGGATGATGGACCCCCGCTTGGCTTTTTTTATTTTGCTTATTATGCAGTATTTTTCTATAGCACTTAAATAGTTGCAATTTCACTTTACACTTGTGCAAAGTCATTGGCATACTTCTGCAACAAATTCATACATTGATTGTATAGTGAAAGTGCCTTTTGTATGACTTTGCAAGTCAAAACCCTCACTAGCTCAGACCAATGTTTTTTTCAAAAACAATATGGGGATCTAATTTGTGTAGTTCATCATTGGTAAGCGATTCACCATGGGAGGTTAGCATCTCTTCTGCTTCATCCAAACTGACTCCCTCAATCTTTGCTGTAGTTGCCATATAGTTATCTTTAATTGTATTGGATAGCATGTCTTCCTATTCAAAGGAGTCCTGGGCAACTTCCTACAGAGAGACTTCACCTCATCAATGTTACAGATTGCCTTCATTATGTGGAAATTTTTCCTACCACCCCCACATGCTTTATCTTGGTCATCAGTAAAGTTTTACAAAACTAAATACTGATGACATCTTTACTCTTTGCCAATTGACATATATAAGGGGATGTAAATTTAAATTTATAGGATGGTTGTAGAATAAATGTGCAGAAATTATCATTTGACCAGTGAGTAAATTGATTGGAATAAACTTCTCATTTCCGCAACATTTAGTTGTGGAAGTGGGTAGTTTGAATAAATTTAAAGATTTGTAAAATATTAAATGGGAAAATTATATATATATATATATATATATATATAGAAATAGATATAGTATATAATACCAGTGAATTAAAACGTGTGTGTGTGTGTTTATTTTTGATGTGAAAACATCTTTGGCGGCACCTACTAAATTTTTTGGACTGAAGTAAAAGCAGTTTTCACAAAAATGTGACACGCAAATAACACATTACCTCACTTCCTAAATGATGCTGAGTCACTAACGTTTATTCGGTAGAGTAAGTAGCACACTGAAGTAATGTGGTGACGGAAATGATGCATTTCCGTAAAGGTTACTAAAATAATCAGCATGCGTTTCTTTTAAGTATTTTGATTTGTATATATTGATTACAAAATAAAAGAGCTTTTTTATTGTAAATATTTTATTGATCATTCACAAATTTCCATAATTTCAGCTTGAAGACAAGATACAATGGATTTATGATAACTAAAGTAAGGGACATATACTTGGAATTGCAACATATCTAAACATCTCTGGAAAACGGCATCAATTGCGGTACCCGATATTGTAGTTGAAATTGAGGGATTAGTATTGAGAGTTAGATCGAATGTTTCTTGCAGGAAAGTAATTATTGGTTTAGTTTCTTCCAATGCAAAGTTAACGTTGAAATCTCTGCTCATGATCATGGGTATGCAATATGCCGCTCATAATCGTGGCTATGCCGGTGTGAGTACAACAGCAAAATGAAATGAATGAAGTCATAATATCCTGTGTATCACTATTAGGAGAAATATAGACAACTGGTGTATCACTTGGCCATTGGGTAACAAGTACTCTGCTGTAAATATATTGCCAATGGGCAAAATTGCACACTCATTGCTGCCTTCATCTTTATTTTCTTAGGTTTAGCTTGCGCAATACTCTTGACAATACTCTGCATTTGACTTTGGTCGTTGAACACTTAGCTATAGCAGTGTGGCATTCAGTCCCTTTCACTAATCAAACTATTGATGTGAAAACATCTATAGCAGCACCTAACAATGGAATATAAAGAAAATGCAGATTGTAACAATACAAATACTTGTATTTGTATACAAATACAAGTACTTGTAATCAAATAGTTGTATTATTGCAATCATACTATTCAACAAATAGTTACAATAAAATTGGTAATTAGGCTATTGGCTTGGATTTTGCTAATCGCTTCCAAGCCCAGGATGTTTTGACATAAAATAAAACATCTTTCATGCATAAAAGGTACACATGCTGCTTTTTTTCCCCTTTTTTTTTTTTTTTTTTGCTGTTTTTGTAAAAGCTTCACTTCCTTGCATTGTTTTGCCAATACTAAAACAATGCATTGCATAGTTAATGAAATTAGATCACTGCCTTCTGTGTGTAACATACATTAAGTTATTTAACCATGTTTGATGAGATGTGACAAAGCTGCATCATGTTTGAATACATATTCTGCTTTAGATAGTTTCAAAGGCAAAAAAGTCAACTTATTCAGAATATCTTAGGGTCAAAAATGCTTTGAAATAATTGTGGTCACCACAAAGTTCTTAAGTCTTCATCGTTGACTTTGCAGTTGCCTCTTACTTAAACTAGTCTTACGCTTTCTCATTCATTACTTCTGAATAATGAATATTTTAGACTATTTATCTCAGAATACTTAATGTAATGAAATAATAAAAAATGCAAAAAGCTGTAAAGTACAGACTAATTAACAATGAAGCAGAAGCAGACCTCATTTGTTATCCCCCCCCCCGTATTACATGTGTAAGGGCTATACTAGACGAGCACTTAAAGTGCTGCACTGAAAATGCCTTTGAACGGCCAGTTTTACAAGATGCAAAGGGAAAAGCCATGCAAACTAGATGGGCATTACAAGTGCTGCGTTGGACGATGTTAGCTGGTGTTCAATGCCTGCTAATGCCATTGGAGGCATTGAAAATGCCAGTGACTTGACATTTATATCACCTGTGGAGAAATTCTCCCTGTAAGCCTTCATTCGTTTGTTTGTTATTCTTTGGGGATGATGATGATTAACGCAGAAGTTTATTTGTGAGGTGGAAAGGGTGCTGCTTTGTACAACTGCATTAAAAGACTACTCCAACAAAGAAATAAAGGCAAAGTGTTGGATAGAAATTGGAAAAGAAATGTTTCCAAACTGGGATGAACTATGTAATGATGAGAACAATCAGAAAGCTAAGTTCTGTGAACCTCATATTTATATATTATTTCTATTTTAGTACTGTTTCATTAGTTAAGGAAATGCAAGTTTGTTCACTTGTATAGACAATTTATTATTAGATTCCTCTGGTTATCTGTGTACAGAATCATGATTGTATATAATTTAAGTTAATAAAGAACCTTATTATTATTAAATAAGATCAAAACTGTAATCGGAAAACTGCTGAAGAATATCCAGTTTAACAGTATAACTAAAGTCGGCATTAACAAAAAAGAATCATGTGCGGTCTCTTTCTTCTTCCAAAATGAATTTTGAACTTTTTGTTTCAAGCATAACTTTCTGTATCTGAAATAATTTTATTGACATCTGTCTCTCTTTTTTTTTTTTTTTTTTTTTGAAAAGTATAGTGAAAGCAATGAAATAAAGCAGTAAGCCACAACGTATATACAGTGCCATTGCGAGCCTGATACAGAAAAAGAAAAAAAAAAATTTACACAACTGTTTCTTGCCATAAGAAACATAACTGAAAGAATTGCAATGAATTGTTTTTGAAAAACAAAAATCAAGGAAATTCATCTATTGGAAGCCACACTGGAAATGGGAAAACGTGATGTAAAACTGTTAATACTACAATTCGCATTTGATAAAAGAAAAGGTTGCTTTATTGTAAATGTTTTTATGGAACAATATCAGTACAGTATGTTTTCTGGATGTATATTTGATCTAACAATTTCAAGAAAATATTTCTATTGATAGCTGCATTATAAACTTCAAAAACTGATGTCGAAGGAACTTTGCACGAACATTCTTAAAATCAAACAGTAGTAATCCTTTATGCACGGATAGTAATATATTACAGTGTAGGTAGTGGAGAATGTTTTCTGCTTCAAATAGATGAAAAGTATTTGTCAGTATTCCATCTGGAAATAATGTCAACTGGTGTGAAGACAGTAACAATATGTGTTTTATTCTGAGTAGTCCCTTGTGATACAATCAAACAGGAAGTTACCCTTTATGTTTCCAAAAGTAATTCATTAGGGTAGGGGAATGTAAACTGTTCTCTCTCTGCTTCGTTTTCTCTTTCTACTCGCAATCATAGTATACATAAATGCGCAATACATCCAACTTGAACAACATCCATCTTGAAACTGAGAATAGAAAAAGTGAGCCACTGGTGGTATCCAATGCAACGTTAGAAATGCACCTTCTAGTTTGAAATATCTGACGTTAGGAATGATATGTGTAGGTTGCTGTTTTGGAGACATTTGCACTGCCAGCTGATGCCAATGCTTTAAGCACTAGTCTAGCACAGCCCTAAAAGAACAACTTAAAAACCAGCCATGATAACATTAATTTTCAGCAATTTTGTATAGTATTCTTTTGGTCTCATTGGCAGGGACAGTAGTCCATCAGGGTTCACCTTTAAGCCATGTGACTGCACAGTGGTTTTGAAATTGCCACGCACTAAATTTTTTGAGCATGCACTGCATTTAGGGATGTAGCTGAACATCCAGTTCCTAGCCTGCCAGGGATGCTTTCTCATGAAGGGTTTACATATTTCTGTTGCTGGAATATAAATTATGCTTTGTATCCATTAGGAACCATATGTGCAGGAAAACACTAAAGAATCACAACACAAAACAATTCAAAGAAATTATATTTTGTGGGAAAATAATTTATTTGAATAAATGTTACCTTTCACTCACCAATAAGAGATTGCATTGTCTTAATATCAGTAAAGGATGTATGGAAGGTGTATAAATTATTATTTTCTGAATTTTCATTCTGTAGTTTATGAAGTTTGTCACAACTGTCGAGAATGGTTTTTGTAAAGCTAATCTTATATTTGTAACATATACGTTAATCTAATAGTTATAATTATCTCTTATGAAACTGTTATTTGTCTAATTCATGTGTAAAACTTACATGTAATTATTATATTAATGATTATAATGGCATATTTTTGGTGCCAATCAGCTACACAACAGTGTAAGGTATGCATGCAAAGTGATATTCATTCTGTGCACTGAGGAAAAATAAATTAGAGAGATCTATGTTTGGCCATCCATATTGGTGAAGTAGGCAGTGGTCTAGACCAACACGTAATCTCAACCTGCATCTGTGGTTTGTAGAGGGGGAGAAGAAGGACAAGACACAGATTGCATGATTTGCCCAAGGTACCACATGAGTCTGCTAGTTCAGGGCTGCTTTTGCTTATTGGCAACCTGAAATCTATTCTTTGGGGTTTTTGCAAGAGGGCAGGAGAGGACATTGCATAGTTTGCCTAGGGTGCCAGTCTGCTAGCTCAAGGCTGCTTTTGCCTGTTGACAAACTTTGTGGCTGCTAATGTCAAAATCACCGTGATTTACTATCAAGGACTCCTTTTGCTATTTGTTTTTTCTCTATGGATCCCATGTTTTTTAAAGATTTTTTTTGTCCATCAAACTGTCTTAACTAGTAATTTTCCATTTTTTTCTCATTTTTTGCTAACAGATAAAGTACATAAAATAAAAAGATCAAATAAATAAAACAATAAGATATGAACTGAAAGAGTGAGACATTGCTATTTTATAAGCTTTTAATGAATCAAGTAATTCAAAAAAGAGGAAAAAAAGTGAAAATCTTACACAGATAATTTGTACAATTGATAATTGAGTTTACTATATTGAAATTAGATCACAGATTAGGAGCAATTGACCTAATGCTTCATGTAAGAAGCAGTGATGGCAAGGAAACTTTTAGTTCTCTGAAGTGCTAATTTTGTTCAAGAAAGCAAGCTGACAATCTTGTGACTTTCTAAAGAAATTCCCTGTGCAATAAATGAATTACAGAATGCAAGCATATACCTTCATTATAAAACTATGTATTGTATGTTACTCTGTTCACTTCAAAATGTGAGAGCAGTAGTAATTTTTATTACCCTCAGATGCCATCTCCATACTACATGTCAGAATTGGTGGGGGGGAGATAACGTAAATTGCAGGTGTCTGCTCAGATGCCATCTCCATACTGCATGTCAGAATTGGTGGGGGAGATAATGTAAATTGCAGGTGTCTGCTCAGATGCTAGATTTGTTCAAGTTTCTCGTAATTTCTGCTTATACTATTATTTAGCACTTGCCTGAAGAATTAGGACCAGCTATATGCTAATGTGAAACAGCAAACCAGGCTCTGTCGTGTAGTTAACTGTGAAAACTGGGGATTTTTGAATTTTCGCATTCTGTCCTCGGGATGCACTTAGATAAACAAACCTTCCTCTATACATATAAAAATGTACGCTGTTCTGAATTAAAATTGGTAACCACTGACATACTTTTCCTTCTTTCTGGTGCCCCTAAAGTTCATGCATTACTTGAATAGCATGAAGCTAATACAGTTTAACTAAGAAACACCTGATTAATATTTATGCTTAAAAACTGAGCTTGGAAGAAAGGAGTTTATATGTACTATTTCCTTTTGGGAACTTTATGCTGGAACTAATTTACATCTTTACAAAGAAATTATTTTGGAACTAATTTCCTCCCCCCCCCATTCTTTTGCTGGTCATCATTTGGAACACTAATTATACACTTCTCTTATGTGTAGCATTCCAAGCCATTGCAAACCCCCTTCCCCCAACCCTTTAACAACTATATGAATTGTAGATAACTACATTTGGGAGAAAAAAATTGCTGAACTTGCCATTTGGGAGAAAAAAATAGATAATAGAGGGATATTAAATGGGCACTACTTGTTAATCATATGCTAGCATTAGCATTAGTAGAGGCATAGATGCAAGAAAGCAAGCTTATGCAGCATCAGCTAAAAAAAAACAAAAAAAACTCCCATTTCACCCCTCCATTTGTTCCAAATGTGCTTGTCCAGTGCAGCCTTAAATTTATTTAGGCTATCAACTTCCACGGCAAGGGATGGAAGTCTGTTCCACCAACCAACCACCCGCTGGCTAAAGGCAAATTTCCGCACGTCCATCCTACATCTGTCTTTCCTCAATTTGAATTTATGCCCTCTCAGGTGATTATTCTGAGCAAGAGGAAGAATCCCATCAGCATTGAGCATGCTCAAACCATTCAAGGCTTTATACACCTCAATCAGATCACCTTGCAGGTACCTAGTCTCCAGATACTGTAATCTGCAAAACTTTAAGCCTTTCTTCGTTAAGAGCAACCCTTCGTTCCATTCACCAATTTTGTTGCCCTTCTCTGTACTTGTTCCAGCAGCTCTACATCCTTCTTAAAATGAAGCCTCCAGACCGTACACAGTACTCTAGGTATGGTCTGACCATTGCCTTATACAACGGGATAATCACCTCCCTGTCCCTGCTAGCAAAATTCCTATATATCATTGACAGGACTCCATGACCTGTCCTGGCAGCCCACCTGCACTGCTCAACAAACTTCATATTTGACTGCACAATTACCCCCCAGGTCTTTGTCACTTCCAACTTCCCTGAGTGTAGTACCACACAGTTGGTATGTTTCTCTTGTACTACCCACATGCAGTACTTTGCATTTGTCAATGTTAAACTTCAGTTGCCATTTCTCAAACTTATCTAGATCCAGTTGGAGTAGCATACTGTCTTTACTGTCGTTAGCAACCCTGCCAAACTTTGATATCATCTGCAAACTTGGACATTAATCATAATATACCTTCATCAATATCACTGATGAATACACAAAACAACAAGGGGCCTCAGCACTGAACCCTGGGGGATTCCACTAATAACATTTGTCCACGAAGAGCAATGTCAATTGATTGACACTCTCTGTTGTCTCCTACTCAAGCATCTCTTTATCTATTGTAGCAACTTGCCCTTAATGCCATACCTCTCCAATTTGTACAGCAGTCTTCCATGTGCAACAGTATCAAAAGCTTTCCTGAAATCCAAGTATATGATATCAAAATTATTTTGACATTCAGTTTCTTTGTGACCACATCATAGTATCCAGTCAAATTGGTCAGACAAGCCCTCTCTTCAACAAACCCATGCTGTGTCTGAATTATTGCTGCAGTCTTGTCTAGCTGATCCTGCAATGCTTCTTTATCCAGTGACTCCATTATTTTCTCCGGAATATAAGTTAAACTAACAGGTCTGTAGTTACTTATGTCACCTTTTGAACCCCTCTTTGTGAATTGTTGATACATTTGCACATCTCCAGTCCATGGGGACCTCCTTGAGTCCAAGAAAGCTCTCATAATTATGGCTAAGGGTATGCTTACTTCCTTTGCTGTCTCCTTTAATATAACTGGATAGCTAGCCGGGTGGGTAAAGTGCCTGCCTGGCAACCCAAAGGTCGCAGGTTCGATTCCTGCCTCGGGCTTGGATCAAAGTACTGCAAAAACCTTGGGAGGTGCATTATGGCCACAGAAGCCTATGCGCCAACAACTACCAAAAACAATAAAATAATAAAATAACTGGATAGATCCTGTCCACCCCAGGTGCCTTCCTTATTTTTAATTTCAACAATTTTTCCTCCACTTTGCTCTCAGTTATTACAAAACCACTTAGCACCCTTAAACTTCTGGCATTCCCCTCATTGAATAACCCCTCGTGTGCGAATTGTAGATGCAAAATATTCATTCAGTTTATCAGCTACCTGAGCATGATCATCAATAGTCAACCCATCTATGTTAAGTGGTCCAATCTGATTCATCCCTTTCCTTCTAGAGTTTACATAAGTAAAGAACTCTTTGCTGTTTTTCTTTGCATCCTTTGCCAAAGATTTCTTGTAATCTGCCCAATTTCTTCGCCTGCCCAACCTCCTTTGTAACCTGATTACAGACAGCTTATATCTGCCGTAGGCTTCTGTGTCACATTTTTATGCATCCCATACATTTTTCTTGTCTGCCACGAGCCTCAAGGCCTGAACAGTATTTCTTAGTTGGAATGAAAAGCCTAGTAGCTTCCAAGATTAAGTCCCTGAAGGCTCCCCATTTAGAATTCAACATTGGTAACATCATCATAGCCGAGTGGTCAAGAGCAGGAGTGCAGTAGCACATGCTCTTTGATTAGAATGGGGTTCAAACCCCTGACTGCTAAATACGGTCGATCTGCCAACCCGCACTGGACCAGCATGGCACATTATGGTTCATTTCCCTCAGCATGAATTGTTGAGGAGGCTTCCATCCTGCAGTGGGTTGATAATGGCTGAAGTTTAACTTTTTTTTTTTTTTTTATCATAATCAGTTGATCTCACTGTACAGAATTTAAAAACTATCTGACACCCCTGTAGTCACCTTTACGAAAGTAAAAGCCCTTCCCTTTAGCCTTGATGGTAGTTACATCTTTAATTAATTCCCATATGTGTACATAGTGATCACTGTCACCTAGTGGTTCCTTTATCAGCAAATCCTTAATGCATGAATAATCACTGCTGATAATCAGATCAAGAGTATTACTCCCTCTGGTTGCCTCTTTAACATTCTACTGTAGAAAAGAGTCATCCAAAAAAGTCTTGCTAGTGTGCAAGTGACCAACCCACAAGTTTCAGTCAATATCTGGAAAGTTAAAATCCCCCATTATAAGACATTCTGATTCACTGGCCCACTCTATTTCTCTGCACAATTGCTCATTATACTCATCAGATTCATTAGGCCTATAACACGCACCTACTCCCATTTTTCCTTTCCCAGTGCTTATACATCCTTCCTAAAATGAGGCCGATGTGTCACACCAAACAAACCCAACATTGCATTGTTCACCAACATCAATTGGATGCACTTCCTTAGATTTTTTGCATTTCTTAACTAACAGCATAACCCCTCCTTTCTTCCTGTCCTGTCAATCCTTTCTGTACACATTGTACTCCCAAAATTCCAATTCTGCACTGCTTATGTCTGTGTGACACCACATCTCTGATATCCCAACAATATCTGCCTTTGATGTCTTGACTATCACTTCACGCTCATCAAATTTATTAACTGTACTCCTAGTATTGGTGTACATGCAAGTATACATGCGTCTGTTTCTACTCTTAGTTACCCTAACACAGCCAATCTATTTATTTGTTCCACTATGACTCCCAGCAGTCCTGGAAATCTTCATTGCCTTGCTTTCCATGCTGCTGCTCATTCTAATAGAAGCAGTGCAAGAATCACTTTTGCCTCTCCTTGCGGCCACTGTTAACCTTTTAGTCTGTGTATCCATCCAAGCTAGTAGTTTTCCGACCCGCCTAACACTGCCTCAATAGCATCAGCAAATATTCTTGCACCCTTTCTATTTACGTGTATCCGATCCCAGTAGAAGCACTCTCTCCTGTCAACAAGCACAGACCGGCTGAAAAAAATTCTACCCCTTGAGCCTTACATAATCTCTCCAAGGCCGAATTGTTCGACAAGGCTGTCATCGTATACTCCCTCCTATCGTGTCTGGGCAGAATTGCAGACACTTTCGCATTCAACCCTAACTCAACATTGACCTGTACTTGTTGAGTAAATCAAAGATCTCTTACTCTTAATGTCATTAGTTTCAATGTATATGCCACACCTTTTGTGCCCTTAAAAGATGATATCTGTTGAAAACTAAGAACATTCATAGAGAGTACTTACTTTTGAGCTGAGCTGTATATCAGAACAAAACTCAGTTTTATCAAACGTTTGTCATATTTGTAAATTAACCTCAACACAAGCAAAAAAAAAAGTCTACCAAGCTTTAAAAAAAAACAAACCGCCCAATAACATTGCCGCTAATTTTCTCAGAGTCCAATCATTGTGTTAACAAAATCAAGCAGTTTATTTCACATGCCGTTAGTTTTACGGCACTTGTATACTGACCAAAGAATGACCACCTGTGTGTTATGTCCTGTAATACTTATATGCATTACAGCACAGAATTTGTAGTATACTTTTTTAATGCTTATATGCATTAGATGGGCCGACCGGGCTAGCCAGGTGGGTAAAGTGCCTGCCTGGCAACCCAAAGGTCGCGGGTTCGAATCCCGCCTCAGGCTTGGATCAAAGTACTGCAAAAACCTTGGGAGGTGCACTATGGCCACAGAAGCCGATGCGCCAACAACTACCAAAAAAAAAAAAAAAAAAAAAGCATTAGATGGAGCAATCAAGTTAAAGAGAGAAAAAGTTGATTGTGTACTTACATTTCAGATTTTATATAGAATATGAAACTCAGTAAACTGCAGCATATTATTAGAAAATGTATGGAAAATTTTCAGCTTTGTGCCAAAACTATGGGCATGATTATATTTAACTGCATTAAACAAAAGCGACAAAGGATGTTTCTGAATTCCCATTAAAACTGAATAGAAACAAGATAAACTACGACTCATCTTATCACTTTTAAATTCTTCCTTAAGTACAGCTTCCATGTGGTGCAAAGGAAACCTTACCGCCATTTTCAGTGTACATTTCCAATGTCTGCTGGAAATTGGAAATCAACAAAATGAGTGTTGTTTTGTTGATTACCTCCTGCTGAGGTGGGAATGTGTATATGTGAATGACAACATACAAAATATAGTATGCTTGTGTACTGATTTTAATTTGAAATATATGTGTGGTCAAAGCCAGATATTTATTGATAGCTTTTTTTTTTTTTTTTTTCATTTTCCCGAAAAAATTTGTCACTTATTTTCCTTTCATGCTGTAAAAAACAAGCATTATATCCATTGTTACTGAACAAGACAAAACTATTTAGGCTCGAAAGAAAATTTTTAAAATATTAAACACTGAGAAACTGCATCTGCATCTGCATTTCCAAGCCATGTGCTTAGCCAACCTTGAAATTGCGATTGACAGTTTTAGCAGTTTGGTTTGACTGCTATGGTGGGATAATTATCTTCTCCTCCCCACACTTAATCATGATGAAGTAAAATATAAGGATGTGGTCTGATGCAGAAATGTAAAGATTTCAGTTCTGAAATTTAGTGGCTTAATTGAATTTCTGGACTTACTTTGAAGCTAAAGAATTGGCTGATTTTGTAGATCCAATGTCAGAGCAACCAAGTTCAGAAATCCACAAGTTATGCACACTATGAAACAGCACAAACAAAGAAATATTTTCTATGAAAAAGTAAACAGATCAAAGGTGTAAAAAAAATGGAGAGAAGCCAATGAATGATTATAGCAACAGTACCAAAACACAGAAATTAGTCTACTGTAGTTCCCAAAAAGTGTTGCATTATTACAATCATTAAAATCAGTAAAAACAAAAAAATTTATCTGGTATTTTATGAATTTCAATTTGTTGAATTGCATATTTAAATTTTATCTGTTCTATGATTTCTATATTCTAATCATATTTTTCTGAATTGTAGCAAATTTTTTTATAATAAATTGGAATTTTTTTTCTTAATACTGAATTTTGACTTCACATTTTTCCACAAAAGGATTTTGCAACATTGAATGCTTTGCAGCATGAAAATTTTAAAAATAACAAAAGGGAAAAAATAAAGGAAATTATTTTTAGACTAAAAGGACAAAAATGAAACAAAAGAAAAAATATATAATTATTATATATGATATTTTTCTGTTTAAAACTAAACTGTATTCGTAAAACTGCTGCAATCACATAATTCTGCACTTATCTATGTGAAGGCACACCAAAACACTGTCTAAAAAGAAAGTAGTGATCCAGTGAAAGCATTCACTGAGCCACTAAGTTATAAATGTTTTTGCACCTCAACTGATGGCCCAACCAAACTCTGACACATGCCAGGGCTCCTGCATGTGCTTGGAAATACTATTGAACATGCATCTATACATTGCAAACTCATAATGTATAGATGTGTGTATTGAACATGCATCTATACATTGAGTTTGCAGGCTGATGCTGAATGGTTAGAATCACAGTGCATGTTTGATTTAACCATGGTTTGAGCCCATGATTGCTAAATACAATTAAAGAGAGTTTATTTTCAAAATGAGTAGTTTTTGACTTCTGATTTATACAATCACTGGAGTATAAACAGAACACACATTATTGTGTGATCCATGTTGTCAACAAATAATATTTTGCTTGATAGCAAATTATAGTAGGAGTATTGACCATTTTTTCAAGATATCCTGAAAAAGTCGCTGTGGTTTCCCTTGATCTTTTGGTTTTTTCCTCTAGTGGGGGAGCTGCATCCACCCATAGGTCAGTGGATATGAGGTTTTCTAAGCTTGTTTCCAGTAGAAGTTGCACCAGCTTTTTAAGCAGGATACCTTGCCACTTTGCTTCCCTGGATGGGTCCATGTTTCTGATTATTTATTTATGAAGTTTTTCTGATTTTTACTTAAAATTTTGACTTTGCAAGTAGCAGTTGGCAGCTATCCCTTCAGCATGGTATAACAGTTTTTTTTTTATTTCATAAAAATCATTATGGTAAAGAAATTTTTTTATTATAACCTTGTCAAGTGATCATCAGCAGAAAGTAAATTATCAGTATGGTTTCATTTGTAATGTCATAGCTGAGTTAATATTTGGGTGTTGTTTTAGTGACAAGAGTTTTAATACAATGTTGGAATTTTTATTTATTTATTTATTTGTACTAGACAGTCCAAGCCAGATTTCCTGGCATCCCCACCAAGTAAATGTGCTAATATCTCTGTTATAATTTTTTAGTGTACTAGTATATAATGCTGAGGTATGATTTCAGCAATGCAAACTGAAACAGCTGGCTCATGAACTTATCTCTGTTGCTGTGCCATAATATTTCTCAAACAACTGAACAATATGAGCAGTCTAGAGTTGGCAACAATAATTTACTCAGGACTTTCACTTTATCTTAGTTAGATGCACTGTCAGAATATCTTTTTGTGCAAAGGTATTTGTGTGTAAAAAAAGATGTAAGGAATCATAAGTTACTAAGTGACTGTTTAGAGATTTATCTTTTTAAGTTTTTTTTTAGTTTCTGAGAGTTTCACTTAGTGTGAAAAATGAATAACAAGCAAAAAAAAAAAAAAAAAACAGATAATTAATCATGAAAACAACAGAATTGATGCCAAATGAACAATCCAGAATAGATTACAAGTATGCACGTGTTGAAAGGAATCATCCCAGTTATGTGAGAATGTATCAGCAAGTTTTATATTTATTGCCATGACTGTTTTGCAGGGTAGTAAGCAAATCAAGCAGGGTTTGGAGTTCCTAGTATATAAGTTTTAAGTGAGCCATAAAGAATAAATTGGAAAAATAACAAAACCATGTGAGCCAAGCATAGAAATGTTTCATATGGGGGGGGGGGGAAGAATCTGTACTTTTTGAAGCTGGTTTCAACTACACTTTGGCTTTCTTATCTTTGGATAATATGTATTCCAGTTTGTCAGTCAAATCATTAGTCCTTGCCTTAATAATTTATTGCCATTTGCAATACCATAACCTTTAAAATGATAAATGAATTTGGGGAATCCCCAGTGAATAAAACTACTGATTTCATTTAAGCAAGAAATATATACAGTGGTACCTCGGTTTGGTATGCGTTGTTTGGTATACGTCCAAACAGGACGCATACCAAACAACTTTTTCCTATAAGAAATAAAGGGAAAATGATTAATCTGTTCCCATGAAAAGAAATCCTATTGTTATTGGCATATTATACATTGCTGGGGTTGTATAAAATAATTTAAATACTGCTTAATACTAAAATACATAAATACAAAAGCAATTAGATGAAATAAATGAAAATTTAACAAACTTTAATTTTCTCTTTTCCCTACTTGGACCTGGTTGAGGATCACCAGGTTTGACGTTAACTAAAATTCTGTTCAAAGAACTTTGCTTCTACCTTCTCCTCAGGATGTTTCAGAAATGTGACATTGTCTGGTCATTCCAGGAAATGCTATTACGGCTTTGTTGGGGTGGTACTTCTCTGCAAAGTTTTTGACATCCATCCATTTGGCAAAGATTTCCTTGATTAATGAAGTAGAGGCTTCCTCTATCTCCTCCTCCTTCTCTAAGCCTGAAGAGTGTATCCATCTTAGTCTTGTGCTCCTCCTCCTCCTCAAGTTCCTGCAGCTCCTCAGTGGTCAGCTCTTCCCTGTGCTCCTCCACATCATCACTCACATCCAGACCCATGGACCTGCCCAGAGAGACAATATCCTCCACTATAGGCACAGCCTCAAAGTCCCTTTCAGTCACTGCTTCTGGCCACAAATTCCTCCAAGCAGAGTTCATTGTTCTGTAGGAAACTTCCTGCCAGGCGTTGTCAATGAGAGATATGCAATGGACGATAGTAAAGTGATCTTTCCAAAACTCTTTCAGGGTTAATTCTGTGTCAGAGGTCACTCAAAGCACCTCCGGAATAGTGCTTTAGTGTAGAGTTTCTTGAAATTACTGATGACCTACTGGTCCATGGGCTGAATGAGAGGAGTCGTATTGGGGGGGAAGGAACTTTACAGTGATGAAGTCAAACTCTGCAGCACATAGTCCTGCAAGCTTGGAGGGTGAACTGGAGCATTGTCCATTATGAGGAGGGCCTTCAGAGGCAGGTTTTTCTCTAAATAAATTTTTACACTTGGCCCAAACATAACATTAAACCACTCGCTGAAATATTCTTTGGTTACCCAAGCCTTGCTGTTTGACCTCCACATGACAGGTAACTGAGTTTTCTGCACATTATGTTTCTTAAAGGATCTTGGGTTTTCAGAGTGGTAGATCAGTAGAGGCTTCAGTTTGCAATTCCCACTTGCATTGCCATAGACAAGAGAGTCAGTCTGTCCTTCATTGGCTTGTGCCCTGGCAATGCCTTCTCCTCTTGTGTAATATAGGTCCTGTTAGGCATTTTCTTCCAAAACAGGCCTGTTTCATCACAATTAAAAACTTGTTGGGGAACAAAATCCTCAGCCTCCACAAATTTCCCAAACTCTGTAACAAAATCATTGGCGGCATCTTTATCAGCACTGGCTCCCTCTCCATGCCTCACAACACTGTGAATGCCAGTCCTCTTCTTAAAATTATCAAACCAGCCATGGCTGGCTTTAAACACTTCACTTTCTTGGCTCGTTCCTGCCTTGTTTTTCAAAAGATCGGCATGCGTCAGTTTTGCCTTTTCGTAAATCATTGCCTCTGATACGCTATTGCCAGCACACTGTTTTTCTGTTATCCAGATCAAAAGCAATTTCTCAACATGCTCTAATGTCCCTGATCTTTGTTTGGTAATCGATTTCACCCCCTTCGCAACGTTAGCAGATTTAATAACGTCTTTGTTTTTCCCAATCATAGATACCGTCATTCTCGGCATACAGTATGCAGCAGCCAAGTCCCGGATACGCATGCCACCTTCATACTTTTCAACAATCTCTTTTTTCACCTCCATGGTGATCCTAACCATTTTCTTCGTTGCTTGGCTCTTCTCATTAACTTTCTTAGAACTCATGGTTCATGAATTTACAAAAAATTTACGCGAAAAAACACAAAATCACGGCCGCCTCCGTAGCCAGGTGGGCAGGAGCAGCAGTGCGTAGCCACGCTTCTTGATTAGACCGGGGTTCGAACCCGTGACCACCAAATACGGAAAGGTCAGGGAATGACCACTGCATATCCCCGGAGCAATATGGCCTTAGTTGCTAATGCTCCTAAAAACCAAAAAATAAAAAAAAATAATAATAACAAAATCACGCGAAAATTCACAGAGAGTTATAGCGCGGGCTGTTCACTGAATGGTAGAAACTGTTGTACTGACGCTAATGGGCAGAGATACCTGATCTTACCCCCTCTCCAAAAACCGAATTCAGTCAATCGAGGACATAAGTGCGCACCGTGCACACGTACGTCCTAGGTCGGTTTTATTCGGAAAGCCGAGTGGGGATGGGCGCGCGTACTTTGCTAGCATCTGTCCTTGGTCAGCTTTTATTCGGTTTTTGGAGAGGGGGTAAGATCTGGTATCTCTGAGTCGTGGCTTTGTCTTGAGAGAGGTAAACAAGGGTAGAAAGGTAGTGCGTGGTGTCGTGATTCATTTTGATGCACGCGAGTCGTATTCCAAACAAAGGTGTACCAAGCAAAATTTTTTGCGTCCAAACAGGACGTATATCAAGTTGGACTTATTCCAAAGCGGACATATACTGAGGTACCACTGTATACTGCTCATAATAATTAAATTTTATTCTGTATATCAAATAAAATAATGAATCCTACAACTTTTTTTTTTTTTTTTTTTTGCTTGCATGATTTGTTGTTGTCAGCGTGCCTCTCAGTCGACGGGCAAAGATCCAATCACTTCATCCTATCATGATTCAGACATGCTGTATTCTAACTTAACTTGGTTAATCTTATTTAAAAGTTGAAATATCTGCAAACGGGTTATATTAAAATTATTAACTCAAGAACCAGAAAATAAAACTGAAACGTTCATTTCAATAAGCTACCTGTTCTTTCTGTGATGTTTATTTGGTACATTGGTACATAAAAAGAAAGTTTCTTAAATGAGAAATTGAGGTATAATGTAAAAACTTTCCCCAAAGTGAGATGTAAGATAGTTCTGTTTTATAATTAATTTATTTTAAACATGTTTGAAGTATTCATATCCTGAATGAAAATCTTCATTAAGGAATTATGACCAAAGAAATATAAACATCCCATTTGCAATATTAGATGACATTTTTACTTTTGCTTTTATATAAATTTAGTATTCTTAAGATGACTGATTAGTAATAATATCCAGTTGAAATGTTGATTTTTCACTTGAGCTTTATTTTGAAAAAAATAAAAAAAAATATTTCAAACAGAGCAAGTGCTACTTGTCAACAAAGAAGTTATCCCGAATCCAAAAGCTTCTTTTCGTGAACAGGTTAAGAAGGTTTGAGACAAACCCCCAACTCAGTGACTTATTTTAATAAAAGTGCTTGAAAATTACTAATTGAATCCTTTTCATTTATTGCAGAAATGTACGAATTGGTCATATGTATTTAAGCGTAATTGAGTGAAAAGCTATTTGAGAATCAGGATTTTATTTAAAATTTTAAAATATTTAGTTTTTTTTTTACTAAGTCATGATTGGTTGATAAATCAATTTTCTATACAAGGATAGAAATGCAGAATTGTTGAAGTCTGCCATACTCCTGGTCCAGTGGGAGAGGGAGATGAAAGGAAATTGATGAGTGCCAACTAGTAGCATATATAATTTTTATGGTAGAATCAGTAAGTCAAAGAAAGATTTTATTTTACTGAATTCTATCACACACTTTCACCTAAAAATACTTATCACTTTAAGCAGTTCCAATTTCAATTAAAATAATATATTTAAAAAATATATATTTTAACAGATTGTAAAAGATATTCTTTGAGTGATGTGGTGTCTAGATAAACTGTTATTTTAACATAAATACTAAAGCCTGCATTGTTTATTTCTGGTTTGGAAATATGTACATAATAGGAGTTTAATGTTTTGTGGTATTTTCTTACCACTTTTCGGTGACTGCAAAGACAGTAACTGAGGGTTATTATGTAATTCTTAAATTTCTAAAAATATTTAGTAAATCAAATTCAGATCTAATTCGAAGAATTTTGTTTTAAGGTTAATTTTATATAAGACTATAATGCATTAAGGGCTTATGCCTACAAGTATGAAGAATGGTGTTGTTTCTTCATCTCACAAAGTTGGGAGTAATTGTAGACAACTAAATTCTTGTCTGGTGCGACAGTCTGTAATGATATTTAGATTTTGTTGCTGCATTGCCTTTAAAATCCAGCTTTGCACAGATAAGTTGTGGGAAATGGAAGAAGTTTGAGCACTGCATGTTTAGACACTTGTGAATATTCTTGAAGACTACACTAGAAATCAACCAGAGGAAGCTCACTGAATTTCTTTCAAGCTAGTATCAGATGTAATATCTATGAAATGCTCATAATTTTGTACATACATGCCGTCCAGTTTGAAACAGGAAGCCTGCTGCACCAGCCAAAAAAATGAAAAAATAATCCAGAGGTACTCAGAGAGAGAGAGAGAGAGTAGAAAGGAAGAGAGATAGTAGAAATTGCCAAGAAAGAGAAGCATTAGCAACAGCTATTTATGATAATATATATTATCAAGTATGCCAGTTTCTGCAGCCAAGGTGTATTTACCAAATAACTACACCTTGAAAGTTAAAATGGGTGCTCAATAAAAGAATGAATAAATTTCCAAGCAAAGTTCATAAACTCTAACAACTTTTCACTGTAGAAAGCCGCCTTATTTCTGCATGAAGTAGCAGTGTTGTGTTCACTGCCTGTTTTTTTGCAGTGAAGACACACTAGGCCACTTAATATCAAAGTGTTTAAGTAATTTAAACACTGCTATTAAGTGGCCTACATTTAATTTGGTTCTCTATCTTTACATCATCATCCAACACAGTTTTTATGTCTCTTTCCATCGTTTTGTTGATGGAGCACACAGTAACTACTCGAACAAGATGGCAGCAACTCTTTGATATGTGCCAGCCATTTTTCCTGTCATTGCTCTGGCCTCATCAGTGCACACATCAGCACACTTTTCTCACCTGATTTCATGGTCTATCATATTTATGACATTAAACATTTCTTCTCCAGCCATGTGGCATTTAGGCGCCTCCGTAGCCAGGTGGGAAGGAGCAACAGTGCGTAGCACACGCTTCTTGATTAGACCGGGGTTCGAGCCCGTCACCACCAAATACGGGGGATGTGGAAAGGTCAGGGAATGACTACCGCATATCTCCGGAGCAATATGGCCTTAGTTGCTAATGCTCCTAAAAAAAAAAAAAACCAAACAACAACATGCGGCATTCAAGAGATTCACAGAGCAGTAAATCTTCCTTGATTTTGTTCTGGAACTAGTAACATACAAATACAATACAAGCAATACTGCTAGTCCTGAGACATCTCTTGATTTATCATGTTGCAACAAAAAAGAAAAGCTTGATTTAAGTTGTGACACCAATTGTTTTTCTATATCTGCTGACAGATCTTGTGTGCAACGTTTAGCAGTTTTATTGGATAAATGAATGTTCCGTTTCTTTTTTGACTGTTCACCAAGCACAAAGTTGCCATTTCCACTGCACATGGCTTAATTAGGGTTTCTGCAATTGTATGGGCTTCTCCTGCAAGTGCAATATGGTAACTTATCCTGTAGGAGGCCTCGGTAACATTTTTTGAACTTTTCACCATAAGGTTCTGACAGTTTGTTAATGCCTCAAGCTTACGCTTGAAAAAAAAAAACTAATCTTTGTCCTTATATTCAGGGTGATTAGTATCACGAAGTCTATGAAGTTTGGCAGGTAACATAGAACTGGTTGATAACACTTTGTTGCACAAGACGCAATGGGCAAGTTCATCACCTGCATACGTAAACCCCAGAGACAAATAGGAATCATTGTACTTCCATTTTTTACTACTTTCTGCAGTTCTGGTTCTGCCGATACTGGATGGCAATGCAAAACATTTGAGATCCATATACAACGTTAGTAAGTACTACTACTTATTGTAGTAGTACAATAAGTAGTAGTACTTACTACTACTTATTGTAGTAGTACTTGATTGTTTATTTAAATTATCTCTTTTTAGGCTCTGATCCATGATAAATAAAAACAGATTGACAGATTTGACTGACACTACTATAGCTAGTAAAAATAATCACTTCCTTGTAATTACGTGCTTCCTTGTAAGCAATGCATGATTTCATCTTAATGTGTTAACTTGATATTCTAATGATCATGCAAAATAAACATATCGCAATTATTTTTAACAAAATATTATTACTTTAATTTAAAAAATAAGTAAAATTCAAAGTAGTCATTATAGAAATTTTTCCACGGATCCCTGAGAATTGTTTACAGATCCCAAGGATCTGCGGAGCACAGTTTGGGAACCACTGCCTTAGATCACATCCACCAAACCTAAGTGATCTTTTGTGATGGTAATATTGCAGAGATAGCTGGTAAGTGCTTGCTTATTTATTTATTATATAAAATTAACCTAAACCAAATTCAGCAGAATTAGATCTGAGTTTGATTTACAAAAATGTTTTAGAAATTTAATTGTCATAGAAATCCTTAGTGCAGTCACTTAAGAAGTGGTAAGTAAATAGCACGAAACATTTGACTCTATTATGTATATATATTTCCAAATCAGAAATAAACATAATTAAATCAACATAGGATCGAGTGCTTTCTTATCATCTGATACGGTCATAAAACGTTTGGTTATCTGTATTGCCGGAAGCTTTGTTGTTTAGTTTCATGTCTAAAACTTTTGTTCTGATATACGTCTATGTTGGGGGAAGACACTGGATTGATCTATCATTAGTTTTGTCATGATGTAATGCATTTTGTGGGGGGGATGATAAATGGTACTGATTATTTTGTTACTTTAACTTGGCAAGGATAATGCCCCCAGTTGTTGTGGCAAATGCAGCAGCAGAGCACCTGATAGGTTCCAATTTTTTAAAATAATTATTTTTAAAGTTTTTTTTAATTCTGATTCAACATTACTAATATTTCATCATTACTTAATGGATTTCAGTATTTTTTGTAACTTTCTTTTTTAATCAAAAAATATAAACATGAATCTATTACTCTTTCATTTTGCAGTTTAAAAGACTGTTAAGCATCCAAAATTTCAAATGTGCAGATGTGCATGTATTTCTGCTTATGTGTATAAATAGTTTTACAAAATTAAAAAAATATATAATATATTGCAGGAGTGGCCAACTTAATTTGTGATGCAATCTACTTTTTTCCTTCAAAATGTGCCGCGATCTACCATCTCAAAAATTTCATTGCACAAGGTGCACAAATCGAGCGATGACTATATTTAAAATTTGTTGGCCATCCCTGATATATTGGATACTATTATTTATTTCCATTTTCAAATTTGGGCTGTGAAGCATACAGAATTTGAATGTTACTAACTCTCAACTCCAATTGAAAATCACCTGTGTTTATTATTCAAAAACAACGAATCTTTCAAAAACACTTCGTATAAGACTTGATATGTATATGAGTTCTTTACTATAGACAGCTATCTGTAGGAAAGAACTTCACACATAGCAGAACAAAAAAAAAATTGTAGTAAAGAACCATGCTCATAGCAGAACAAACTTTGCCTTCAAATGGTTTCATTAAAAGGGTAATCTCCCATTTAACTACAGTCTAAAAACAAAACTTGAACTATGAATAAAAACATAATTCCAAACTTTGTAGCTTCAATGCACAATTATAAGAGTGGTTGCACTGTTATAACACTACTTTCAAATAAATTTCATCTCCAAAAGGTTAAAAACATATATATTTTATACTCTGTTACTTCCATTATCAGATTTATTTCAAGTTTGGCTTGCTTTCACATTGTGCCAAATTTGAAATGTATATCTCACTCCACATCTTTATTGAATATTGCTTTGTATTCTTGTTTTTATTCATGCAAAAACAATAGCAAACCATCGGTAGAGGAAAAGTAAGCAACTTTGAACTGTAAAAAAAAAAAAAAATGGTTAAGATAGAAAAAAATTTCAAATTTTTAATCATTGATTAATCCAGAGGTTCCCAAACTTTCTCGGTTCACGGCACCCTTAGTGTCCCAGTAATTTTTTGGCTCCCCTGGGCCAAAAGAAATACCATAACAGTGGTTTTCGACCTTTTAATCCGATTCTCTGTGTATATATATATATTAAAAAAAAAATGTTATATGATAGTTATAATAATATAATTATAAACAAAATTACAATTCATAATACAAATTATGTATACTTATATAATAATTTTATTCTTTATATAGAGGTACTAAATAAACATCAATTATATATCACCACAAAATTAAAAAGATACGGTTCACCTTTTTATAATGAAATAAATATACAAATAAAAAATAATAAGTTTAAGTAACTTACACCCAAATTACATGGCACCTCTGGAATGTTGTTGCAGCAACCCGGTTGAAAATCACTGGATTAACCATTAATGCAGGAAAATTATTTTGGAGAGACACCTATCAGGCACTTAACTCCCAGTTCTAAAATCTCATTTTCATTCGTTTTTTTTATTAGCATTTCAGGTGCAAAATAATGGACTGACAATAAGCAGATAAATATTTGGATAGCAATGATCTAATGATAATTTCAGTATGCTTTTCACTTAAAATTATTTTAAAATCTATATTGCTTTTCTTCAGTACTAAATTCTTTTTATCATATTTCTGTTTTTGTTGAATTTTATCTCATTTGGTATGACTCAGAAAGTGTATTGTCAACAGAGAATGCTATGTTAATTATGATTTCGTTTTTAATTTGTGGCATCACATGTTATAAACCACATGATACTGCAAAAATATGCTAATATTTTTGTAGTTTCTCTCTTGAATTCCTGCATGGCTGTCCTGGAATACAAACAACTTATTTATCCATGTTATTCTTGTCATTTATTATACTATGGGATGTCAATTATCTAAACTAATAATGGACATTTATGTATATATCATATGCATAAATGCCTGTGAGTTTATTTTGTATCATTTCAAATATTTCAACAAAGCAGATTGCTTCATTTTCTTTCAAAACTGATGTAACTTTTGAAATACCACACAAGTAGGTAATTTGCAGTTCCTGTTTTGCTGTAATTTATGACATAGGAAAATATTGATGTTCAGAATTTTTGATCCAAGAAGTTAGTGTTTGATCAGAAATTTTATTCTTGTGGTAAATTTCACTCGGTATTTTGAACAAGAATAACTGCTTTTATTCTCATTTGCTTGTATTAAAAAATGAAGTGTGAAGTGTATTAACCAAAACCTTTTGTCCTGTGTAGTGCATATATACTTGTGGTTGAATGAACTGCGTAACATGTTATGCAGTTCATTCAACCACAGAACTTGAGAACATCCATGTTATTGCCTATTATCAGTGACAAAACTGAAGAAAGTTGTTAATTATTACCAGTTAGGCAATTTAATAATGCAGTAAGAAAATCAATAATTTGAAGCTTTGAACAAATTTATTACTTAAAATGGTCAGTTCTCCATTTTAGATAATCAACATCACTGCAATTGCAAAACTAATTGGTTAGAGTAATCCACATTTTGTCAGGGAAATTTTTCTAATTATTGTAGTTAGTATTTAGCACATTATCACAGACTAAAGAGGCAGATAAGTTTCTTCAGAGAACAATTGATCATGATCAGTTTATAACAGTTCAAATGATGTTAAATTAGTACTGCTAAAAGTGAAGTGTTAATTTTCTTATTTTTGACCCTTTCAGCAATATATATGTTTTCAAAGTGTTGAGAGCAAACAAATAAATGTCTGTATATACATTTTTGAAGGTGTTTTCGAAGTATCTGTTAATGTACTAAAATTGGATTAAAACCTTCTAGTATGTGCTGTCATCTCTTAACTGCATTTTTAACTAATATTAACCGGTTTTAATGGGAGCACAATATAGCTTTGAAAACTGGAGGAAGAGAGAATGCACTTATTAGCCTCAGTTGTCTGATTTTGGATGAAAATTGTGTTCACATCCAGAAGTTGAGGAATTGAACAAGGTGACAAATAAATAGAAGTATATAATATCGTGAAAAGGAGATGGCACGGGTGAATACACAAAAATCACAAATACTGAGAATTCCATTGCCATGCTGCATTTTATCCTACAGTCTGATTAGGCTCTGGAAAATGAACACATAACTACATACTATTTTTTGTTTACAGCTACTGTTTCCTTTTCATAAATAGGATATAGAGGATATTATTGCTTAAAAAAAAAAATGGAGTGCTTACGGTTTTTTTTCTTTGTTTAATTCTATTAAAATGCAAACAGATCAGCGCCAATAGAGGAGAGCATTCCCCATGGTTATATTTGATTTCTGACAGTTACACTCTTATGTTGAGCAATCGTGTAAAAATAAGAAAAAATAAAATTTAAATACAAAGTTTTAATTTTTATAAATCTTCAAAATTACATGAATAAATCCACAGCCCTAAGGCCACACATGCTTGATGAACTTGCTGCTGAAAGGGTTTGTCTAGTTCAGACAAGGTATTTAGTGTGTAATTAAATGTAATAGGTATATATTGCTAAGCTATTTAGAAGAGCTCACTAGGCATTCATTATTTTTTTTTTTTTTTTCTCTCTTGTACTGTGCAAAGGTTTTGGGTCTGGTTACCCTTTGGTAGCTATCATTGTGCCTTGAATTTTTTTACTTTCCATTAGATCCTTATTAGAGCTGCACCACAATTCCTAATAGCAAAACTGAATAATTTTAGTTTTTCAATCTCTCTCTTTTGGGCGGTGACTATTTCAACATTATTAGTCTTATTTAGAGAGCTATGCCTAGCTGATGTTCACAGTACTCAAAACATAAAGGTAGCTGAAAACAGTGTATTGATATGGTAGGTGGTGGCATTGTTATAAATAAGCTAACTGCTCCAAGAATGGATCTAATTTTTTATACCATTTCAGTGGTTGACATTCCTGATATATGATTCAGTTGGTTGCAACAT
This sequence comes from Mastigoproctus giganteus, assembly GCF_048544385.1. NCBI lineage: Eukaryota > Metazoa > Arthropoda > Arachnida > Uropygi > Thelyphonidae > Mastigoproctus > Mastigoproctus giganteus. Next base: position 168,635,243 of record NC_143583.1, read on the forward strand.
CCTTTCAGATTGGGCTTATTCCTCTGTTAGTCTTGAAGGGAGATTCTTAAGTGCCATAAACAATACACCATAACTTCAAGTATTAGGCGCCTCCATAGCCGGGTTGGGCAGGAGCAGCAGTGCATAACACACGCTTCTTGATTAGACTGGGGTTCGAGCCCATGACCACCAAATACGGAGGATGTGGAAAGGTCAAGGAATGACCACCGCATATCCCAGAGCAATATGGCCTTGGTTACTAATGCTCCTAAAAAAACCAAAATAACTTCAAGTATTAGACTAAAACAGCTTAAAACCTTTTGACTATATGCACAGTGCATTTGCTATGGTTCAGAAATATTAATTTATATTGCTCTATGTTGCACTTGTCTAGCTCTTTAACAGCGAGTTCACATTCTTCTGTTTCTGCTATTGACTGTTGATTTTGGACACTCGTTTATTTTTTCTGGTGCAGAAAGCACAAAGCAATATGTGCTTTCTGGTGCTAGCCATGCTTACCTTGTTGATTTTTGGGTACTCTAGTCATTGGAATACTGTGTTTTATGTCCCTCCCCTCTTTCCCCATGATATGGACTCGGTAATGGTATAATAGTAAAATGCCCTTCTTAAAATATCGATTTTTTTATTTCTCCACAGCACTGTTTTGGAATCTGAGATTATGATTTTCTAAAACTGTTTTAGCTGTCGATTTACTTTATCTCATATTCTTAATTCACCTTTGGTATTTCTTTGTTAAGTCTTTTAAGAATCACAAAGCTACTTCAAAAATAATGTATTAGATGATAAAAGTATTTGGGCATTTAGTGTACATTAAAAAAAAAAAAAAGAAAGAAAAAATTTTAAAAAATGTCTTTATTTCATGAGTTTTTTCAAAAGGTTGCTATATATTATATTGTTTAATAATCTGAAGTAATTTCAAATATACTAATACATTACATCCATATTTGATATGTTTTTATATAGGCACTGTATGTTTAATATGGAAATTATCACTAGCTAAAGTGTATAATAAAAACACTGCGTGTGCGTGGAGAGCTTATATACTTGAACCTAATAGCACGTATTAGTTCTGCGTAGCCCTCAGAACAGCTTCAAATCACTGAGGCACGGACTCTACAAGCATTCCACAGGCCATGCAGACTGCTGCATCTTGCAGTTACCTTAGCATAGTTGTCCTGTGGAAGATTCCTGCTCTAATCCCGAAGATGATCAGTCAGTGCGAGATTGTGACTGAGCAAGCCAAAGAGGTATGTTGGTCACCCTTGTGCTGCACCTGGACAATCCTTTTGATAAATCCTGTTCATAGTAACTATTACCAGATGGATAATTTCTGAGCGTAAATGATACACATGGTCAGCAACAATGTTCAAGTAGGTTGTGGCACTGAACTGGTATCAGGAGACCTAACCTCATTTTCATTAGTTATACCTTTGCCTGTAGTGTTGATACTTGGTATAATGGGTATATTGATTTATGCAGCTGTTGTTATACCCTGATCTTGTCAGCAGCTTGAAACATCTGGAATTCATCAGACCAGATGACCTTTTTGCACTTATCAAATGTTCAGTGTGCCCCATGTACACAGAATTATGCAATTTCTACTGTGTTTTAGACAGTATAATTGTTTTTCCCTGCGTTGTCCTCTCACATCCACAAGCTGCCTCTACAGGACTCATGTTTTCTATTAGTTGGACCATTTCTCTCAACTTGGACTACTTAGAGGCTAGGGGAGGTGAATAGGTGTCCAAAAATATGCCATTTTATATTTTTGTTTCATCTGTTTGTCCCCAACAAGCCTTTTCAGAACTGAATTTTGAAAGCAAAATTGGAAAGGAGGAGAATACACAAAAAGATTATGAACTCCTGCTCTACATATTGTTGTGCATGAACAACAGGGGCGTGTGTCCATGACACTTGTATTAACATATCTGGTACAGACTCTCATACCATGCAGTTGACCCATTCAGAACTCTATCACTCTGTATCTGGCATGGATATACACAATATGTCCATGCCAGATACAGAGGGATAGAGTTGGCTGATCTGTCTCTGACAAATTGCTTTGGATGATGGAGTCTGATAAAACTACCCGCTAAATTGGCCAGTGTGTGTGGCCTAGCACAATTCAATGAACTTTTGACTATATTTCTGAATCCAGTTTTGGACTCCGCCATAATATCAATAAAACTATAATAACTTTCCAGTATTGGTTGCTATGCAGTTCAATATTGGAAAATGGCCTGACAGTATACATATATTGTACATTTTCGTTATTTAGTTCACATTAATATAATTGCATGATGTTTCAGTGTTTTTATTATACAACTTAGGGTGTGGTTGTAATGCATGTGATTTCAGGCAAATTTCTCACCACATGAAATATGGCATGTATACTAGTCACACTGGAAGTGAGTTTATTCAGTGAATTTCTTGATAGCTGTAGTCTTTTATACTAGTTTGTTTCAGATTGTCGAATGAAGGACAGTGAAACTGACTGACATGAAGGATGTACTGAGTGGCCTAGTAAATGTTGTTGAGCCACCAATAAAAGTGAACCTTGACCTCTCAATAATAGCAAACAGTTGCTTACAGTGCTTCCACTCCAGGTTTAAGAAGTGTTGCCAGACTTCACCTGAAATCACATGCAGTGTGACCTCAGTTTTAGTTTGGTATTAACAATCCATGTTGTGCCTTTCACACAACAAATGGAATTTCTATTATCTTTTAACATAAACTTGATTTTGTATTGCTTATCCCTCTGTGCACAGTTAGGGGGTGAGGAATATTTCTAAGTAGTTTATGGAAAATATAATCATAGGTTAGCTTATTGTGAGTTGTACTAACCTTTCATAATTTTTAGCTTTTTTTTTTTTTATCAAATTTTGTAATCTTAGAAATGTCTTGCCATGATGTTATTGTGACTGCTAGCACTTTAAGCAGATGCTTGGTACTTCTGATGTTGTCTTTTGTCTTTATTATACAAGAGGTAGTTCTTTTACCACTGCTTTAATTATATGACCTCTGCACAGTAGGGGTGAGTGACTGACAGTTATTAAATATGCACTCGGTAGTTTTATATCCCATTATATCATTAAGTTTTATTTTATATTTCATTAGAAAATATTTTAGATATTTGTGAGTAAATTTTAGGCCATCTGAATAATAATGAAGCATGTGTATATTTAAAAATTGAAAGAGTTATTTTACATTGGAGTAGCAGTACTCGTTATTTCTGTTATGACAGCAAAGATTGTGACTTTCCTCATAGAATTGAGGCTAATAATGTGAATATGTTAATTTTGTACGTTTTTTAAATGCACAATATATTCAATAATACATTTCCATGTATATAGCTTTATTTGGATACCATTTGTATTTCTTAAAATAAGGCCATTAAATATTTGCTTAGTATTTCATTGTTTTCTTTAATTTCACCTGAAAAATAGTAAAAACAGCCTATATGTGGACTTAAATTTAAATTTGTTTTTCATAGCATTAGCTGTATCCTATCCTAGAAACACAAACTGTTATCATTTCTGTTGTGTAAACTTAATTTGGTATTGATTTAATAACAATTAAAATATATATCACTAAATAAAGACTGTACTGTCTCTCTCTTTTGTTTTCCCTTTTTTTTTTTTTTTTTTTGGGCTGAACTGTCGATTCACCATCATCAGCCATTTTCAATCCACTGCAGGATGAAGGCCTCTCCAGCAACTTTCCAGTTCCTTTTGTTTTGAGCACTGGCCATCCATTTACTACCCACAAACTCATGAATTTCATCTATCCATCTCTGCCTTTGTCTTCCAGGTTTTCTTCTAGCTCCTCTTGGGTACCATTCTGTTATTTTCTTAGTACATCTGTCAGCATGTCTTCGAGCTATGTGTCCTGCCCAAGACAGACCATTTTAGTTCTTTAGTTTTGATAAGAATGTCCTTTTCTTGAGTTTGCTGCCTAATCCATGTGTTTCTCTTCTTATCTAACAGTCTGATTCCCAATATAATTCGTTCCATTCTTCGCTGTGTAGTTCTCAGCTTCTCTTCCATTCTTTTTTGGTGAGTGCCCAAGTTTCACTTCCATAAGTCATGGTGGGGAGTACACATTGGTTCATTATTTTACGTTTTAGACAAACTGGGATATTGCTCTTCAGTATGTGACTATATTTCCTGAATGCTATCCATCCAAAATTTATTCTTCTCTTGACTTTCAGCCATTTATCATTATTACAGCTAATAACTTGTCCCAGATAAGTATATGGCTCCACCTTTTCAATTACTGCTCCTTCAATCATTATTTCCCTTTCTGTGGCATACTTGTTCATCATTACTTTTGTTTTAGTCATATTCATCTTTAGTCCAAAATCCTTACTAACTGTGCATAACTGATTAAGATTTTCCTCTAATTCTTTGGGATCGTGGCTTATGACCACAATGTCATCTGCAAATCGTAAATGGTTTAGGTACTCTCCTTTCTGCGACCAGTCTAATCTTCTGAAAGATTCCTCAAGGGCAGCAGTAAACAGCTTCGGAGATATTGTGTCTCCTTGTCGAACTCCTTTCTCAGTTTTAAATTTGCTACTGTCTTTGTCTAGTCTAATAAAGCAGGAAGCATTCTCATATATTTTCTTAAAAATCCTAATATGTGGGGTATCTATGCCTTGTCTTTCCAGTGCCCGAAACATTGCTGTATGGAGTCAAATGCCTTTTCATAATCCACAAATGCCAGGCATAATGGTGTTTTATATTCATTTGCTTTCTCCATTAGCTGTGATATTACGTGAAGGTGATCCATAGTTGAGAATCCTGTCCCAAAGCCAGCTTGCCCTTTTGGTTGATTCTCATCAAGTATTCTTTCTAATCTGTTAGTAATGACCCTTGTGAACAACTTGTAGATTTGGGATAACAAGCTAATTGGTCTATAATTTCCAATTTCTGATTTATCTCCTTTCTTATGCAGCAAAACTATGGTTGCATTATTCCACTGCTTAGGCGTCACACCTTTTCTAATGCACTTTGTTGAAGAGCCTTGCCAGTTTTTGTGTTATGTCTCTTCCTCCCATTTTTAACAACTCTACAGTAACTTCATCTTCCCTCAATGCATGTTCTACCTCATCAGGAAGAATATCGGTTATGTCGTATGTGTTGCTAATTTGCAATCCATCTTCCCCACTGCTGGCATCATTCCCTCGCTCCCTGTATAATTTTCTATAGTAGTCTTCTGCTATTTGAATTATGCCTTCTCTGCTGTTTATAAGTTCATCACTATTCTTCAGTTTTTGTATCAATCATCTTTCTGTATTACTGCTCATGGCTGCTGATTTAAATCCTTTGTTTACCCTTAATGCTTGTTCTACTTTTCTTGTGTTAAACCTTCTTATGCCTCCTCTGAGTCTCTTTCTAATGGCTTTGCTTAACTCAGTATACTCAATTTTCTCCTTGTCAGTGTTTATCTTGCTCTTCATTTTTTGCCTTCGGTTCATCATAAGTGTTTCTTGACTAATTTTTTCTTCTTTGGATTTCTTTTTTCCTATAGGTTTCTTGGGCTTTATCACTTTCAGAAAGTTGTAATATTCCTCGTCGATATCTTGGTCCTGACCAGTCTACAGAAGCTCAAACTTGTTCTTAAGTTCCAGTACATACTGCTTTTTCTCATCTTCTGTTATCTCAAAGACCTTTGTATTATTTACTCGAGTCAGTTTTTTCCTTTCCTTTATCTATATCAAGTGTACATTGTTTTCTGCAGCAGCATGTTCGAGAGGCAACCAGAGAGAGTAATACTCTTGATCTGGTTATCAGCAGTGATCATTTGTGTATTAAGAATTTGCAGATAAAGGAACCACTAGGTGGCAGTGATCACAGTGTACTGAATGTGATTTACTTAAAGATTTAATTACCATCAGGGTTAAAGGAAAGGGTTTTTTCTTCCGTAAAGGTGAGTACAGTGGTCTCAGAAAGATTTTATACTCTGTACAGTGGGATCAACTGACGATGTTACCAACAGTAAATTCTAAGTGGGAACCATTCAAGGAATTAATTGTGGATGCTACTAAAAGTTTCATACCTATTGAGAAATATTGTTCAAGGTTTAGGCCTAAATGGTTATCTAATTGAACTAATGAGACTCGTAACAGAGAAGAAAAATGCATGGGTTGCATATAAATTATCAAGCGACTCAGAAGCCTATGGCAGATATAAGCTAGTCTGTAATCAGGTCACAAAGGAGGTTAGGCAGGCGAAGGCAGATTACAAGAAATCCTTGGCAAAAGATGCTAAGAAAAACAGCAAGGATTTCTTTACTTATATAAACTTTAAAAGGAAGGGGATGAATCTGATTAGTCCACTTGACATCGATGGTTCGACTGTTGATGATCCTGCTCAGATAGCAAACAAACTGAATGAGTATTTTGCATCTACATTCACACATGAGGAATTATTAAGTTTTGAAATTGTAGCAGGATATTTAATGATTTTGTAATAACAGAGCAAAGTGGAGGAGAAATTGTTGAAGTTAAACATAAGAAAAGCACCTGGGGTGGATGGGATCTATCCAGTTATATTAAAGGAGGCAGCAAAACAACTAAGCAAACCCTTAGCCATAATTATGAGAGCATCCTTGGACTCAGGGGAGGTTCCCACGGACTGGAGATGTGCAAATGTATACCAATTCACAAAGGGGGAGTCGAAGGGTGACACGAGTAATTACAGACCAGTCAGTTTAATTTCTGTTCCAGGTAAAATAATGGAGTCACTCGTTAAAGATGCATTGCAAGATCATCTAGACAAGCCTGCAGCAATAATTCAGACACAACATGGGTTTGTTAAGGGAAAGTCTTGTCTGACAAATTTGATAGGATATTATGATGTGGTTACAAAGGAACTGGATGCAAAAAATAATTTTGATATCATATATTTGGATTTCAGGAAAGCTTTTGATACTGTTGTGCATGGAAGACTATTGTACAAATTGGAACAGAATGGTATTAAGGGTAAGTTGCTACAATGGATAAAAGGATGGTTAAGTGGGAGAAGACAGAGGGTGGTAATCAATGGGTGCTGCTCTGTGAAACTCCACTAATGTTATTAGTGGAGTTCCACACCGAACCCTGTGGGACTCCACTAATGTTATTAGTGGAGTCCCACAGGGTTCGGTGTTGGGGCCAATGTTGTTTTGTATATTTATCAATGATATTGATGAAAGTATATCAGGCTTAATGTCGAAGTTTGCAGATGATACAAAGGTTGGCAGGGTTGTTAATAACAGTAATGGCAGTGTGCAACTGCAACAGGATCTAGATAATTTGGGCAGATGGGCTAAGAAGTGGCAACTGAAGTTTAACCTTGACAAATGCAAAGTACTGCATATGGGTAGAAGTAACCCTAGAGAAACATACCAACTGTGGTACTACTCTTAAGGTGGTAGAAAATGAAAAAGACCTGGGAGTAATTGTGCAGTCAGATATGAAGTTTTCTGAGCAATGCAGACAGGCTGCCAGGGCAGGTCATGGGGGTTTTTGTCAATCATATATAGGAATTTTGCTAGCAGGGAAAAGGAGGTGATTATCCCTCTGTATAAGGCAATGGTCAGACCACGCATTGAGTACTGTATACAGGTCTGGAGGCCTCATTTTAGGAAGGATGTAGATTTGCTTGAGTGTGTACAGAGAAGGGCAACAAGATTGGTGAGAGGAATGAAGGGAACCTCCTACCAAGAGAGGCTTAAGTTCTGCAAATTGCAGTGGCTGGAGACTAGGCACCTGTGCGGTGATCTGATTGAGGTGTATGAGGCCTTGAATGGGTTGAGCACGCTGAATTCTGATGGGATCCTTCCACTTGTTCAGATTACGAACCTAAGGGGCATAAATTCAAATTAAGAAAGGACAGATGTAGAATAGATATGCGGAAATTTCCTTTAGCCAGCGGGTGGTTAATTGCTGGAACAAACTTCCATCTGTCGTTGTGGAAGTTGATAGGCTGAATAAATTTAAGGAGGAACTGGACAGGCATTTGGAGGGAATGGTGTGGTTTTTTTTTTTTTTTTTTGGCTGATGCTGCATAAGCTCATACCCTTGCTTTCTTGCATCACATGCCACTACTACTACTACTACATCTTACCATTCTGTGATCACTTCCAACATTTACCTTATTAAGGACGGTAACATCATTCACAATATATCTTCCGTTAGTGAGGATGAAGTTGATTTCATTAGTTGTTAATCCATTTGGACTCTTCCATGTCCACTTTCTGTTCACCCTTTTCTTGAAAAAAGTGTTCATTACTGACAATCCTTGAGATTCTGCAAATTCCACAAGTCTTTTGCCTCTTTCATTTCTTTCACCAATTCCAAAATTTCCTATAGTTCCCCTTTTTGAGCTGTTTTGTTTTTTTCCAACCTTAGAATTGAAGTCCCCCATAATAATAGTGTAGTGAGTTTTCTGCTCATCTAGAAGACTCTCAATTTCAGTGTACATTTCTTCAACCTCTTCATCATCATGGCTCGATGTTGGCGCATAAATCATTATAAGTCACTCAAGATTTCTAAGAGGTACAAGCTAAAGGTTATAGCTTGTACCTCTTAGAAATCTTGAGTCTTGACACCCTTGGTGATGTACTTTTGAATTCCAAAATGTTGTTTTTTAAATCTTTATGGACCCAACTCCACCTTCACTCCTTTCACTGTTTCCATTGGTGTACAGCAGATTTCCACTTGATAAACTTATAAGCGATTCATTTCTTCTTGTTTCAGCCAAACCGACGATATTCCAATTCACATTTTCTAATTCCTTTTCCAGCTCTAATATCCTGTCTTCACCGATGAGTGATCTTACGTTGTAACAGGCCAAGTTTTAGTTTCCGTGCATGGCAGCCTTGTTGTACCCAGAGATTCTTAGCACCCTCTGCTTCCACTCTGATTCTCTCGCTGCCGTAAGAGGGGAAGTGAAAGCCGCTGATGACTGAGGGCCATTTGTTTTGTCGTGCTGTCATATGCTGGAGGGTTTGGTCTTTTCCTCTTCACGCTGACCAGGTGTCTTGAAGAGAACCACTTTACATGTTCGTTGCCACCTAAGTGACGTAACAGGGCTTACCATTGAGAAGGTGTGTGCATGAGTGGATTTTAGGGAGGCAAGCCAACCAGACTTCTCCTAAATCTTCTGTAATAGAAAGATACTGGATCCATCAGTGTTTTAGACTGAGTGTCTGATAACACACAGGATACCTGTTCCCCTCTAGGCCCCTGTTGATTGGCTCGGCTCAATTGCTGTCGGCATAACCTTGAGGGTTACTTGCATTCTCACATGCATTGATTATTAATGAGGATAATTTCACTGTGTTTGATCTGAATTGCTAAATGAAGCCAAATGGTAATATCACAATGTACTGATTCATATGTTTAATAGCTGAATGGATGTTTCTAAATGAATCATACAATTTTAAATTTAATTATTTCTTAAACATTAAATGCAAATTAGCTAAAGTAGAAGGAATAAAGTTATGCAAGAAAATAAATTTGAGGTGATTAAAGTATTTATGAATGCTATTGAAAATAATGAAGTTAGGAAGAAAAGAAAAATTAAAAATGCTTATTATAAAGAAGAAATGTACTGACATTAAAGTATATAATCAAACTTGGATAATCAAGTAATTATAAAATAAGTTGACCTAACCCAGCATACCAGTGGGTAAGATTTAAAGTATTACCTTGCATACGGATTTTTTTTAAAAAGATTTTTTTTTAAAAACAACTATTGTACTAACTACCAATGTTTACCAGCAGGAAAGCATTTTCTCAAATATCTTTCAATAAAGTTAAATTTTCAAAAATATTTTACTGAACTAAATGTATGAGTAATAAAGGTCAAAAATAAATTCCAATTTAATGTTCAATGGTTAGCTTATTTAATCAGTAAATTACCTTCTTGCTGACAATTGTTTTTTTATTTGTATCTTTCATTGATACCATGTCATTTGTTTTTTTTTGTCAAAAGAATCAAGGAATAGTTAAAAGAAGGGGAGAACCTATGTCTGGATTTGATCACGTATACATATAACTCTTTATCCATTACACTACTGTTTAAGTTATTGCTGTATTTATAATATCCTGATTCACACTGTTGGTGATTTTCACAAATGCATCATATGTTTAATAGTTGAATAGTTTACTGGTAAACTTAATTTTGTATTTTAAAAGTAACTCGTAATTTTGGTTAATATCAAACTCTATTCTGTGATGATATTTCTTCAGAATTTCAGAGTCTGAAATTGTGAAGTTTATATTCAGACTGAAATTCTGAAATTTATATTCAGGCTGTTCAATTTATATATGATCTATCCTTGTAGATGTACAACTTGAGGCCAATATATATTCAAGAATGTTTTTGATAATGTTTTTGATATAGTATATTCATATAGTACAGAATCACTTAGACAACATGTTTAGGATCACGAGGGTTGCTAGATACTAGGTTTTCTCGAGTGCCTAAAATATACTAAAAATACAATGAAAGAACATGTTACTTGTTCTGCTTTAAAGTGAAGGAATGGTGAGTTGGTAAACATCAGTTACATGGCATCTGAGGTGAAAATCATCAGATTATCTGGAGGAAGCCAGGGGTAGCTGTAGAGACACAATTTTTGAGAAGATTGAGGCTCAGCTGTAGATCTTGCAGAGGTTTGTTTAGAGGCATTTTGGTGAAACACATTTTAAGTTGCTTTAAATGTTTTGGTCTTTTAGTAAAAGGTCCAGATTTAATGACTTACCATGCTGCGGTGAACTTCCTTTATGTTCAATATGATGAATCAATAGCTCTAACCTCACTGTGTGATTTTAGTCTCTCTTGGGTCATCCACTTGTCAACTGACAACTGGGGTCAATCAGACAGTCATTACTGATAACTGTCAAAAATCAAACGTGAAAAACTTACTAGTTTTTTCTTTTACCTATATTAGATAACCTAAAATTAATCAATACCACTGCATTTACTAAATGCTTAATTAAAACGTACTAGTTACCATATTTTAGGGTAACCTAATCTTATTTAATAAGGTCAGGTAGTTAAAGGTCTTAACTTCCTTATGATACAATCAAAGCTCTTTATTATAGACCCTCTTTTTAATATCACAGCACATGACTGCGTGGTAGGTTCCACCTGATTTCTCATAAACTTAATGCTATATTACAATTGTTATAATGACCTTGAAAGAAGTAAAAATTCTCTATAATGAATTTCCACCACTCTTATCTAATTTAACGCTTCTTTTATTACAAATATTTTCATATAAAAATGAAAATTCTAATTTATTGAAGCTAATGGACTTGCAGGCTGATTATGAGGCATCACTCATAAGTGTAATGAAATCAGCTAGGTTATTTCATTATACAGTATATATAGACTGTATGTTTATTGATTTGCTTCCTACAAAGCGAGTAGCCCTTTGCCAATTGCACAAAATTTAACAGTTTACAATACAAGCTGTAGATGGTGTGCATTCTAAGACTGACATTGCTAAAAAAAAAATTGACATATCTAAGAGTTCACCATTTTGAAAGATTGAAACCATTACAGAAATCTGATGCACCAGATAAGATCAGAGCATAAAAGAAAGTATCTAGAGCTTGAAAAGATACTTTTAATGGCTAACAATGATGCATGCAAAAAAAAAAAAATGTTCACATTGATAGCAATCTTCTATTTGGTAGCTTAAGTTTAAACTTTACTTAACTAAAGTTCTATTAAAAGTTTAATTTCTGTAATAGTTTGTTAATTTAAATTTTCTCAAGTATTCGAAAAGCTACAGCTTAATATTCAAATAGCCTTTGTTATTGATATTTTGGCAGGAACTTCGTAACTCTCCTTCAGTAGCTTAAATTTAATTTCACTAGTGGTTGAAGTTTTGTTAATAGTTTCATTTCTGTTATATTTAGTATGTTTTTATTCTATAAAATTAAAATTTTACTTTAATAATGGTTACTACAAGATCCACTTACAATACAAAGTCCAAGAATATTGTGACCCAAACAGAGAAATTCCTGTGGGCATTTCCACTCTGAGTCATGAGTTCATTTGTATAGTCTGTAGTATGTATTCTAAGGTTGGTCTAATGGACAATCCTAGCTCAACTGATGATTCTCTGCTTTGCCCTCTACGTAAGGAGTGTACTGATCTCAGATTAGAACTTCGTGTATTACGAGAAGAATTTAAATCTGAAGAAACGTGTGCTTGCCCTGGAAATAATTGTAATAGGGAGCTCGTGAGGGACTTGAGTATCTCGTGACCAGTGAGCGAAGTGATGCACTCCCAGTTTGGGTCCCGATAAGGATAGTCAAATGCATACTGCTCTGATTGAAGGTGATCTAGTTTTATTGGGAGGCTCTATTTTCTGGGAAACGGGTAATTTTTTTTTGTAATAATGATAGGTGGACCAGAACAGGGGATTTGCTGTCAGCAACAATTGATTATGTCACCATCAGATTTTAAGGAGGGTAAAGAGAACATTATCATGTGGGGACTAACATGACCTGACACCATTTGTTGGATAAATATAGGACCATGCTGTTAAAATGCCGCACATTAGGTCAGAATGTGCATGTGTCTGCAATTCTGCCCAGATATGATAGGAGGGTTTATATTCTTTGTTGTGGATTAACTCAAGACTCAGAGGCGGATTTAACGGCGGGCGCACCGGGCGCGCGCCCTGGGCCCCGACTTCTTAAGGGCCCACGCAAAACCCCAACAAATGAGTTGAACATATTAGTTCAACTATTAGTTCAAAACTTTGTGATTATTATTATGCTATTATTAATTATATTATACATATATTATATTCAAATTTTATTGGAAATAAACATTAATAGTCATAATATTTTTATTTATTTTAAAAAATGGTTAACATGTATTTTTATTTTCCCTGTCTCTCTCTTCTTTTTAAGGGGCCCAATATTTTCTTCTGCGCCCGGGGCCTCAACCGACCTTAATCCGCTCCTGTCAAGACTTGAGGGAATCTGCAAGACTCTGGGAAGGGGGTATTTTTATCAGCATTGCCCACATGTAGATAGAAGGAATCTATTTTGTAGAGATGGTATTCATTTGAACAAGGGTGGCACAATGATTTATGTCAGTACTGATGGTTTGGAGAAACTACTAGTAAGGTGAGAGAAGGGTAATATAGATCTGCATTTATCTGATCATATGAGTCAAAGTAATGCTTGCACTCACCTCAAGAATTCTTGTTTGTTGCCACAACAGCTGATATTAGCATTAGTAGAGGCATATGATGCAAGAAAACAAGCTTATGCAGCATCAACCAGAAAAAAAAAAAAAAAACACTTCCACTTCATTCGAAATACCTGTCCAGCTGAGCCTTAAATTTATTTAGGCTATCAACTTCCACAACAAGGGATGGAAGTCTGTTCCACCAACCAACTACCCGCTGGCTAAAGGCAAATTTCCACATATCTATCCTACATCTGTCTTTCCTCAATTTGAATTTATGCCCTCTCAGGTGATTATTCTGAGCAAGAGGAAGAATCCCATCGGCATTGAGCATACTGAAACCATTCAAGGCTTTATACACCTCTATCAGATCACCTCACCAGTGTCTAGTCTCCAGACACTGTAATTTGCAAAACTTAAGCCTTTCTTCATAAGAGCAACCCTTTATTCCATTCACTAATCTTGTTGCCCTTCTCTGTACTTGTTCCAGCAGCTCTACACCCATTTTGAAATGAGGCCTCCAGACCTGTATACAGTACTCAAGGTGTGGCCTGACCATTGCCTTATATAAGGGAATAATCACCTCCTTATCCCTGCTAGAAAAATTCCTGTATATCATTGACAAGACACCATGAGCTACCCTTGCAGCCCGTCTGCACTGCTCAGAAAACTTCATATCTGCCTGCACAATTACCCCTAGGTCCTTTTCATTCTCTACCACTGTTAGTGTAGTACCACAGATTGAAATGTTGCTCTGGGGTTACTGTTTCCCATATGTAGTATGTTACATTTGTCAATGTTAAACTTCATCTGGCACCTCTCAGCCCATCTGCTCAACCTTTCCAGATCCTGTTGCAGCAGCAGCATAGTGTTAGTATTGTCCTTAACAACACTGCCAACCTTTGTATCATCTGCAAACTTGGACATTAAGCTGATATACCATCATCAATATCATTTATAAATACAGAAAACAACAATGGACCCAACACTGAACCCTGAGGGACTCCACTAATAACATTAGACCATGATGAGCAGTGTCCATTGATTACCACTCTCTGTCTTCTCCCCCTCAACCATCCCTTTTTCCATAGCAGCAATTTGCCTCCAATGCTACACTGCTCCAATTTATGCAGCAGACTTCCATGTGCAACAGTATCAAAAGCCTTTCTAAGATCCAAATATATAATATCAAAGTTATTCCCTGCATCCAGTTCTTTTGTGACTGCATCATAGTATCCAATCAAATTGGTCAGGCAAGACTTCCCCTTAACAAAACCATGCTGTGTCCGAGCTATAACTGAAGTCTTGTCTAGATGATCCTGCAGTGCTTCTTTAATCAGTGCCTCCATTAATTTTCCTGGAACAGAAGTTAAACTCACAGGTCTATAATTACTTGTGTCAGCCATTGATCTTCCTTTCTGAATTGGGGTTACATTTGCACATCTCCAGTCTATGGGTACCTCCCCTGAGTCCAAGGAAGCTCTCATAATTATGGCTAAGGGTTTGCTTACTTCCTTTGCTACCTCCTTTAATATAACTGGATAGATCCCATCCACCCCAAGTGCCTTTCTTGTGTTTATCTTCAACAATTTCTCCTCCACTTTACTCTCATTTATTACAAGATTATCTAGCTTACTGCCAGAGTTGAATACACCTCTGGCATTCCCCTCGCTGATAACTCCTCATGTGTGAATGTCGATGCAAAATATTCATTTAGTTTTTTATCAAGTGAACCTGAGCAGGATCATCAACAGTTGAATCATCAATATCAAGTGAACCAATCTGATTCATCCCCTTCCTTCTAGAGTTTACATAAGTAAAGAACTCTTTGCTGTTTTTCTTTGCATCCTTTGCCAAAGATTTCTCGTAATTTGCCTTCGCCTGCCTGACCTCCTTTGTAACTTGGTTACAGACCAGCTTATATCCATCATAGGCTTCTGTGTCACATGTTAATTTATATGTATCCCATGCATTTTTCTTCTCTGCCATGTCTCATTAGTTCATCTGACTTCTATTTAGGCCTAAACCTTGAACAATATTTCTTAGTTGGTATGTAAAGCCTACTAGATTCCAAGATAAGTTCTTTGAATTTGCTGTTGGCATCAGTTGGTCTGACTGTATAGAATTTAAATACTGTCTCAGACCATTGTATTCGCCTTTACGAAAGCAAAAACCCTTCCCTTTACCCCTGAAGGTAGTTACCTCGTTGAGTAAATCCCACTTCAACACACTGATCACTGCCACCTAGTGTTTCCTTTATCTGCAGATTCTTAATGCATGAAGAATCACTATTGATAATCACATCAAAAGTATTACTCCCTCTAGTTTCCTCCTGAACATGCTGACGTAGAAAACAATTATCCAATAAATCCACAAAAGCCTTGCTAATGTGTGAGTGACCAACCCACAAATTGCAGTCAATATCTGGGAAATTAAAATCCCCCAATTATAAGACTCTGATTTACTGGCCCATTCTATTTCCCTGTACAGTTTCTTATTATACTCATCAGAGTCATTAGGCCTATAGCACACTCCTATTTGGGGATTAAATAGTGATGTGTATTATCTGATTTGTTCCTTTTATTTATAATTTATATCATCAGTAATCGTGTGCCAGTAATCGTGTTACTTTAAAATTGTACGAATAGAATAGCATTTACTCATTATGTTTACTAATAAAATAAAGTTTAATGTTCCTAGTAATTGGAGTACACATTTAATCTTATTAATGCTTCACCGTTTTCCATTAGTTTTACAATTGCCATGCAAAGTTACTTACCACTACTGAGAGAGAAAAAATCGAATTGGTATGTTTATATTTTACATACTGCATTTAATTGGTATGTTTATATTTTACATTTTATATTTTACATACTGCATTTAATTGGTATGTTTATATTTTACATTTTATATTTTACATAAAGAATTAAATTCAGAAATGGATTTAGTGCAAATATATCAGTACTGATAAAATAGTTTTAGTCAAATCTTTTATACAGCATCTCTATGATTCTAGATATTCACATCTTATAGTACTTTTTATTGCTTCTTAGACTGATTTTGAAATTGACTGAATCTTTGTAACAGTTTGTATTTTTATGAAATATATTCTGTATGTATGTTTAATGAATCCTAATAAAGAAACCAGCGAGAAAAAAGTTAGTTTTTTTTTTAAATATACTGAATTATATTTGTTGGGGGGGGAGGCAGAAACCTGTTAATATACTCTAATCCTGATATAAACAAAATATATGTAATTCAGTAAAGCTCTCACTAGACAGTCACTACAAAATACAGTGGTACTTCAAACTGACTAATGAGAGCATTACTTGATGTGTATTTGTTTATCAGGATTAACATTAGAGTGAACGGAGGGCATTGAGCTACATCAGATTTACACCTTTATAATGGGGGGATGCACAACTAACAGATTTAAAAAAATGTGAACGGGTATATTTATTATATAAATATAATTGATATAATAAATGTATATAACATTTAGAGACAACTTAATGAAAAAATATTTTAATGAAAATCACAAAGGTATTAGACCCTATAGTACTTTGTACAGTGTAAGGCTGAAGATTATCAACTTTCCCTTGTGTTTTTGCCTTTTTGGTGTAAGAGTGGCAGAGGAAGTCTCCTCTACCACTTTTATACCCCCTCTATCATTAGTAGGTTGTGTAATTATAGGTGAAATTCCAGGAGTATGCTTAGTAATTTATGTATTTCATTCTGTGTGTGTGTGCGCGTATATTAAAAGGATCAATGCAAGCAACACATTCAATGTGACCATTTATAACAATTTCAATACTGATAAAGCAACTCATTCCATGAATTAAAGAAAAAAATGTTTCTCATTAGTTAACTTACATTAAAACTTTACCTGATTTATGCATGATGTGATTTATTTGTATGCAAAGTAAATCACGCTTCCAACACATTTCTGGATAGCAATACAAAATATTCATTCTGTCTTCAAGGTCTGACTATTTATAACAATTTCAGTATTGTATAAAGCAACTGTCATTCCATGAATTAAAAAGCTTCTCATTAGTTAACTTTAATTAAAACAGTACCTGATTTATGCATAATGTAATTATTTATATTCAAAGTAAATCATGCTTTCAACACACTTCTGGATAGCACTGCAGAATATTCATTCAGTGTGGCCATACACAGAGAAAGGGTTTTGACGGAGGCCCTGGTAGGCAACGATCCAGCTGTTCACATCCAGGTGGTGCCCAGTTCTAAAATGTTAAAAATATAACATGAATGCAGTGCAAAACATTTAAATTATGAAAATATGACAGGGCATATGGGGTGTCAAAAAATATTAACACCAGTTGTAATCCAAGGTGCTTAGAGGACCGTGTACTTGAAAGGATTGTTCATGACAAAAGGATCAAGAGTGGTGGCTGCATGGTTATGATTGTCTGGTATTCTAGTAGGTAAACGAACAATCTGTGTGAGGCTATCAATAATTGCAAAAGCCTCAACATCTCAACGAGCTGAATCTGTGTGACTAGAAAACAGAAGCAGCTGAAGTTATGAACATTAAATTCACCAAGGAAAATTGCCTCACTGTTAGACAGTTGGATTGGAGCAAGTCAAGATTCAAAGAAAGGTATGAAACTAAGTATGATAATTTTATACGAGGGGCAATCAATAAATATTTACCCTCACCTAGAAATATTTCAGTTAAGGATTTGAAACTGCGCTGGCAATTTTATCCTTCTTTATATAGTTACCTTCTAGTGCTACACATTTTCCCATCTGTGGATAAACTCTTTTAGGCCTCATGAATAGAACTCATCACTTTGAGCAGAATTTATGTATTCTGTTTCATTAATTACCACCTCAGTGTGAAATTTACAGTCCCATAATGGTTTTTTCATTTTAGGGAAGAGGAAGAAGTCTGAAGTTGAGCGCAGGAGAACAAGGTCTATGTGTTTCAGATTTTCAAAGTCATCTGTGAGAGCCCCATTGTGAGTAGGGGATTGTTAGCTTGGAGGCAGACACCTTTGGATAGCTTCCCATGTCTCTTCAACATGACAGTCTCTCAACTTTCCTAAGAGGTTACCCTTTGGGAGATAATCTGCAAAGATTACCTTTAGCATCCTAGAAGACTGACAACATGATCTTGCTGGCAGACAATTGAACTTTGCCTATTTGGGGGGGGTGAAGACGAATGTTCCGTTGTTTGCTCATACGTTTTTTTTTTTTTTTTGTGTCATAGTGATGTACCCAGCACTCATCCATAGTTGTAATTAAGTCAAAAATTCATTCCTTTACAAATTGCCAACAGTTGTGCAGAACACTTTCCTGTGGTACTTTTGATGTGACATGCAGAAACTCATGAATTATGGTGTAAACAGACAACAGCAGGGTCATGTGGCTGAGATGGGTCTTCCTTCCCTTAGTTCATCATGCACACTGCTTTGCCCACACCTGAACAGTTTTTTTACAATATATCATTTTACAATATTACAATACTTCACTCTCATATGACAGGCAATCCTTCTCATATACAGCTTTCATCTTCATGGATTTGTTTGTTTTGCTTTTTTGCCTTGGAAATTAAGAAATTTTATAATGGAGAGAACCAAGGAAAACTTCCCCAGAAACCACCTCTTGTTGTATTCATAGCTATAGTTCAATAACCATTCAATAGACATTCTCTCAGATATGCCAGACAAGCTGTGCTTGCTACCTGGGAGTGGTCTATGACAGCCAAATCCTCTGCTTGCACCTTCACAATGGTGGAACTGTTAGTAATCCTGGGCAAGCAGACTGTGGGTGACCACCCAGGTGTGAACTAAAGTAAGCAGGGGTTAAGGTGTGGGGCCCACCACACCACATGGAGGAATGCCACCCCTCTGTGTTACCAGGCAATACTAGGTGGTAGATGACTCTCATCAACCGGTGCAATACTACAACCACTTTACTTATTGGAGGATTGAAGTGGTGGAACCCATGTTTAGTCTCCAGAGCTAAGTTCCGGTCAACCCTTCCCCATCTCTTCCATCATGCAGTCTGATTGATATCTTTTGAGGTTATGATGAACATCATGGCGAGATCCTAACTTCCTTGCATTTTGAAGGTACAACTCTAAAACGGTGTTTGCAGGCTGGCCGCTAGTTAGTGCACCGGACCGAATCTATTACTAACTCTTTAAGAGGCTTCCGGATCAGATAATGTATAATATTTGCTGCCAGATGGTGACTGGAGGGAGTCCAAGTAGAGTGTATGCGAGGGGCATTGTCGAGGCTACGTTATGTCAAGGATCTGGGTATATTCTTACCATGCATATGCCATATTTAAAAATTTCATTACTTCATACAGCATGTCCCCCTCCCCAACTTTTTTTTTTTTTTTTTTTTTGTTGTTGTTGGCACATTGGTTTCTGTGGCCATAATGCACCTCCCAGGGTTTTTGCACTACTCTGATCCAAGCCCGAGGCAGGATTCAAACCCGCGACCTTTGGGTTGCTGGGCAGGCACTTTACTTACCCGGCTAGCCCGGTCGACTACTTTTTCTTACTATTGAATACACCATGAATTGTCAAACTAATACAGCAAACGTATCTGAAAAAAAAAGATCTAAACCTCCCAAACACTTCCTAGTTCATTTCACACATATATGTGGTCTCAGTTCTAAGCTCTGTGATGTCCATTTCCACTTACAGTCTGCCAAACCCTATGTACTTTTTCTGAAAGAATCTCAGTTATCGATTGATTCAACCACTGCTCATCTCAGTTGCCCAAATTATTTGCTGTATGATTCCTTTTGCCTCAAAGGTAATACTTGTGCACATGTCCATTCTGATATTCCCTGTCAGAGATTGGGTAATTTGGAATCTCCTCTTTTCGATCTTCTCTAGCTTAAAATCTCTCTGCCTCATTCCAAATTCACCTGTTGTCTCTACCATTCTCCTAACTCCACTAATCACTTGGAACTCTTTGAGGTCAGTGTTGAAAAAAAAAAACCGTGAGTTAGGGTTGAATTTGAAAGTGTCTGCAATTCTGCCCAGACACGATAGAAGGGAGTATATGATGAGAGCCTTGTCAATCAATTTGACCCCGGAGAGATTGTGCAAGGCTCAAAGGGGTAGAATTTTTCTCAGCCTGGTCTGTGCTTGTTAACAGGAGAGATTGCTGCAACAGGGATGGGATACACTTAAATAGAAAGGGTGCAAGAATATTTGCTGATGCTATTGAGGCAGTGTTAGGTGGGGCGGAAAACTGCTAGCTTGTGGGGATACATGGACTAATAGATTAATAGTAGCTGCTGGCTACTAATGAAAGTGATTCTTGCACTGCTTCTATTGGAATGAGAGGCAGCCTGGAAAACAAGGTACAAGGGATTTCAGAGACTGCTGGAAGTCATAGTGGAACAAGTAAATACATGGGCTGTGTTAGGTTAACTAAGAATAGGATCAGGTGCACGTATACTTGCATGTACACCAATGCTAGGAGTTTGGGAAATAAATTTGAGGTGTTGGTCAAAACATCAAAGGCAGATATTGTTGAGATATCAGAGATGTGGTATCACACTGATATAAGGAATGGAGAAATGGAATTTGGGGAGTCCAATGTGTACAGGAAGGGAGGAGGGGTTATGCTATTAGTTAAGAAAAGTGTATAGAGTGGGCCAATCAATCAGTGTGTCTTATAAATGTCTTATAACACACACTAGCAAGGCTTTTGTGGGGCTCACATCTGGTGAGTATGGGCTTGGCACACTCATGGTCCTGAGCTGGATATCATTCTTCTCTTTCTTGGTGATTCCCTTTCTCTCTCTCAGGGGTAACTCAGAATTTTTTTTTTTTTTTTTTTTGCTGGTGCATCATAAGCCTCAGGCTTCCTTGCACCATATGCTAATTATAATAATAAAAAAATAACAATAATAATCATTGTTTTCTACAGCAGCATGTTCGGGAGGAAACTAGAGGGAGTAATAGTGATTTTTCATGCATTAAGAATCTGCAGAATAAGGTACCATTAGGTGGCAGTAATCACAGTGTGATGAAGTGGATTTTACTCAAAGAGTAACTACCATAACGGGTAACAGGGAAGGGATTTTGCTTTCGCAAAGTTGACTAAGGGGGTCTAAGACAATATTTAAATTCTACACGATGGGATAGAATGATGATGTTACCAACAGCAAATACAAAATGGGAAGCATTCAAAGAATTAATCTTGGAAGCTAATACGCTTTCATACCAACTTAAGAAATATTGTTCAAGGATTTAGGTTTAGGCCTAAATGGATTTCAGATGAACTAATGAGACATGTGGCAGAGAAGAAAAATGCATGGGATACATATAAATTAACGGGTGATACGGAAGCCCATGAGAGATATAAGCTGGTCTTTAACCAAGTCACAAAGGAGGTTAGGCAGGCAAAGGCAGATTGCAAGAAATCTTTGGCAAAAGATGCAAAGAAAAACAGCAAGGAGTTCTTTATTATGTAAACTCTAGAAGGAAGGAGGTGAATCAGATTGGTCCACTTGATGGTTCAACTAGTAGTAGCAGAGGCATACGATGCAAGTAAACAAGCGTATGAGCTTATGTAGCATTAGCAAAAAAACAAAAAAAAAAATTTCACAAATTCGCTGCTTCCGAAATTTTGTCCAGTTCCTTGATTTTATTTAAGCTACCAACTTTCACAAAGGCAGATGGAAGTTTGTTCCAGCAATTACCAACACATTTATTCTACAATTGTTTTTCCTCAATTTGAATTTATGCCCCCCTCAGGTTCATAATCTCAGCAAGCAGAAGAATCCCATCAGAATTCAGCATGCTCAACCCATTCAAGGCCTTATACACCTTAATCAGATCACCTTGCAGCTGCCTAGTCTCCAGCTGCTACAATTTGCAGAACTTAAGCCTTTCTTGGCAAGAGGACCCCTTTGTTCCCCTCACCAAACCAATCTTGTTGCCCTTCTCTGTACATGCTTGAGCAAATCTACATCCTTCCAAAAATGAGGCATCCAGACCTGTACGCAGTACTCAAGGTGCGGCCAACCATTGCCTATACAAAGGAATAATCACCTCCTTTTTCCTACTAGCAAAATTCCTGTATATCATTGACAACAACCCATGACTTGCTGCGGCAGCCTGTCTGCATTGCTAAGAAAACTTCATACCTGACTGCACAATTACTCCAAGGTATTTTTCATTTTCTACTACCCTAAGTGTAATACTACATAGTTGGTACGTTTCTCTGGGGTTACTTCAACCCATATGCAGTATTTTGTGTTTGTCAATGTTAAACTTCAGTTGCCACTTCTCAGCCCATCTGCGCAACTTTCTAGATCCTGTTGCAGTAGCACACTGCCATTACTCTCATTAACAACCCTTCCAACCACTTGTATAATGGACATTACGCCTGATTTACTTTCATCAATATAATAATGCGTTAAGAATGCCTCAGGCTGCGAGAAAGTCTAGACTATGTATAAGTTAAGTGGAAATGCATCATTAATACACAGCCAATTCTAAATTAGCGAGATATTTGCAAAGGGAGCATCGTTTTAAGTTATATCTCATATTGTGAATACCTTCACGAGTTGCCATGATATTGCCCTACTTTGAATAAGTAATGCTTCACCTAAAGGAGAAGACTAATGTTACTTATTCTCATTGGATACCACCACCCAAATGACACTGTTTCAGGACTAATCACCCCTTCTACGTCTGGGTGGTGGTATCCACTGAGAATAAGTAACATTAGTCTTCTCCTTTAGGTGAAGCGTTACTTATTTGAAGTAGTGCAATATCATATTGTGAAGGTATTCACAATATGAGATATAACTTAACACGATGCCGCCTTTGCAAATATCTTGCTAATTTAGAATTGGCTGTGTATTAATGATGCATTTGCTTAACTTATACATACGTTCATCAATATCATTGATAAATATACAAAACAACAGCGGACTGAACACCGAACCCTGGGGGTCTCGACTAATAACATTAGTCTACAAAGGGCAGTGTACATTGATTGCCACTCTCTATCATCTCCCACTCAACCACACTTTTATCCATTGTAGCAACTTGCCCTTAGTACCATACTGCTCCAATTTATACAGTAGTCTTCCGTGCACAACAGTATCAAAAGGTTTCCTGAAATCCAAGTATACGATATCAAAAATAATTTTTGCATCCAGTTCCTTTGTAACTACATCATAGTATCCAATCGAATTTGTCTGACAAGAGTTTCCCTTAACAAACCCATGCTCTGTGTTGATGATCCTGCTCAGGTAGCTAACAAACTAAATGTGTATTTTGCATCTACATTCACACATGAGCTATTCAGGGAGGGGAATGCTAAACGTGAATTAAACTCTGGCAGTGAGCTAGATGATTTTGTAATAACTAAGAGTAAAGTGGAAGAGAAATTGTTGAAGATAAACACAAAGGCACCTGGGGTGGATGGGATCTATCCAATTATATTAAAGGAGGCAGCAAAAGAAGTAAGCAAACCCTTAGCCATAATTATGAGAGCTTCCTTGGATTCAGCGGAGGTACCATAAACTGGAGATGTGCAAATGTGACCCCAATTTGCAAAGGAGGATCAAAGGGTGACACAAGTAATTACAGACCTGTTAGTTTAACTTCTGTTCCAGGGAAATTAATGGAGGCACTGGTTGAAGCACTAGCATTAGCATTAGTAGAGGCATATGATGCAAGAAAGCAAGCTTATTCAGCATCAGCCAAAAAAAAAAAAAAAAAAACAACCACTACTCCCATTTCACCCCTCAATTCGTTCGAAATACCTGTCCAGCTGAGCCTTAAATTTGTTTAGGCTATCAACTTCAACAACAAGCGATGGAAGTCTATTCCACAAACCAACTGCCCGCTGGCTAAAGGCGAATTTCCGCACATCTATCCGACATCCGTCCTTCCTCAATTTGAATTTATGCCCTCTCAGGTGATTATTCTGAGCAAGAGGAAGAATCCCATCGGCATTGAGCATGCTCAAGCCATTCAAAGCCTTGTACACCTCTATCAGATCACCTCGGCGATGCCTAGTCTCCAGGCTCTGTAATTTGCAAAACTTAAGCCTTTCTTCGTAAGAGCAACCCTTTGTTCCATTCACTAATCTTGTTGCCCTTCTCTGTACTCGTTCCATCAGCTCTACATCCTTCTTGAAATGAGGCCTCCAGACCTGTATACAGTACTCAAGGTGTGGCCTGACCAATGCCTTATACAAGGGAATAATCACATCCCTGTCCGTGCTAGAAAAATTCCTGTATATCATTGACAAGACACCATGAGCTACCCTTGCAGCTCGTCTGCACTGCTCAGAGAACTTCATATCTGCCTGCACAATTACCCCCAGGTCCTTTTCATTCTCTACCACTGTCAGCGTAGTACCACAGAGTTGATACGTTGATCTGGGGTTACTGTTTCCCATATGTAGTACTTTACATTTGTCAATGTTAAACTTCATTTGCCACCTCTCAGCCCATCTGCTCAACCTTTCCAGATCCTGTTGCAGCAGCACAGTATCAGTAGTGTCCTTAACAACCCTGCCAACCTTTGTATCGTCTGCAAACTTGGACATTAAGCCTGATACACCATCATCAATATCATTTATAAATACAGAAAACAACAATGGACCCAACACTGAACCCTGAGGAACTCCACTAATAACATTAGTCCACGTTGAGCAGTGTCCATTGATTACCACTCTCTGTCTTCTGCCACTCAACCATCCCTTTATCCATAGCAGCAATTTGCCTCGAATGCCACACTTCTCCAATTTGTGCAGCAGTCTTCCATGCGCAACAGTATCAAAAGCCTTTCTAAGATCCAAATATATAATATCAAAGTTATTCCCTGCATCCAGTTCTTTTGTGACTACATCATAGTATCCAATGAAATTGGTCAGACAAGAGCTGCCCTTAACAAACCCATGCTGTGTCTGAGCTATAACTGAATTCTTGTCCAGATGATCCTGCAGTGCTTCTTTAACCAGTGCCTCCATTAATTTTCCTGGAACCGAAGTTAAACTAACAGGTCTATAATTACTTGTGTCAGCCTTTGATCCTCCTTTGTGAATTGGGGTTACATTTGCACATCTCCAGTCCATGGGTACCTCCCCTGAGTCCAAAGAAGCTCTCATAATTATGGCTAGGGGTTTGCTTACTTCCTTTGCTGCCTCCTTTAATATAACTGGATAGATCCCATCCACCCCGGGTGCCTTTTTTATGTTTATCCTCAACAATTTCTCCTCCACTTTCCTCTCAGTTATTAGAAAATCATCTAGCTCACTGCCAATGTTTACTTCACCTACGACATTCCCCTTCCTGAATAACTCCTCATGTGTGAATGTAGATGCAAAATACTCGTTTAGATTGTTAGCCACCTGAGCAGGATCATCAACAGTCGAACCATCAATATCCAGTTGACCAATCTGATTCATCCTTTTCCTTCTAGAGTTTACATAGGTAAAGAACTCTTTTCTGTTTTTCTTTGCATCCTTTGCCAAGGATTTCTCATAATCTGCCTTTGCCTGCCTAATCTCCTTTGTGACTTGGTTACAGACCAACTTATATCTATCATAGGCTTCCACGTCACCCATTAATTTGTATGTATCCCATGCATTTTTCTTCTCTGCCATATGTCTCATTAGTTCATCTGACAACCATTTAGGCCTGAACCTTGAACAATATTTCTTGGTTGGTATGTAAAGCCTGGTAGCTTCCAAGATTAGTTCCTTGAATGCTTCCCATTTTGAATTTGCTGTTGGTAACATCATCAGTTGGTCCCACTGTATAGAATTTAAATACTGTCTCAGACCATCATAGTCGCCTTTACGAAAGCAAAAACCCTTCCCTTTACCTCTGATGGTAGTTACCTCCTTGAGTAAATCCCACTTCAGCACATTGTGATCACTGCCACCCAGTGGTTCATTTATCTGCAGATTCCTAATGCATGAAGAATCACTACTGATAATCAGATCAAGAGTATTGCTCCCTCTTGTTGCCTCACGAACATGCTGGTGTAGAAAACAATCATCCAATAAATCCACAAAAGCCTTGCTAGTGTGTGAGTGACCAACCCACAAATTCCAGTCAATATCTGGGAAATTAAAATCCCCCATTATAAGACTCTCTGATTTACTGGTCCATTCTATTTCCCTGTACAGTGTCTTATTATACTCATCAGAGTCATTAGGCCTATAGCACACTCCTACTCTCAATTTTGATTTACCTATGCTTATGTCACACCAAACTGACTCAACACTGCACTGTCCAGCGATGTCAACTGGCTTCACTTCCTTGGATTTTATGTGTTTTTTAACTAATAGCATAACACCTCCTCCCTTCCTATCCTGTCTATCCTTTCTGTAGACGTTGTACTCCCCAAATTCCAGTTCTGCATTCCTTATATCTGTGTGACACCACGTCTCTGATATCCCAACAATATCTGCCTTTGATGTTTTGAGTAATACCTCAAATTCATCAAATTTATTTACTAAACTCCTAGCATTAGTGTACACGCAAGTATACATGCACCTGTTTCTATTCTTAGCTACCCTAACACAACCCATGTGTTTACTTGTACCGCAATGACTTCCAGCAGTCTCTGAAATATCCTGCATCTTGTTTTTCAGGCTTCTGCTCATTCCAATAGAAGCAGTGCAAGAATCTCTTTCACCTCTGCCAGTGGCTACTGTTAATCCATTAGTCTTTGTCTCCCCCCAAGCTAACAGTTTTCCGACCCACCTAACACTGCCTCGATAGCATCAGCAAATATTCTTGCACCCTTTCTATTTAAGTGTATCCCATCCCTGTAGAAGCAATCTCTCCTGTTAACAAGTACAGTCCAGGCTGAAAAAAATTCTACCCCTTCAGCCTTGCACAATCTTTCCAGGGCCGAATTGATCGACAAGGCTCTCATCATATACTCCCTCCTATCGTGTCTGGGCAGAATTGCAGACACTTTCAAATTCAACCCTACTTCACGGCTTTTTTTCAACAGTGACCTGTACTTGTTAAGTAATTCCGCTGGTCTCCTACTCTTAATATCATTAGTGCCAACGTGTACAACTATATCACCTTTTGTGCCCTTAAAAGATGATATCTGCTCTACAACGTCATCAACCTTTGCCCCTGGCAGACATACCCTGGTCCTGTTCCACCTATCCTTTTTACAAAGCATGTTCCCCGTTTCCCTGACAATTGAGTCACCAACAACTACTAGTTCCTGTTGGACCAGCGCATTCTGCCTTGGGGGCTGCCTCTGTGTTGCAAGATGACCAAGTCCAAGCTCTGGTGTTGATGTGGGCAGCTGAGAGCTTGATGGGCCCCTCAATTTATTTCCTTCGAGGGCATCCACCCTGTCCTTCAAGGTCTCATATAGGCCCATAACAACGCCGAGTTGTCGCCTAATTTCCTTGCACTCCTTGCATCGTGCACACACAAAGACATCCCCCATGGCAGTATCATGTCCCGTACCCGATTGCTCCGCAAACATCAAGCAAACAGTGCATCTTAAAAGGCCGTGATTCAGGGGGCAACCGCCCCCCTCAGTTCTCCCCTGAGTCACAGCACTCCCATTAGCTTGAGCCTTTTGCTTTGCTGCTCTGGTCAGAGTCATGATTTCGATTTAAATGTCAATAAAATTACAATTTCAGAACAAAATTAAAACCTTAAACTTGTATCTTAACACAGTTATAACGCTATATTTATTTTTCGGTATCGAGTGTTATCTACGAGTTCCCTTTATATAACTTCCGTATCAAGTATGTATTAATTATTTGTTACGTTTGTACTCTAAGTCGTTATTTATATATATATATAGTTAAAAGTACAATTTAATTGACAATGAAGTTTAACAAGATTAATAGATGTACTGATTAATTGACAATATTATATTATGCACTATACTATACAAAGCTAATGCTATCGAATTCCGGATATGCTGTATCGCGCTTCAGTAACGAGTGTTATCTACGAAATCCCTTTATATAACTTCTGTATCAAGTTATGTATTAATTATTTATTTTTACTAATTATTTATGTTCCGTAACCTAAGTGGTTATATGTATAGTTAAAATTACAATTTAATTGCCAATGAAGTTCGACAAGATTAATAGATTTTACTGATTAATTTTCACGTAACAATGGCGGCCGTTTATGAACGGTAAACACGTGGATTTGATACCCTTTCCGATACTAAGTAATACCTACAAAATCTCTATCTAAGTTATTTTAACTTTAAGTACCGTAAATAGGAATATAAAGCTACTCTAGAAATAAGTTAATATGTCAATTTAAACTAATAAAGCACAAAATAAATCAGAAAAAACTTCTCTATTCCAAGAGCGGCAGAAAGGCACGTCCGCACAGGAATTAGCCACCATTTCATCCATGAGAATCATCTAGAGAAGACTAGAAGACTACAGAATCATCTAGACAAGACTTCAGTTATATAGCTCGGACACAGCACAGGTTTGTTTAGGGGAAGTCTTGTCTGACCAATTTGATTGGATACTATCATGTGGTCACAAAGGAACTGGATGCAAAGAATAATTTTGATATCATATATATGGATCTTAGAAAGCCTTTTGATACTGTTGCACAAATTAGAGTAGTGTGGCATTGGATGCAAACTGCTGTGATGCATAAAGGGATGATTGAGTGGGAGAAGACAGAGTGCTAATCAATGGACACTGCTTTTCGTGAACTAATGTTATTAGTGAAATCCTCCAAGGTTCAGTGTTGGGTCCATTGTTGTTTTCTGTATCAATTAATGATATTGATGATGGTATATCAGGCTTAATGTCTAAGTTTGCAGATGATACAAAGGTCGGTAGGGTTGTTAATCACAGTACACTGCTGTAACAGAATCTAGATCTAGAAAAGTTGAGCAGATGGGCTGAGAGGTGACAACTGAAGTTTAACATTGACAAATGTAAAGTACTGCATATGGGAAGAAGTAACCCCAGAGTAACGTACTACACTGACAGTGGTAGAAAATGAAAAGGACCCGAGAGTAATTGTGCAGTCAGATATGAAGTTTTCTGAGCAGTGAAGATGGTCTGCAAGAGTGGTGTCTTGTCAATGATATACAGGAATTTTTCCAACAAGGATAAGGAAGTGATTATCCCCTTGTATAAAGCAATGATCAGGCCACACCTTGAGTACTGTATAGTGGTCTGAAGGCCTCATTTTAAGAAGGATGTAGAGGTGCTGGAACGAGTACAGAGAAGGGCAACAAGATTAGTGAATGGAACAAAGGGTTGCTCTTACAAAGAAAGGCTTTAAGTTTTGCAAATTAGAGTGTCTGGAGACTAGGCACTTGCGAGGTGATCTGATTGAGGCATATAAGGCTTTGAATGGTTTGAGTATGCTCAGTGTTAATGGAATTCTTCCTCTTGGTCAGAATAACTGGCTGAGAGGAAAGACAGTTGCAGGATAGATGTGCGGAAGTTTGCCTTCAGCCAGTGGGTGGTTGATTGTTGGAACAAATTTCCATCTGTCGTTGTAGAAGTTGATAGTTTAAATACATTCAAGGCAGGACTAGACAAACATTTGGAACAAGTGTATGGATGAAATTAGAAGGTTTTTTTTTTTTTTTTTTTTTTTTTTGGCTGATGCTCTATAAGCTTGCTTTCTTGCATCATATTCCCTTGCCAATGGTAATGCTAATACTTATTCTTTTGCAACTTGCCTTTCTCCAGTCCGGTAATTTTCCTTGACGATTTTAATGTTTACAACTCCAGCTGGTCGAGATGCTGCGGCTTTTGCAATTACTAATTACCTCTCAGAGATTGTTCATTTACCTACTATAATACCAGACAATCCTAAACATACAGCCAAACGACATTTTTCTTACAAACAACCCTTCTATGTACACGGTCGAAGTGAGTGGTCCTTTAGGCAACTCAGATCACAACTTAGTGATTGTCTCTTCTCCAATGGAGCCTTTATCTCATGGCTATTCCCAACCTCATGTTGTTTGGCATTACAAGAATGCAAAATGGGATGACTGCAAGATTTCTTTTCCATGGTCAAATTACTGTTTCTAAACTTCTGATGTCAAAGTTTACTCAGATTGTGTCAGAGAAATTATTCTTGTACGAATGGAATCCTTTATTCTACACTCCACTTTAAAATCTGGTCCTTTATCTAAACCTTGGTTTTCCAATAAATGTGCTAAAGCTGTTCAAGAGAAGAATGTTGCATATCCTAATTGGCTTGTTTCCAATTCTTCTGTTTCATTATCTGCTCACACCAAAGCTTGCAACAATTGTAAACCAGTTATTAATCAGCCCAAACTAGATTTTGAACAGGCTAAGAGTAGAAAACTTGCTTCCTGCCCTAATGATAGCCGAGCATTCTGGTCTCTTGCCAAAGCTATTGGCTGCAACTTTTGCCTATCTCTGCTACCACCTCTGTCAAAACCAGACGGCTCTATTGTCACTTCAGACAAGGATAAAGCTGACCTGCTAGAATCCCAATTTTCTTCCAACACATGTATTAATGATCTTGGAAAAACACCTCCCACCATTCCCAACATGCTCCATTCAATGCCTCTCGTGGTCTTGCATCAAAAGGATGTTAGAAGAATTTTGAGAAATCTTGATGCTAAGCAAGCTCCAGGTCCTGATGGTATTTCTCCACTTGTTCTCAAAACCTGTGCTCCTGAACTTACTCCTATTCTTTGCCGCCTTTTTTCACTTTCTTATTCCAAAGGTGTGATTTTCCTTCTGCTTGGAAATTTGCTTATATCCAGCCAGTTCCTAAAAAGGGTGCCAAATCCCTCCAATTACTTCTATTCTTTCTAAAGTAATGGAAATCTCAAACTATCTAGAAACATTCTGTCTGATCAACAATTGCCAGTATTGAATTCCGTCAGTGTCGATCCAATGGTGATATTCTGGCTTATGTTATCAAGTTATGGACTAATTCAATGGAAAAGGTTGGTGAAACACAAGCAGTTGCTTTAAGATCTCAATGTCTTTCGATCATGTTTGGCATAAAGGTTTTCCAAACAAGCTTCCATCGTATGGTTTGCCAACTGTTCTTGGTCTTGCTGGCAGACAATTGAACTTTGCCTATTTGGGGGGGAGGGTAAAGATGAATGTTCCAATGTTGCTCATATGTTTTGTTTTTGTGTCATAGTGATGTATCCAGGACTCATCCATAGTTGTAATTAAGTCAAAAATTCATTTATTTACAAATTGCCAACAATTGTGCAGAACACTTTCCTGTGGTATTTTTGAGGTGATGGTAGATGGCATTCTGTCTTCGAACTTCTCCACTAATGCTGATGTCCCCCAAGTTTCAGTTCTTCCCCCCACTGTTTTCCTCTTGTATATTAATGACCTTCTTCCATTGACCGGAAATCCTATCCATAATTGTGTTGAGGATAGCACATTGCATTCCAGTTTGAGAAACTTTGCCCTGCTCAATCAGCTTCAACTTCTCGAATATCAGCTACCAGTTCCTTAATTGCTGATCTCCAGGTAATTCTCCAGTGGGGCAAAGACAATTTAGTTGATTTCAATCCTTCTAAAACTCAGTCCTGTCTTATATCTTGCAAAAAAGGATTCTTTCGCTCCTATGCTTATCTTTGGTGATACTCTGATTTCTAGGCAAGATGATATATCTCTTTTGGGGATTACCCTGACTTTTAATCTATTTTGGCACAAGCACATTATAAATATTGCTTCCTCTGCATCTAAAAAACTTGGTTTTCTCTTTCGCTCTTCGGCGTTACTTTTCTTCCAAACAGCTGTTCACTCTTTACAAATTGCAAATCCACCCTACCATGGAATATTGTTCCCACATCTAGGGCGGTGCCAACAAAACCTCTCTCAGGATTCTACATTCCATCTAGATTCTAGGTTAATTAATGACTCATCTTTAACAGAGTCTCTCCACTCTCTGTCTCAGAGACGTACTGTTTCTGCTGCATGCCTTTTATACAGATACTTCCATGGGCACTGTTCTTCTGAATTGGCTTCTATAATTCCTGCTCTCTCTCTCTCTCTTTCCAAACAGTCCGAACATGTGCCACCACCAGCCAACATTCATTTACTGTCCAGCTTCAAACTCACAGAACCAACTTTTCATCTTCCTCGTTTATTCATTCAACTGCAGTTTTCTGGAACAAACTTTCTTCATACTTTGCTGAAAATTACAGTCTACAGAAGTTCAAGTCCAATGTCAACAATATCTTCTTTCGTGTTCTCAACCTCCAACCCAATGCGCGGTACTAAGTACTATAGGTTCTAATACCTCTCGTGTTTGGGATTTTCATAAAAAAAAAAAAAAATCCCTTTGAATCTAGAATCATACATTAATTTATGAGACTTAGAAATATATCTATACATAATATCAAATTCCCAATTCAAATATTTCAAGGCAAGGGTAAACACTCATTGTTCACCTTTCATAAATTGCACTCTGTTGATATTCTTATTTGAACACATAATTTACATGTAAATTTTGATCCATTTGATTTAATGAACTAGATTTAGGGCAATTTCTATTAGGATTTTTCAACTTTGAATAAAAAAAAAAAAAGGAAAAAAAAATTAATTTTTCGTTTTTTTTGGACTTTGTTATCAAGTCAAGAAAACTGCGTGTAGGCCAATATTATCTAGTTATTTAGTTTTTTAGTCCTTGTATTATACTTAGGTAAGCTTCTGATGTGAAAACATAGCATTCCACTCCCAAGCGCATTTACTGTATGCCAGGTAGTGGGCATCCCTTTGGGTGCCATGGTGGTTGGGTGGGGAGCCCAGGCACTGTACCACTTCAAAAACTTCATGAATCCTGATAAACTTACATCAAAAAAATAAAAAAAAAATATTTTTTAGTCCTTGTATTATACTTAGGTAAGCTTTTGATGTGAAAACATCTTTGGTGATACCTACTACATTTTTGGATGAAGCAAAACCAATTGGTAACAAAATTTTCTTACGGAAATGATGCACTTCCTACTAAGTCACTAATGTTGATTCATTATAGTAAGTAGCGGATAGTAATATTATGCAAGAAAAAGCTTCAAAGCCACCAAACAAGAATCCAACGTTGACAAAAGAATGAGTTCAAAAACATAGAGAACGAAAAAAAATGCAGAGTTTAATAAAATCTGCTTCTCAAGATTTTGATCAACATCAGCCTTCTACTTAGAGTTCTTATCAAGAAGATGGACTGCCAACATCATGAAATTATATTTGACGTGATTACACCTGATGAAATTACATTGATCAGGTAAATTCAGAAATAATTGGTTCTTGTGCTGCTTATGTGGTCAAATGCATGAACAAGACCAATCGAGGGATTAGCAATTTACAATGTGAAATTACAAACGAGTATCCTGAGTTTGACATTGTTGAAATTACAAGGAAATTAAGCATTGAAATGCTCATCTCTGTCAAAATTACTAGTCAATAGGCTGCTTAGTATTTGTTTCGTCAACTGATGTCTGAGAGTTCAGTTGTTGTAACATATACTTACCATGAGGCCTAACGAGGGACAGCGTAATAGAAAATTGAACAAAGAAATGGAACGAGAAAACATTGGCATGATTCTACTGACATTTGGAAAGGGAATTGGTTTAATAAGTATGAGAAAAGACCTCCAGAACTAGAAAATGTTACTTTAGCTGACCTTGTTGCCAATTATACTTACACTTCAGGACATCAATATCGACTTCATCAATATCCAAGAACACTTCGTTATCGAAATTATGATATGGCCAACAATTTGAATGAACATAAACGAGAGTTGGTTACTCTTCATTTACCTTTTCGAAGTGAAGAAGAGGAAATATTTTCTGAAATGAAATCCCTCATTTTGTATATTGAACGCGAACTAGAAATTTTCAGGGCAATCAACAGTTTGATTGCCCTGAAAATTTTTAAATAGCTCGTCCATCTAATCTGTTCACACAACTGAAACTCCTAATAGCTGTTTTTGAAAATATTTTCTTTGACTTCTCCACAGAAAATTCTGGAAATGTCTGTTAATTATTATACAATTAGGAAAAATTCATGATGAAATTAAACCCAATTATATGTTGTGTACAACATATAATAGCAAACTCTCTCTTTACTGCTGCATGCTTTTCTGCAACCAGTAATACTCTCTGGCTTTGCGACACTGATGTACCATCTGGAATCCAACTGTTGATACATGTTTCACATTTCATGCATCAAACTCTCCTGTTGCTGACACAACGGTATCTAATTAAAGTGTTTGTAGGAGCATGCAATTTTTAAATTTGTGCTCTTTATCCAACAGATCTAAAGGGAGCTTTAATTTTAAAAATTAATTAAAAATATGTTTTTCAAATACAGAACATTAATTTTTTTTACAGCTGTGTTCAGAAAAGATTGAAAATATAGGTGGCATAAAAGCATGGAACAATTTTGAATTATTTTTGCTGATATTTCTAATTTGCCTGCAAATAGTGACAGGTTAAAGAATTCTTCCCTGACTTATTAAGCACACAAGACAAAGAAACTTACCATTACAGCTGCATCACACCAGTTAAGATCTGGTTCTGCAATCACTAGTTTAGATTTATGTTTCTCAACGATTTGCATGATCTTTATCATGGCACTTCTGTATTCCTCTGTATCATTTCTATAGAACATACAGGGAAAAACCAAAGCTTTAAAGGAAACTGGAATTTTTTAAAAAATTTAAAAGCAAGTAATAATTTTTAAGTTGGAGAGTTATTTGGTAATCTGGAAACATTATTTTGACTGAAACATTATTTGAAAGAAGCCTTGAAAACTAGATTGATTCAAACATTTTTTGCTTGAATTCTCTGGTTGTTACTGTAACTAATAAAATGACACTAAATATTCCATACTAAAAAGTTCACTAAAGCATTAACTTGCACTAATTACATTTGTAATGAAACAATGCAAAATAAAACAACATAATACACAGGCATAAAAAGTGAATGCTAAAGCTTTCAGCCGCCCAAATAACCTTATTCAATAATAAAACTAATTTAGCATTAGTAAAGGCATATGATGCAAGAAAGCAAGCTTATGTTACAGCATCAGCCAAAAAAAAAAAAAAAAAAAAAAACCTTTCCCATTTCATCCATCCATTCGTTCCAAATGTTTGTCTAGTTCTGCCTTGAATTTATTTAAGCTATCAACTTCCACGACAGATGGAAGTTTGTCTGGCAAACCAACTGCCCGCTGGCTAAAAGCAAATTTCCACACATCTATTCAACAACTGTCTTTCCTCAATTTCATTTTATGCCCCCCTCAGGTTTGTTATCTGAGCACAAGGAAGAATCCCATCAGCATCGAGCCTACTCAATCCATTCAAGGCCTTATACACCTCAATCAGATTGCCTTGAAAATGTCTAGTCTCCAGATGCTGCAATTTGCGGAACTTAAGCCTTTCTTCGTAACAGCACCCCTTTGTTCCCCTCACCAGGGGAACAAAGGGGTGTTCTTGTTGCCCTTCTCTGTACTCATTCTAGCAACTCTACATCCTTCCTAAAATTAGGCTTCCAGACCTGTATGCAGTACCCGAGGTGTGGCCTGACCATTGCCTTATACAAGGGGGATAATCACCTCCTTATCCCTGCTTGCAAAGTTCCTATATATCATTGACAAGACCCCATGACCTACTCGGGCAGCCGGTCTGCACTGCTCAGAAAACTTTATATATGACTGCACAATTACTCCAGGTCTCTTTTATTCCCCACTACCCTGAGTGTAACACCACCGAGTTGGTTCATTTCTCTGGGGTTACTGCTACCCATATGCAGTACTTTGCATTTGTCAATTGTTTAACTTCAGTTGCCATTTCTCAGCCCATCTGCCCAACTTTTCCAGCTCCTGTTGTAGCAGCATCATTACTGTTATTAACAACCCTGCCAACCTTTGTATCATCTGCAAACTTTGATATTAAGCTTGACATACCTTCATCAGTATCATTGATAAATATACAACATGACAATGGGGGACACCAATAACAACATTAGTCCACGAAGACCACTCTCTGTCTTCTCCCACTCAACCATCCTTTTATGTATTGTAGCAACTTGTCCTTAATGTCATACTGCTTCAATTTGTACTGTAGTCTTCCATGTGCAACAGTATCAAAAGCTTTCCTGAAATTCAAGTATATGATATTAAAATTATTTTTTGCATCCAGTTCCTTTGTGACCATGTTATAGT
Organism: Mastigoproctus giganteus; assembly: GCF_048544385.1. NCBI lineage: Eukaryota > Metazoa > Arthropoda > Arachnida > Uropygi > Thelyphonidae > Mastigoproctus > Mastigoproctus giganteus. The sequence continues at coordinate 168,671,637 of NC_143583.1, forward strand.
ATCCAATCAAATTGGTCAGACGATACTTCCCCTTAACAAACTCATGCTGTGTCTGAATTATTACTGCAGTCACGTCTAGATTATCCTGCAATGCTTCTTTAACCAGTGACTCCATTATTTTCCCTGGAACAGAAGTCAAACTAACAGGTCTGTAATTACTCATGTCACTCTTTGATCCCCTTTGTGAATTGGAGATGCATTTGCACATCTCGAGTCAGTGGGGTCTTCCCCCGAGTCCAAGGATGCTCTCATAATTATGGCTAAGGGTTTGCTTACTTTCTTTGCCACCGCCTTTAATATAACTGGATAGATCCCATCCACCCCAGGTTCCTTATGTTTAACTTTAACAATTTCTCCTCCACTTTGGTCTCAGTTATTACAAATTTATTTAACTCCCTATTAGAGTTTGATAAACATCTGGCTCTCTCCTTGAATAACTCCTCATGTGTGAATGTAGATGCAAAATACTCATTTAGTTTGGCAGCTATCTGAGAATGATCATCTACCGCAGTGTTTCTCAACCTGTGTGCCGTGGAAAATGCAAATAAAAAAATTAATAAATCCAAGTTTTATAATAATAATCAATTTAAATAAAAAAATTCATTTATTTACGCTGCACTGATCCCAACCCCTTCCAGCGGTCAATGTGATGTCATGTTTTGATTCCTAGCACTAGATCTGTTCACCATTAATCCTTTTTTGAGCTTTTGATTCCTAGTAATAGTTCACCTTTATTCGGACATTCTTATCACTTGAGGGTCTCTCCCAGGCACCCTGCAGTTGTATAAATGCAAACTTGTCAGCAGCACAGTAAGAAATTTCCTTTGTGTTTTAAAAGTACTTTTTATATCTCTAAAATGCCATATTCAGTTAATTCGTATAGAACAGGTATTTTCAATTAACTGTATTAGTACATTCTAGAAGTTAATTTTTTTTAGAAATTATTAGTGAAGGATAAATTTTTAGTGAACGGAAATCAGAAGAGGCAACTTGATAACAATGAGCTTGGAGAAAATGACAAAAACAAAAACGAGCAACCATCAACATCAAAAAAGAAGAAAACGTGTCGTAAATATGATGATAATTATTTGGCGACGGGATTTTCTTATGCTGGTACCCAAGATTGTCCTCTACCTTTACGTGTAGTATGTGGTTTAAAATTGTCCAATGAATCAATGATGCCGAGTAAATCAATTTTCTACGAAACACAAGAATTTATCGTCCAAAACTATGGAGTATTTTAAAAGACTGCAGGCCTCTATTAGAAAACTAGGTACAGAATTTTATAATATGGCTAAAATATCTGATAAAGCACAAGAAGTCAGCTATTTAGTAGCTGAACTGGTGCCGAAAAAAAAAAAAAAAAAAAAAAACTTACTTGATTGCAGAAAGCCTTGATTTTACCAGCATGTTGGGTAATCGCAAAAAATATTTTGGGAGAGGAAGTTGGAAAAAAATAAATAAATAATGACAGTACCACTATTGAACAGCACAATTAGCAGGAGTATAAAATAAATGTCCGATGATGTTGAAGAACAAGTTGTTCAACATATTAATAATTTTAGGTGACTGTTTGCATTGCAAGTAGATGAATCTGCAGGTATTAGCAGGAAAGCCCAATTAATAGCATTTGTCAGGTTTATCAATTATTAATTTTTTTTTTGTTGTTGTAAAGAACTCACTGAAAGAATAATGGCCCAGATATTTTCGAAGTAATGAATAATTATTTACAACAGTAAATAATGTGGATAATATATTATGTAAATAATATATAATATATTATGTATTATGGATTATTATGGTAAATAATATATTATGGAAGCCATGTGTCAGCATTTGTACCTACAGTGTTCCCACGATGACAAGAGCACAAGAGGATTTGTGAACTTTAGTAAAGCAACACAATTCAAATATTATTATAACACTCTGTTTATATACAGAGAAGTTCTAGTAGCAAAGACAGTTGTACCCGATTTAAAACTTGTACTTGATCAAGCGGTTAAAATGGTCAATTATAACTAAACTAGACCACAAAAAATATGTATTTTCGATAAATCATACGCGTGGACAAGTTGCACAAAGAAATGCTCATGTTTTTTCACTGGAGCAATCAGAATTTTGTGATTATTTAAGTGATGAAATTTGGTGCTTAAATTAGCTTTTCTAGCAGATTTATTCATGCAGCTTAATAAATTTAATATCAGTATGCAAGGCCCCAGAGGAAAATTTACTCACTTCAACTGACAAGTTGTTCGCCTTTAAAGAAAAGTTGAGTATATGGAAAAAATATGTAAATGAAAAAAAATTTAGAAATGTTTCCCCTAACTGCCAAAATGAATTATACTAAAATAATTAATGTAATAATAAAAAAAAAAAAAAAATGTTTTTGTTTATATTTCAGCATGACCACCAGGTCAGTGGAGTTTACAATAACTCAATCAATACAAATGTATATCATATTTAGGCGTGTGCTGCTGCACTCGTGCTCTTGACCACTCGGCTACGTCAGGCCTAATAAGTGAAACATTAGAGCTATTAAAGACAAAAATTGAGTATTACTTCCCATCCCTTGATACCAAAAAATATTTGTGAGTAAGAGACCCATTTGCAACAAGAAACCTTCCAACACTAGAACTTAATTTGCAAGAGGAAGGAGAATTGGCTGAGATCTGTAGTGACAAGTTGCTGGCAATTCACTTTAAGAACACTAATATTAGCAAATTTTGGATCAAAATTCAAAACGAATTTCCCCGAACTTCAGAAAAGGCAATTAGATGAGATTAAACAAAAAAAGAGAGACAGACTAAAGTTGGTAGAAGAGGAATGAGAGTAAGCCTATCCACAATAAATCCTCATATTAAAAAACTCTGTGCCTCTCATCAAACCCAACCACTGATTAAAATGTTATAATTGTATATTTTTATATAATTATGTTAATTTTTTATATATTTTCTTTTAGAGCTTTTAAATTATTTTCTTTTAAATTTCATGCAATTCATGTATGTTCAGAAAAGAGACATTTAAAACAAATAAAAAGTGTATTATTAAATATACCCAACAGAAATAACTTAGTTTGTGAAAATATATGTACAGTAAATCCTCAATTTAATGGATTTTGGATTTAACGGACCGGGAAAATAATAATACAGTAATGTACATAATAATCTCAACCATATTATTTTTTTTTAGGTTATACAAAACTTCAGTGTTATTAATTAAAAATTAATAATAATTACCTATTTCCATTATTGTTTTGATAATTACCTACTTTTATTTTTATGATCAAATTCACAAAATTGTAGTCTGGAAATTGTTTTTTATTCTTTCTGAAAACGTGTTCAAATAGCTGTTTTACCAGATTACAGATAACAGCAGGCAGTGACTTGCAAGCTGAACATGACTCAGGACACTAAACTGAAAGCCTACTGACTCGCTTTGTTTCGGTCTCAGTCTACCTCAAGCTATCGTGCAGTCAGGTTGTATACAGAGTGTTTCTGTGATTTCTGAATTGTGATTTTATTTATTAAATAAATTTTGCAAACCTTACAATTGAAAATGGTATCAAGTGATAGAGGAGTTAAAAGAAAGCATGTGGACTTAAATGTGGCACAGAAATTAGAGAAAATTTATAAATTAGTTATGTTATGTTATGTTATTTTTGGTTTTTAGGAACATTAGCAACTAAGGCCATATTGCTCCGGGATATGCGGTGGTCATTCCCTGACCTTTCCGCATCCTCCATATTTGGTGGTGACGGGCTCGAACCGCAGTCTAATCAAGAAGCATGTGCTACGCACTGCTGCTCCTTCCCACCTGGCTACGGAGGCGCCTGATAAATTAGAACAAGGCATCTGAGTAGCACATGTTTATGAAATTATAGCATAAAAAAAACAAACTGTTTCTGATATCCATAAATCAAAGGCCAAATTGCAACATAATTTTATATTGTACAGTACTGTATATTGTATTAAAGCTTTTTTTTTTTTTTTTTTTACATTAAGAACAATAAAAAATGCCCCCCCCCCAGGTTACATTCCATTTAACGGACTTTCATCTGCATTAACAGACACCCCTTCTCCCCTCTTAGTCTATTAAATCGAAGGTTTACTGTATATGTATGTATTATATATATATATATTTAATCTATTAGGAAATATTGGAATAGATGTAAAAAAATATGTCAGATAAGATTAATGCCATCAATTGTAAGAGGGTACTATATAGGTACTCAAAGTGTATTAAAACATTGGCACAAAAGTACCCAATGGGCCTTAAGGAACTATAAAGACTAAGATAGCCTGTTGGTTTGCATTGCTATACCCTAGAAATAAACATATAATTAGAAATAAAAATTTAAAATAAAATAATGATTATGCAGCTAAAGATACATTGAATGGCACTTTTTTGAGGGCTAACACCATTCAATATATCCCACCAATAATTAGCAAGGCTATCAGTTTCTGATTATTATCTGCCTGTTTAACTAGGTCCAAATAAGAAACATAAAGGCAATCTATGCTAAACTTTAATATATAATACAGAAAAAGAGTGCCAGCCATAATTTTCACTTCAGTTGTGTGTGTAAAATAAATAAAAAAACACCACAACTGAAGTGAAAATTATAGTCGGCACTCTTTTTCTGTATTATATTCTGTGTATCCATTTCAAAGCTATCTGTTATCTTGCCTGTTTGCTGTTAAATTTAAAGTTTAGCATAGATTGCCTTTGTTTATTATTTGGACCTAGTTAAACAGGCAGATAACAATTAGAAACAGATAGCCTTGCTAATTATTGGTGGGATATATTAAATGGTGTTAGCCCTCAAAAAAGTGCTATTCAATGTATCCAATTATCGATAATTAGCTGCATAATCATTATTTTATTTTATATTTTTATTTGATTTCTAATTATATGTTTATTTCTAGGGCATAGCAATGTAAACCAACACAGGCTATCTTAGTCTTTATAGTTTCTTTTGGCCTTATGGCCCGCTGAGTACTTTTATGCCAATGTTTTAATACACTTTGAAAACCTATATAGTACCAATTACACTCTTAGAATAGGGTTTTTTTTTTTTTTTTTTTTGTTAGTTGTTGGCACATCAGCTTCTGTGGCCATAATGCACCTCACAAAGTTTTTGCATTTACTCTGCCCAAGGCAGGATTCGAACCCGCGACCTTTCGGTTGCCAGGCAGGCACTTTACCCACCCGGCTAGCCCGGTCGGCCTATATATATATATATATATATATATAAAAATAAATAAATAAATAAAACAAATATTATAATATATATTATTTATAAATTTTATGTATAATATTTATAATATATATATATATTTAAGTTTAATAGTGATTGTAGTGTGCCACCAAATTTCAGCATCTTCAAAACTGTACCGTAACAATGAAAAGGTTGAGAAACACTGATCTACAGTCTAATCGTTGATATAAAATGGACCAATCTGATTCATCCCCTTCCTTTTAAAGTTTATGTAAGTAAAGAATTCTTTGCATTCATTGTCATAGATTTCTCATAATTTGCCCTTGCTTGCCAACTCCTTTGTGACTTGATTACAGACTATTTTATATATAGCATAGGCTTTGTGTTTTTTTGATAATTTATATGCATCCCATGCATATTTCTTCTCTGCTATGAGTCTTATCAGTTCATCTGACATCCAGTTGGGCCTAAACCTAGACCAGTATTTCTTAGTTGGAACAAAAAGACTAGTAGCTTCCAAAATTACTTCCTTGAATGCTTCCCATTTAGAATATGCTGTTGGTAACATCATAAGTTGGTCCCACTTAGAGAACTTAAAAAATCTCTGATACCATTGTAGTCACCTTTATGACAGCAAAAACCCTTCCCTTTATCCCTGATGGTAGTTACATTTTTAAATAAATCCCACATCGCTACACTGTGATCATTGCCACCTAGTGGTTCCTTTATCTGTAAATTCTTAATGCATGAATAATCACAGCTGATAATAAGATCAAGAATGTTACTCCCTCTGGTTGCCTCTCTAACATGCTGCTGTAAAAAACAATCATCCAATAAATCCACAAAAGCCTTGCTAGTGTGCAAGTGACCAATCCATAAGTTCCAGTCAATATCTGGGAAGTTAAAATTCCACATTATAAGACACTCTGATTTACTGGTCCACTATATATCTCTATATAATCATTCATTGTCCTCCCCAGAATCATTAAGCCTATAACAAACTCCTACCCTCATTTTTGTTTTCCCAGTGCTTATGTCACACCTGGCTCAACATTGCACTGTCCATCTATGTCAACTGGATGCACTTCCTTTGATTTTATGTGTTTCTTAACTAACAGCATAACCTTTCCTCCCTTCATATCCTGTCTGTATACATTTTACTCCCCAAATTCCAATTTTGCACTCCTTATATCTGTGTGACAACATGTCTCTGATATCCCAACAATATCCACCTTTGATGACTTGACTAGCACTTCAAATTCATTTACTATATTCCTAGCATTGGTGTACATGCAAGTATACATGCACCTGTTCTTATCCTTAGTTACTCTAACACAGCCCATGTATTTACTTGTTTCATGACTCCCAGCAGTTCTTGAAATTCCCAGCAACTTGCTTTCTGGGCTGCTGCTCATTCCAATAGAAGCAGTGCAAGAATCACTTTCACCCCTGTCAGCAGCTACTATTAATATATTAGTCTGTGTATCCCCACAAGCCACCAGTTTTCTGACCCACCTAACACTGCCTCGATAGCATCAGCAAATATTCTTGCACCCTTTCTATTTAAGTGTATCCCATCCCTGTAGAAGCAATCTCTCCTGTTAACAAGCACAGACCATGCTGAATAAAATTCTACCCCCACGAGCCTTGCACAATCTCTCCAGGGCCGAATTGATTGACAAGGCTCTCATATCATATACTCCCTCCTGTCGTGTCTGAGCAGGATTGCAGACACTTTCCAATTTAACCCTAACTCATGACTTTTTTTCAACATTGACCTGTACTTGTTAAGTAAATCCGCAGATTTTCTTCACTTAATATTAGTGCCAAAAATGTATATCGATATCACCATTTGTATCCTTAAAAGATATCTACTCTACGTCATCAACTTTTGCCCCTTGCAGACATACCCTCGTCCTATTCCACCTATCCTTTTTGCACAATATATTTCCTGTTTCCCTGACAATAACTAGCTCCTGTGGAACCAGCACATTCTGCCCTGTGGATTGCCAGTGACATGATATATCTTGACAGTGACATACTACTCCTCTATTTTGCCCTTTGCTGTCATATCCATCCACCACACAATCTCCCCCCCCCACTTACTGATTATCACCATACTACAATAAACACTAATATCATAATATTAAGTTTTCTCATGTAATGTGTATTGGAAGCTCCCTCTACGGTGTTCATAGTATTCTCTATTCATTAGATATATGAAATACACCAAGAATAAAATAGAGGGAGCTTCAATACACCTCAGAGGAAAAAAATATAATATTAGCACAATATTAACACTATTATTTATGGCAGAACGTCAATCAGAAGTTGATAAACAGGAGGGGAGGGTTATATGGTGGCAGAGGGCAGAATAGAGTAGTATCAAGCTATATTATTAGTTTCAAGATGCTAATGAAGAAGGTAACCTAGTGACTAAAAGCTTCTTTAGTTAGCATTCAGTTTTACAGATGCATTTTCTTTTTGTGAAGTTTCATTGCAGTATAGTCACTGAAAGATGCTGCTATAGTAAACTTTTTAGTTTGGAATGGTTGGTGTCATTTTATTTCAGTTGCAGTAATATAAACAATGAGTTCAAACAAGGAATATATTACTTTGAGTACTTTTCAAAACCTGATGAATCCTATCATTGATACATGATAGGATTTTCTTAGTATGATATTTGCACCAAGGACAATGTGGAATGATTCTTTTGCGCTCTCTCAAGAGAGTGAACAAGTTTGTGTGGTTTTTACTTTCAGGAGAAGTAACTCTGGATTACACAAGATATTAATAAAAGACTTGGATCTTTTATTAATCGATGAACTAAATATGGCTTAAAGAATTTTTGGGACTGTGATTACAAATATGAAAAATTACTAAGTATTTTATGAAGTAAAGACACTTAACTTCACATAGATTTCAGCTTAAATTGTTAGTTTGTGTACTGGAATTTTCTGATTACAAATCCCAAAACATATAATTTCTAAACACAAGAACTTTTCTTTTTCTTTCTTAGACTCTGAAATTGAACCCCAAAGGCTAGGTTAAAAATATCAAAAAACAGAGCTAAGTTGCTTAGTAGTTGAGTGCAGTATTAACTTATTTTAACCTTTGGTGTGATTAGAATTCTGGTACTTAATAAACTATCAATTTAAGTTTATGTGGAGCTAAGTGTCTTCACATTAAAAAATACTTAGAGCAATTTTTCACAAACTGTAATTACAATCTCACATTGGCCTTTCATACGAATTTAAGACATAGATACAGACAAGGCAAGATATGGTCTATTTTATTAAGCAGCTCAGGATTGTTAAAATTAAACAGTTAAACATACACACACTGGGATTAAAATATGAGAAGGGATAATACCTTTAGGTGTAAGAATTAAAAGTTAGTTAGTTAGTTATTTGGTTTTTAGGAGCATTAGCAACTAAGGCCATATTGCTCCGGGATATGCGGTGGTCATTCCCTGACCTTTCCACATCCTCCGTATTGGGTGGCGACGGGCTCGAACCCCGGTCTAATCAAGAAGCCTGTGCTATGCACTGCTGCTCCTTCCCACCTGGCTACGGAGGCGCCAAGAATTAAAAATTCAATGAAATATAACAATTAGGTCCAATGTTGTTAATTTAAAATCTTAAATTTCAGAAACATTAGGAGAAACCTAGCACTAATTAAATGTACCTTACACTCACTAAATGGAACTCTTTAACAGCCTTTCGAGAATAGACACGTTTAAAAGATCACTAGAGAACAAGATTAATTGTAATAAAACACCAAAAGGAAATCAAACTGTTAAAGTTAATCCAAAACTGTAACCAAGCTGAGTCATGCGCCATTCAAACGATCACCTTAACTCAAGACAACTTGAACCACTGCCTAATATGAATAACCTACTGTAACATCCTACTATGAACATCCTACTGTAAGTCAATCTGAGAGAATGACACCAGGGCCACACAAGTTCTCTATTCATAGTCAACTTGAGTAGGAGAAAACCATCTCCTTTGGAAAGTAGCATTTTAAACAAAGGCTTAAATTTCAAACCAATTCCCAAAACAATATTTCTGAACCTCTTAACCAACATCCACAACAGTCTCAAAAGAATATCCAATTTGGAAGACAGATGATTAATAGCATAGTTATTAATCTTCTGAAAAATACAAGTATTCAAACATCTCAAAAAAAAAAAAAAAAAAAAAAAAAACGACCAAAAAATAATGTTAAAGCTATCTGCAACTTTATTAAAATTTCACAGTGACATTACAAAGGTAATGTTGCTATGAAAAGAAAATACAGGACTTGTTGGAAACAAGAAAGTAGATGACAGAATTCTGAACCCTAATAACTCTGAGTCCCACACATGCTTACAGGTATCAAAATACATTAACCTACCCACCCAGCAAGACCTATCATTAGTGAAAGATTACACACCAGTAAAATAAAATAAAAAAAATAGCAGATTGGTTTATGAGATTACTGACAAAAATAATATCAAAAAATCCAGGATCCATTAAGAACACAGATGCACTTCTTGAAAAAACCAGAACACAGATACAACAATGATATGAGCCAATCTCCTTTGATATCAAATCAATGTTTACCTTGATCTCCCTCTCAGAAGCTAAGAATCTCCTCAAAGAAGTAATTAACAAAAAAATTCATACTGGTTATACCAAGACCTCTCTTAGTTAATGACATTTTAGTCATGAGATTTTCAGTACAAGAGTTGTATTCTCTTTCAACAAGTTCTCCTCCTCCTTATTCATAAAACAGATCTCAGATTAGTGCTGGAGAATTGTTTCTCTGAATTTATTTACATTAAAGTTAAATAATATGTAGCTTAATGCTTTTGTAAACACCATTGGCAGCTTTGCATCTATGCATTTGTTTGGTGACCAGTACTTTCAACTGCCATAAGTAAAACCACTATTGTCTTACGATAGAAAGCTTGCTGGCTGCTTCACACAGTCCACAATTTACAAAATTTATTTATTTACTATTATTTTTTTGAAAAGTGTATATATATATATATATGACCGTAACTTTGCTGTATGTAAAACATGATAAGATTTGCCATGTTTTTATATGCAGTGAAGGTCTATGTATAACCATTTAATATTTTGATAAATCAAATGTATGCCATATTAAAGGTAAATGAACACAACTACACAGAATCTTATTTGTGGTTTCCACTTTCATCTGATGTTCAAGAGCACATTTATCATACTAGGCTGGCCAACTATTACACTAGGCAGAATGCACTGGTTCTTGTCAGATCACTAATGTTAAGCAGCATTAGGCGTGGTTAGTACTTGGGAGAGCAACCACCTGGAATACTGGATGTAGTTGGCTTTTTTTTGTCAGGGAAACAGGAAATATATTGTGCAAAATGGATAGGTGGAATAGAACCATCATATGTCTACTAGTGACAAAAGTAGATGCTGTTGTAGAGCATCTTTTAAGGGCACAAAAGGTGATAAGGTGATACATGTGGACACTAATGATATTAAGAGTAGGAGATATGAGAACTTACTTAACACATATATAGCAATGCTGGGGAAAGTTGTAGGTTACAATTAAATTTAAATTTGAAAATGTCTGAAATTCTGCCGAAACACAACAGAAGAAAGTGTATGTTGAGAGCTTGTCAGTCAATTTGTCCCTGAAAAGATTGTGCAAGGCTCAGAGTAGAATTTTTCTTAGTATGGTCTGTGCTTGTTAACAGAAGAGACTGTTTTCACAGGGATGGGATACACTTAAATAGAAGGGGAGCAAGAATATTTGCTGATTCTGTTGAGGAAGTGTTAGGTGGGTCAGAAAACTGATAGCTTGGGGGGGGAAATACACAGACTAATATATTAAAAAGCCACAGGCAGGTGAAAGTGAGATTCTTGCACTGCTTCTATTGGAACATGCAGCAGCCTGAAAGGCAAGGTGTTGTAGTTTTAAAACCCTGCTATGAATCATTATGAAACAAGTAATTACATGGGATGTAGTAGTAATAATGGAGGTCATTATTACTACTGATACAAGAAAGCAAGCGCATGAGCTTATGCAGCATCAGCCAAAAAAAAAAAAAAAAAATTTCATACATCCATTCCCTCTCTAAAAGTTTATCCAGTCCCTCCTTGAATCTATTTAAGCTATCAACTTCCACAATGACAGATGGAAGTTTGTTCCAGCAATTAACTACCCGCTGGGCAAATTTCCACACATCTATTCTACAACTATCTTTCCTCAATTTGAATTTATGCCCCCTCAGGTTCATAATCTGAGCAAGAGGAAAAATCCCATCAGAATTAAGCGTGCTCAATCCAGTTCAAGGCCTTATACACCTCAATCAGATCACCTCGCAGGTGCCTAGTCTCTAGCTGCTGTAATTTGCAGAACTTAAGCCTTTCTTTGTAAGAGGACCCCTTCGTTCCCCTCACCAATCTTGTTGCCCTTCTCTGTACACACACCTTGTTTAAATTTTTATCAGAATCAGCATCAACAGCAAAGATATACTAGTCAGAAATCAGTGCATTATAGCCACAGTTGCTGATGCACCAACAAACCTAACAACAACAACAACAACTCTGTACACACTCGAGCAACTCTACATCCTTCTTAAAATGAGGCCTCCAGACTTCTATGCAGTACTCAAAACGTGACCTGACCATTGCCTTATACAAAGGGATAATCACCTCCTTTTCCCTACTAGCAAAACTCCTGTATATATCATTGACGCACCATGACCTGCTCTGGCAGCCTGTCTGCATTGCTAGGGTAAGGAAGAACAGGTACAGGTATATTGCATATACATTAATGCTAAGAGCATAAATCTGGTGAATTTGAAGTATTGATCAAGTCATGAAATGCAGAAGTTGTGGAGATATCGGACACATGGTGTCACAGACAAAGGATGCAGAATTTGAATGTGTGGAGTACAAAAAGGACAGACAAGACAGGAGAGTGGGTGGAGTTATGCTCTTAGTTAAGAAGCATATTAAATCTAATGCAGTGCATCCAGTCAACAAGTGGCTGGTGCAATGTTGAGTCATTTTAGTGAGAAATAGTGGGCCAGTAAATCAGAATGTCTTATATCAGGGGATCTGGAACTTATGGGCTTGCCACTCATACAAGAAAGCATTTTGTGGATTTGTTGAATGGCTGTTTTCTACAGCGACATATTAGAGAAGCAACAAGAGGAAGCAAGATATATCTGATTATTAGCATTGGCATATGATGCAAGAAAGCAAGCTTATGCAGCATCAGCCAAAAAAAAAACGCTTCCATTTCACTCGTCCGTTCATTCTAAATACCTGTCCAGCTCAGCCTTAAATTTATTTAGGCTATCAACTTCCACAACAAAGTCTGTTCCACCAACCAACTACCCGCTGGCTAAAGGTAAATTTCCGCACATCTATCCTATATGTGTCTTTCATCATATTTTAAGCAAATCAGTGATTCTTCACGGATTAAGAATCAGCAGGTAAAAGATCCTCTGGGTAGCATCAATCACAGTGTGCCGCCATGGGATTTACATAAAGACATAACTACTGTCAAGGGTAAAAGGAAGGGTTTGTGCTTTGTAAGGGTGACTACAGTGGTCTCAGACAGTTTTTAAATTCTGTACAGTGGAACCAACTGATGATGTTACCAACCGCAAATTCTAAATGGGAAGCATTCAGGGAAGTAAGCGTAGCAGCTACTGGGGCTTTTCATGCCAATTAAAAAATGCCACTCTAGGCTTAGACCTAAATTGCTGTCAAATGAACTAATGAGACTCACTGCAGAGAAGAAAAATACATGGGATGTATAAAAATTATCAGGTGACAAAAACCTATGGTAGATATAAACAAGTCTGGAATCAAGTTACAAAGGAGGTTAGGCAAGCTAAGGCAGATTATAAGAAGTCTCTAGCAAAGAATGCCAAGAAAAAGAAGCAAAGACTTCTTTACTTATATTAATAGTAAAGGGATTGAATGGCCCGCTTTATGTCAATGGTTTAAGTGTTGATGATCCTGCTCAGGTTTCTGACAAAATGAATAGGTATTTTGCATCTACATTCACACATGAGGAGTTCTTTAGGAAGAGGGAATGCCAGAAGTTCATCACAATCTAACAGCAAGCTAAATTATTTTGTGATAACTGAGAGGAAAGTGGAAGAGAAATTGTTGAATCTTAACATAAAAAAAAAGCACCTGGTGTGGATGCGACTATTCAATTATATCATGGGAGACAGCAGAGGAGGTAAGCAAACCCTTAGCCGTAATTATGAAAGTATCCTTGGATTCGGGGAATATATCCCCAATTCAGAAATTAATGTACCAACTGTGTGGTACTACTCTCAGGGTAGTGAAAATGAAAAAAGATCTGGCAGTAATTGTGCAATGAGATATGAAGTTCTCTTGAGCAATGCACACTGGCTGCCAGAATAGCTCATGGGATTCTGCATATGATATTCAGGAACTTTTCTATCAGAGATAAGGAGGATATACAATGGTTAGGCTGCATCTTGAGTACTGCATACAGGTCTGTTGGCCTTATTTTAGGAAGGATGATTTTCAGTTCTGAAAATTGCAGCATGTGGAGTCTAGGCACCTGTAAAATGCCATCTGCAAGCTCAATGCAGATGGCATTAGAAAACACGCCTTGCGCGTCGGGTTGCATATCATCTAGGTTTCTTGCAACAACCGACTAACTGGTTAAAATATAATAAAAGCATTAAAATATATAGAAGCTTTCAAGACAAAGTGCCTCTTCATCAGCTAGCCAGTGAATGGGGTACTTCAGTATATATTGATGGTTACAATAGCAAAAGTCAGCTCGGCATGATCATGTATCACGACTCTGGTGTCGGCAGAACAGAATTACGTACACGTGATGAACGCCAGTGCTCAACACACAGCAATACAGTACATTCTATAATAGGGTGTAAGTGCACTTCCCTCGTGCAATTCATAGTACTATTATAGGTAACTATGTGCAGTGCTTCAAGCCACGAATGCTGGCGGTAATCATGTGAATAGTCAATAATTTCAATATCCTGTTGGGGACCAAGATTGTGCTGCTCAACTCAATAATGCTCGGCGACTGTGTAGCATTCAAAATTAGCTGTTCGCAGAGCCATCTCATGCTCAGAAACCTGGTCTTTCAATCTTCTACCAGACTCACCTACATAACATCCCCCCCCCACAATCTGGACATGTAATGCAGTATATGGAACCACTCCATATGATAGGAGGAATAGGTGTTTTCACCTTAGAAATAATAGACTGTAATTTCCTCCCTGGAAGTTGCACACATCGTATAATGATGGAGATGCAAGATCCTAACAATATGTTCCAATATGCCCGAATAATAGGGAATGTATGCAGTAGAGATAAATTCATTGATGCGAGGAGGGTTAGATTGCATAATAAATTCGTGAGCCCGAAGCTCACATCTATCTAGAACATGAGGTGGATAGCCACACTTTGAAAGCTCTGCCTTATTTTAGAAATCCCCAATTGCATGTCACCAGTCGAACTAGAATGCGATACTATCTCAGACAATGTCAATAGGAAACTCTTTCTTCTTTGTGCAAAGATGGCACTATTGTAATCTTGCCTGCAGATAAGGGGCGGTGAACTGTCCTGGACAAGTCGGAGTATATTCGTAAAGCCCTCGTCCTACTACAGGATCGGGAGGTTTATGAAACTGTGCAAGACTCCCTGTGAAAGTGTTGGAATCTAAAGTTAATAAACTTGCATTCTTGGTTTTTAGCTAATAAGATTACCAAGAACATCTGCTGGAAGCTTCATGCGACAGGTTGCCGACTCCCGCAGTTTTAAAGACTTCCAAAGATCCATAAATCTGATGTTCCTTTACAGCCCATTGTTTCTTGTTGTCATACACCTATGTATGAACTTTCTAAACACGTTGCCAAGTTATTAGCACCCCTTGTTGGGAAAACTGTTTACACTGTTTCCAGTAGTACGCATTTTCTGCGTATTATTAAAGAATTTACTATTTCTGAGAGTGAGGTTATGGTCTCCTTTGATGTGGTTTCTCTGTTCACTTCTGTACAACAGGCTATTGCCTGTGCAAGACGTCTTTTGAGCAGGGATACCACATTGGGAGACAGAACCTCACTCTCTACAAATGATATTTGTACCACTCTCAATCTGTATTTAACGGAGAGCGTGATCATGTTCAATGACTCTCTGTTTTGCCAAATACAGGGCACAGCTATGAGTGCCCCTGTTAGCCCTATTGTGGCCAATATTGCCATGGAGGAACTTGAGAGTCAGATTTTCTTGAACTTACCTATTCCTATCACTCTTTGTTGTCATTATGTTGGTGATATCTTTGCAATTGTCCCCCCCGGGGATCGGAATCTCGACTGCTGCAATATCTCAATTCTCTGTCGCCTGTCATTCTGTTTACGACTGAACTAGAGGTCGATAATACTCTTCCTTTTTTGAATTGTTAGTCCAACACGTGGATTCAAATTTAGTAACTTCCGTTTTTAGGAAGCTAATGTGCA
The DNA here is from genome assembly GCF_048544385.1 of Mastigoproctus giganteus. Classification (NCBI taxonomy): domain Eukaryota; kingdom Metazoa; phylum Arthropoda; class Arachnida; order Uropygi; family Thelyphonidae; genus Mastigoproctus; species Mastigoproctus giganteus. The sequence goes on from NC_143583.1 coordinate 168,687,374, forward strand.
CAGGCCAATTTACCAATTATGGGTCTGCGCATGCCCCTGGTCAGTTGTGTAGCACTGCTCGCACTTTATTCACCCACGCTTAGATGCACTCTAGTTTGACTGGTGACAGGCAATTGAAGATTTCTAAAATTAGGGCAGAGCTTTCAAATTGCAGCTATCCATCTAGACAGATGTGAGCTTCAGGCTCACGAATTTATTATGCAATCTAACCCTCCTCGCATCAATGAATTTATCTCTACTGCATACATTCCCTATTATTCGGGCTATTGGAACATCTTGTTAGGATCTTGCGTCTCCATCATTATACGATGTGTGCAACTTCCAGGGAGGAAATTACAGTCTATTATTTCTAAGGTGAAAACACCTGTTCCTCCTATTCTATGGAGTGGTTCCATATACTGCATTCATGTCCAGATTGTGGGGGAAGGGGGGTGTTATGTAGGTGAGTCTGGTAGAAGATTGAAAGACCAGGTTTCTGAGCATGAGATGGCTCTGCGAACCGCTAATTTTGAATGCTCCACAGTATTGAGTTGAGCAGCACAATCTTGGTCCCCAACAGGATATTGAAATTATTGACTATTCACATGATTACCACCAGCGCTCATGGCTTGAAGCACTGCACATAGCTACCAATAATAGTACTATGATTCCCATGAGGGGAGTGCACTTACACCCTATTATAGAATGTACTGTATTGCAGTGTGATGAGCGCTGGTGGTCATCACGTGTATGTAATTCTGTTCTACCGAAACCAGACTCGTGATACATGATCATGCTGAGCTGACATTTGCTATTGTAACCATCAATATATACTGAAGTACACCATTCACTGACTAGCTGATGAAGAGGCACTTCGTCTCGAAAGCTTCTATGTATTTTAATGCTTTTATTATATAATAACAATTATCTTATTGTATTTTAATGCATTTATCTCTGTTTTATCTTATGTACAAAGGGTACTAGGAAAGTTTTGCAATACAGCTTTGTTTATTTAATTTTTTCAAAGTAATTTCCTCTACATTCAGTACACCTCTCCATCCTCCGAAACCAATCTTTAAACTAGTTCTGCCAAGTTTCACTAGGGAGTAAAGCACACTCGTTGTCCCAAGCCCGCAGAAGGTCCTCATCACTGGAAAACCGCCTCCCTTTTAGCTTCATTTTCACATGCGGGAACAGTGCAAAGTCGCAGGGAGCAAGGTCTGGACTGTAGGGAGGGTGCTCGAGAAGTTTCAGTCCTGTCGTGGTCAAATATTCGGTGCAGGCTTTGGCGCGGTTAGCTGGAGCATTTCGTGATGGAGGCACCAGGTGTCCATTCTTGACTTTGGCCGCAGGTTCTTCATAGATCCAATGACTTTAGGCAGGCATTGTTCAGTATACCACTTAGCTGTGACTGTCTTCTGCGTGTCCAAAACGACACGTTCCACAATTCCACTCGATTTGAAAAATACAGCTATCATTTTCTTCTTTACAGATCGGGATTTTCTGACAATTACGGGTGTGTTGTCATCATCAAAGACCCAAACTTTGTTTTGAGCCTTGGTCGGCAGATCGTAATAGTACAGCTAAGTCTCGTCACCTGTCACGATGTTGTTCACATACCGAGATTGTCCCTTATCAAACTTTTTTAACATCTCCCGGCACCAAGTCACACGTCGTGTCATCTGCTCTTCAGTCAGTTGATGCGGCACCCAGAGAGAACAAAGTTTCTTCACGTGCAAATGATCTTGCAGAATCGAACGAATTGCTGGTGCATTTAGGCTCAAAGTATCCTCTATCTGTTGGTAGGTCACTCGCCTGTTTTCGTCAAGCATTTTCCTCACAGCAGTAACGTTTTCCTCCGTAACTGACGTTCGTGGCCTCTCAGAATCCTCCAGAGTGAAATTTCCCCTTTGGAATTCTCTATACCACCTGAATATCGTTGTACGATGTGGACAATCATCATCTAGTGCAAGAGTAATTTCTTCTAAGCACTGGTCTATGGTTAAACCACGCATGAAATTATACTGCAAAACTGTCCTTATCTCATTTCGTGACCACGATGCCATCGCAAGCACTTTACACTCTCACTACTAATGAATAACTGAGCCCATCGACTTGGCACGGCGGCTACTATGCACGTATGAACACGTCTCAACATGCAGCAACAAGCAGCTTCCTGTGATTCATTGTTGCGTCATATTGCAAAACTTTCCTAGTACCCTTTGTACCGTATTTCCCCATGTATAAGATGCACCTTAATTTTGGGGCCCGAAATTTGAAAAATTACATAAAGTTATTGAACTCAAGTTTTATTCATCATAAAATTCATACAATTCCTCATCACTGTCAAAACTCCCATCCATTAGCTTGTCCTCATCTGTGTCTGATGACGAATGACTGTCTTCATATATTGCCTCGTCCTCAGTTCCATCTATGGCATTTGAAATGCCACACTTCTTAAATGACTTGACAACGATCTCAATCTTGATATTATCCCAGGATCTTTTCACCCAGGTACAAACTTCTCCTATAGTTGGTTTCTTCACTCTTCTTGCTGGTGTCAAATTTTCCCCAGAAGAGTTCATCCATTGGTTCCATTCGTCTCTCATGGCAGCTTTGAAGGGTTTGTTAATGCTGACATCAAGTGGTTGGAGCTGGGATGTCAAGCCTCCAGGTATGACGGCAAGTTTTGTTTTTTGCTCTGCAGCAATCTTCTTTGTATTTTTTGTTGTGTGTGCCCTGAACTGATCAAGCACCAACAGGGCAGGTTTTCGTAAAGTCCCACCTGGTCTCCTGCTCCAAACTTTCTCAAACCAGATCTTCATCCAATCCTGATCCATCCAACCCTTGTCATGAACGTGGACAATCACCAATTGCCTGTCACCTTTGAGGAATGTCTTCTTTTGGCATTGTTTTGCGTTTGAAAATCAGCATAGGAGGCAGTTTGGTTCCGTCGGCACAACAAGCTAGAACAACTGTATAATGGCTCTTTTCATGTCCACTTGTCTTCACAGTTAGTTTTCACCCCCTTCTTATCAACAGTTCTGTTACTTGGGACATAAAATTGAAGGGGGACTTTGTCCATATTTGCAATCTGTCCCAACTCAAACTGATGTGTCTTCCGACATTGAATGACAAAACAATGAAATTCAAGGACCTTCTGCTCATAGTCTTCAGGCATCTTTTGGGCAAGTCTGGTGCGTGTACGCATGCTAAGTCCATTCCGTTTCATGAACCTGAAGCACCAATTGTGTCCTCCTTTGAAATCAGTAACTTCTTCTTTTTCATCAGCAATTCTTCTTGCCTCATGCTGAACCATCTTTGTGGACACAGGAATTCCAATTGCCCTTTGCTCCTCAATCCATATCTTCAATTCCCTCTCTAAATCAGGCCATTTTGCTGACTTGCCTCTAATGGCCTTCTTCTGCCGTGGCGTTTTCAGTAGGGTTTCTTCTTCCCGTAGCTAGTCTTGGATTGTTTTCTCAGTTGGAGGATGACCAAACGTACGTTCAGCAGCACAATTTCCATTCACTTTTGCAAACTGGATCACTTTTAACTTGAATTCAGCACTGTACGAAAATCTTTTCTGAGCCATTTCTGGGCGGAACATGGCAAAACGTAACCTAATATGCCGGTAACAAGCGTGAAACAATGAGCGCAAAGACAACAAGCGGGAAAAGCGGGAAATGCAAGTAAAAAAAAATCTTCAACCACTGTATAAGACGGACCCAGTTTTTAGACCCCAAATTTTTCGAAAAAAGGTGCATCTTATACATGGGGGGAATACAGTATATATTATTTATTTATTTTAATAAATTTATTTTAACCAGTTACTTGGATGATGGCAGATGGCATTCTTTCTGTTGCTCAGACTACACATGAGTGGGCATAAATTCAAATTGAGGAATGACAGTTGCAAGCCAGATGTATGGAGGTTTGCCTTCAGCCAGTACATAGTTGATCGTTGGAACAAACTTCCATTTGTTTTTGTCGTTGTGGAAGCAGGCAGTTTGCATATGTAGTTTAAATTTAAGGATAAACTAGATAAATAATTGGAGCAGATGGACAGGTGATGTGGGAAGGTGATTTTTTTTTTTTTTTTTTTTGCTAATGCTTTATAAGCTTGTTTTTGCCTTGTATGCCACTACTACTACTACTAATAATAATAATAATATAACTGGCCAATGATATAATACAGATTTTTTGTGTCATTTAGAAAATTGGCTTATGTCCTATCTCAAATTTGCTGGATAAACTGTAAACCTGTATGCAGTATTCAAGATACAGCCTAAACCATTACAAAGAATAACTCAAAATAATATTTGTTTTCCACCTACTTCACAATTCACTGCTCCAAAGGTGGCATCACAGTAGGTTATGAAACAAAATGGCTAACAAAAGAAAGTGCAATGTGTTTTGTGGCTTGCCATTGCTGATTCCGGTTCAACATAATTATCATTGGATGTTCAGGAAGGACCAGGTGCTGTAACCTTTTGTGCATGGATGGAAAGTTCAAAAAGACTGGGAGTTAAGGAGCCATCTGTAAGTCCATCAAAGTCCAAGAAATCATTTTGAAATGCTTCACAAGAACTTCATATTTCAAAATCAACAAAATAAAAAGCTTCAATTATTTGCCTATAATGTTTAAGTATCAAGCCAGCATGACAATTGTTTTCCATGACAATTCTCCAGTTAACTGAACAAAACTGTTTCCTATAAAAAGTGTACTTCTTCTGATAAAACAACTTTTCACATTTAAGGACATGTAAATTGGCACAATGTTTGCATATGGGTGTCTGTGAAAAACATGGCGTGTCAAAAAATGCTTGATAATCCAAGGGTCAATGTGTGGTGTGGGCTTAATCATGCATCAGATTATTGGCCTGTTTTTTTCTCTGAAAAGTCAATTAATGGAACAGACTATCTTGACCTTTTCAGCTGAATGTTTTTTCAACAGGAAGTAGACCCACTTCATTGCTATTCTGCTGTATGTAATACTTTTGATGCTTCCCCCCCCCCCACCAAATTGTTAGAATGGCCATTGGTGATCATTTCAATGGCTGCCTCCAATCACATAACATAATGTTCTTCTTTATTTGTGAGGTTACATTAAGGATAAGAAATTAGCATCATCAATGGTTGATTTGACATTAAAGATAAGAATAATTGAAGCAATCTCTTTAATTTCACCTGAAATGCTAAGCAGTATGGCAGGAGGTTGAGTACAGATTTGATATCCTCAGAACTACAAGAGGGATGAATGTTCAAGTTTATTGATAACACTTATGGTGTGGTGGGTAATCCCAGGGACTCACATCTGGCAAGTTTGGGCTTGGCACACCCAGGATCCTGAGATCATCATCCTTCTCTTTCTTGGCAGTTCTCTCTCTCTCTCTCTCTCTCTCTCTCTCTCTCTCTCTCTCTCTCTCAAGGTAACTTGGGATCCATTTTTTTTTTTTTTTTTTTTTTCTGGTGCAGCATAAGCCTTAGGCTTCCTTGCACCATATAGCTAATAATAATAACTTTTTGGGGTATTATTTGTAATTGGAAAACTGTTATAATGTAAATATGCAACTGTTTTGGGCTTTTCTAATAACAATAATAATTTTTCAACACAAACATTTTTTTAACGTTTTTATATCAACGACAGAACTACATGGAGTGTCCCTGCAGCCTGTCTGCACTGCTCACAGAACTTCATGTTGGACTGTACAGTTACCCTATGTCTGTATCATTCTGAACTACTTGAAGTTTCGTACCATCCAAATGGTATGTTATTCTGGGATTATTGCTACCCAATGTGCCTTGCAAGTATATCAGTGTGAAACCTCAATTGCCATTTTTCACTCACCTACTTAATTTAACCAGTTCTTCTTTGGGTAGAAGAACTATCGTATGGCATATCCTTTGTGACTCACAGGAGGAACACAAAGGAACTAGATACAATATGAGGTTGCAGACTTCTAATAAGATTGGTCAGATAAGGTTTCCTCTTAACATGTTTGTTGCCTTTTATATTTATGAGGGTCTTCCCTATGTGCCTTGAGTGCTTCTGTGGGGTGCTGGAACAAGCAGGCAGTGCTCTTTAGTAAATGGATTTCATCTGTGAAGAATCATCATTCCAAGTAATGGCAGAATCTGTTGTTTGTAGTGTTCTAACTTGAACAGATGCAACTGAATTATATTCAGAAGCTGTAGTGCTTGAACTTAATTCTATTTTACTATCAGATGACATATTATAAAGAGCTGATTGATGTTACCAGCTTCAACACACTTTCCATTCCTCTTCCTTTTCAGTCCTGATGTCCCAGACTGTGGATCCATTATAACAACCCTTTATGGTAAAATTTTATAGGAAAACATTTCTTATAAAAATTTTATCAGTAGACACACACTAAGGATGTTTTTTTGTTTTTCACAAACTAAAGAATTAAAATTCAGCAAGCATAATCTTCAAAAAATTTTACCCTTTTCTTTTTATGAAAAATGCTGAACTAGGTAAACTTCAACATAAGCAAAGAACATATGAAACTATGAACTAAATATACAGCTTTTGTAGCACTTTCTAGACAGTTCAATTGACACTAAGCAAAATCCCAGCCATAATGCAATAACCCGTGAGTCAATCAGTCTGCCAACATCAACCAGTTGTTTTTCATGTGCCTTTCCTTTTACAGCGCTCATTCATTGACCACAATTGAATGGAAGCATATCTGTGCTAAAGCACAAAAATTGCAGTTTGTTTGGATGCAAGTTTGCATTCTGGCAGCAAACTTGTTAACAGATCCATGGTGTTGTTACTGTATAACGACTTCATTATTTCTGCATTACTTCTTTAACTACTAACTCCATTAATTTCATGGCACAGAAGTCAGGCTTATGGGTTTGTAATTACCCATGACATCCTTTGATTCCCTACCCCCTTCTTTGTGAATAGGAGTGCCATTTGTACATGTCCCGGTCTGTAGGTACATCCCCTGAATCAAAGGATGTTCTCCTAAGTATAACTAATGGTTTGCTTAAGTAAAAAAAGCACCTAAGGCTCCATCATCCTTAGACCTTATTTACTTTCAACATTGAAAAAATTTCTCTTTCAACTTTCTTTCAGTTGCCATAAAATCATTTAATTCCCGTTTTGAATTAGGCATACCTCTGGTATCACCATCCATAAAATCTTCATGTTAGCATTAGCATTAATAGAAGCATATGATGCAAGAAATCAAGCTTATACAGGATCAGCCAAAAAAAAAAAAAAAAAAAAAAAAACACCTTCCTATTTCATCCATTCGCTCCAAAAATTTGTCCACTGAATTTATTTAAGCTATCAACTTCCATAACGACAGATGGAAGTTTGTTCCAGCAATCAACTACTCGCTGGCCAAAGACAAATTTCTGTACATCTATTCGACAACTATCTTTCCTCAATTTCAGTTTATGCCCCCTCGGGTTTGTAATCTGAGCAAGAGGAAGAATCCCATCAGCACTGAGCCTGCTCAATCCATTCAAGGCCTTATACACCTCAATCAGATCACCTTGCATGTGCCTAGTCTCCAGATCCTGAAATTTGCAGAACTTAAGCCTTTCTTCTTAAGAGCACCCCCATTGTTCCCCTCACCAGTCTTGTTGCCCTTCTCTGTACTCATTCTAGCAACTCTACATCCTAAAAGGAGGCTTCCAGACCTGTACACAGTATTCAAGGTGTGGCCTGACCATTGCCTTATACATGGGGATAATCACCTCCTTTATCCCTACTAGCAAAATTCCTGCATATCATTGACAAGACCACATTGGCCTACTCTGGAAGCCTGTCTGTACTGCTCAGAAAACTTCATATCTGACTGCACAATTACTCCCAGGTCTCTTTCATTCTCCACTACCCTGAGTGTAACACCACTGAGTTGGTACATTTCTCTGGGGTTTCTGCTACCCATATGCAGTATTTTGCATTTGTCAATGTTAAACTTCAGTTGCCACTTCTCAGCCCTGGCGCCTCCATAGCCAGGTGGGAAGGAGCAGAAGTGCGTAGCACACGCTTCTTGATTAGACCGGGGTTCGAGCCTGTCACCACCAAATATGGAGGATGCAGAAAGGTCAGGGAATGACCACCGCATATTCCCGGAGCAATATGGCCTTAGTTGCTAATGCTCCTAAAAACCAAATAACAACAACTTCTCAGCCCAATTAGGCATATGGGCAGCACTAATCAACTTCAACAACTTCTCAGCCCATCTGTCCAACTTTTCCATTCTGGAAAAGTTGGACAGATGGGCTGAGAAGTTGTTGAAGAGAATTTTCCAGAGAACACAGAATGAATTATGTTTTCCTTTTTCTCCCGAACTTGACTGTTTGTTAATTTCGAAACACGAACATAACAGTCAAGTTGAAGAGCAGTTTTTGTGAGTACTGATTTGTTTTTGTGACAAAATGTGTTTCTACAATTATTCTTTACGTGATTTCTCTTAGAAATCACGTAAAGCAGTATTGCAATTATTGCACAAAAAAAGAGACAAGCAAAACTGATAGTACGTATGAAGTTGGAATGCTGAAAAATGGCTAGAATTTTCTAATGCAATCCAGCTTATATAGTAATGTGATTTTTTGGACCCTGTTACATCCCATCACATTATAAAATTTCATTTGTATTGCAATTTGAAGAACTGAAGTCTTTTGTATCCTTGACTAATCCAGTTGCTTTTCTCTACACCCATTCCAAGAGATCTACATCCTTAAAATTCTAGCAAGATGTAGCCTAATTATTACATTATACAATGGTACAATCATCCTATTTGTTTCTGCTTCAAAATTCCTCAATATTGTTGACAAAATCCCCATGAGCTCACTTCAATTCATGTTGGACTGTACAATTATCCCTAAATCTTTTTTCATTTTCCACCATCTTTATGGTACACTATTCTGGGATTAGTGCTGCCCATATGCCTAATTGTTTAATACTCACTGCAGGCTTCTATGTCTCCTTATAATTTATAATCATTGCATGCAGTTTTCCTCTCTACCACTAGTCTAATCAGTTCATTTAACATTCATTTAGGTATAAACCTTGAACATTACTTTTCTCAGTTGACATATTTAGTAGCTTCTACAGTTACCTCTCTCTGAATACATCCCATTTAGAATTTACATATGTTAAAATTTCAGTTGGTTCTACTGAAAAGAATTTAAAAACTTTTTAAAACCATCGTAATCACTTTTACAAAAGCAAAATCGCTTCCATTTATCCTTGAATGTTTATCCAAAAATCGTTTCCCTTTATATTCTTTATATTCTTTATATTCCTAAATAAGTAGTTTTAGTTTTTTCAGTGTGCACAACGTGCACATCAGGTTGCAAATGCCCACTTCTATAGACAAAATAAACACAAACATATCAATAACAATCTCCAGTGATGTGATAAAAATTATTTGTAAGTGCATCTAATATCCACTGAGAGTTGCACACAGCCTTGGTTTCTATGACAGAACCACAGCTCACAAGCCCAACATCAGTGAATATCACATGTCATTTACAATGGTTCACTATCTATTATTCTTGAACTCTATAAAATATAAGTTTTATCGAGCAGTGAGAAGGACTAGTGAGTTTTACTATTCAGGATAGGTATGATTGATGACTTTTGAGGTTATGATGAACGTCGTGGCGAGATCCAATATTCCTTACTGAAAAGAATTTAAAAACTTTTTAAAACCATCGTAATCACTTTTACAAAAGCAAAATCGCTTCCATTTATCCTTGAATGTTTATCCAAAAATCGTTTCCCTTTATATTCTGTATATTCTTTATATTCCTAAATAAGTACATCCAGTCTTTTGTGGTCATATTTGGTCAGCACAATGCATTATTGTCTTCCATTTGTTTGGAGCGATCTGGGTTAGATTCCCATCATCAACCAGAGAAACTTTTAATCATTTTCAGTCAAGGCTGTAGTTAGATTTCAGGGAGATCGAGTATGGATTTTTCGTGAGTTATTTTAGTTTTTTCAGTGTGCACAACGTGCACATCAGGTTGCAAATGCCCACTTCTATAGACAAAATAAACACAAACATATCAATAACAATCTCCAGTGATGTGATAAAAATTATTTGTAAGTGCATCTAATATCCACTGAGAGTTGCACACAGCCTTGGTTTCTATGACAGAACCACAGCTCACAAGCCCAACATCAGTGAATATCACATGTCATTTACAATGGTTCACTATCTATTATTCTTGAACTCTATAAAATATAAGTTTTATCGAGCAGTGAGAAGGACTAGTGAGTTTTACTATTCAGGATAGGTAAAATGTTAATATTCAAAGAACGTATTTGCCAAAGTATACTGATTCAACATTTCAGTTTAGAAAAGTCAGTATCACGGTGGCTGCTTCTTGAGGTTTATCTTGGGGGTTATTGGCTACAATGCCTAGAATTCTGATAAAAGCATCCTATATTGACAATTTAGGAAATTCCTAACTGCTAGCCGGATCAGTTGTCACAGACATTCTCTCAGATATGCCAGACAAGCTGTACTTGCTACCTGGGAGTCTAAAACGCTGATGGAACTGATATTCGGGTGACACTCAAGTCAAATGGACCCAATTTCGGCGAAGTCCGGATGGTCTGTGACAGCCAAATCCTCTGCTTGCACCTTCACGATGGTGGGACTGTTAGTAATCCTGGGTATAACCTCCATGCACAAGCACATGGTGGGTGACCACCCAGGTGTGAACCAACGTAAGCAGGGGTCGAGGTGTGGTGCCCACACCACATGGAGGAATGCCGCCCCTCTATGTTACCAGGCAGTACTAGGTGGTAGATGACTCTCATCAACCGGTGAAATACCACCACTTTGCTTATTGGAGGCTTGAAGTGGTGGAACCCATGTTTAGTCTCTAGAGCTAAGTTCCGGTCAACCCTTCCCTATCTCTTCCATCATGCAGTATGATTGATGACTTTTGAGGTTATGATGAACGTCGTGGCGAGATCCAATATTCCTTACATTTCGAGGGTACAGCTCTAAAACGGTTTTCGCAGGCCGGCCGCTAGTTAGTACACCGGACCGAACCTATTGGTAACTCTCTAGGAGGCTTCCGGATCAGCTAGTGTATAATCTTGCTACCTCTACTCTGCCAGATAGTGACTGGAGGGAGACCGAGTAGTGTGTATGCGGGGAGCATTGTCGAGGCCACATTATGTCAAGGATCTGGGTATATTCTTACCACATGTATGCCATATCCAAAAATTTCATTACTTCATACAGCATGTCCCACCCCCTTTTTCTTACTATTGAATACACCATGAATTGTCAAACTAATAGAACAAGCTTATCTGCGAAAAGATCTAAACCTCCCAAGGACTTCCTAATTCATTTCACAAATATACGTGGTCTCAATTCTAATCTCAACGATGTCCATTTCCACTTGCAGTCTGCCAAACCCCATGTACTTTTTCTGACAGAATCTCAGTTATCGGTTGATTCAACTACTGCTCATCTCAGATGCCCAAATTATTCGCTATATGATTCCTTTCGCCTCAAAGGTGGTACTTGTGCATATGTCCGTTCTGATATTCCCTGTCAGAGACTTGGCAATTTGGAATCTCCTCTCTTTGATCTTCTCTGGCTTAAAATCTCTCTACCTCAATGTGTCAAATTCATCTGTTGTCTCTACCGTTCTCCCAACTCCACTAATCACTTGGAGCTCTTTGACTTTCTCCAGTCCAACTTTCCTAACAGTGAGGTGATTTTAATGTTCACAACTCCAGCTGGCTTCCGTTTTCTAGTCACACCGACCCAGCAGGTCGAGATGCTGAGGCTTTTGCAATTACTAATGACCTAGCACAGATTGTTCATTTACCTACAAGAATACCGGACAATCCGAATCATACAGCCAATATGCTTGATCTTTTTCTCACAAACAACCCTTCTAAGTACACGGTCGAAGTGAGAGGTCTTTTAGGCACTTCAGATCACAACTTGGTGATTGTCTCTTCTCCAATGGAACCTTTATCTCATGGCTATTCCCAACCTCGTGTTGTTTGGCATTACAAGAATGCAAAATGGGATGACCTGCGAGACTTCTTTTCTTCTTTTCCTTGGTCGGATTACTGTTTCAAAACTCCTGATGTCAACGTTTGCTAATGTCGTGTCAGTGAAATTATTCTTGCAGGAATGAAATCCTTTATCCCACACTCCACTTTAAAATCTCGTCCTTTATCTAAACCTTGGTTTTCCAATAAATGTGCTAAGGCTGTTCAAGAGAAGAATGTTGCATATCGTAATTGGCTTGTTTCTAATTCTTCAGTTTCATTTTCTGCCTACACCAAAGCTCGCAACAATTGTAAAGCAGTTATTAATCAGTCCAAACTAGAGTTTGAACAGGCTAAGAGTAGAAAACTTGCTTCTTGCCCTAATGGTAGCCGAGCATTCTGGTCTCTTGCCAAAGCTATAGGCCGCAACTTTTGCCCATCTCTGCTTTCACCTCTGTCCAAACCAGATGGTTCAGTTGTCAATTCAGCCAAGGATAAAGCTGACCTGCTAGCATCCCATTTTTCTTCCAGCTCATGTATTAATGAACTTGGTAAAACACCTCCCACCATTCCCAACACGGTCCATTCAATGCCTCCTGTGGTCTTCCGTCAAAAGGATATCAGAAGGATTTTGATGAATCTTGATGCTAAGAAAGCTCCAGGTCCTGATGGTATTTCTCCACTTGTTCTCAAAATCTGTGCTCCTGAACTTACTCCTATTCTTTGCCGCCTTTTTTCACTTTCTTATTCCAAAGGTGTTTTTCCTTCTGCTTGGAAATTTGCTCATATCCAGCCAGTTCCTAAAAAGGGTGACAAATCCCTCCCATCCAATTATCGTCCCATTGCAATTACTTCTACTCTTTCTAAAGTAATGGAGAAATAAATTAACCGCCAACTCTTAAACTACCTAGAAACCTTCCGTCTGATCAACGATCGCCAGTATGGATTCCGTCAGTGTCGATCCACTGGTGATATTCTGGCTTATGTTACCCATTTATGGACTACTTCAATGGAAAGGTTCGGTGAAACACAAGTAGTTGCTCTTGACATCTCAAAGGCTTTTGATCGTGTTTGGCATAAAGGTCTTCTAAACAAGCTTCCATCTTATAGTTTGCCAACTGTTTTTAGTAATTGGTTATCCAGTTTTCTCTCTGATCGCTCACTGAGGGTAATGGTAGATGGCTCTCTGTCTTCTAACTTCTCCACTAATGCCGGTGTCCCCCAAGGTTCAGTTCTTTCCCCCACTCTTTTCCTCTTGTATATCAATGACCTTCTTCCATTGACTGGAAATCCTATCCATAGTTTTGCCGATGATAGCACATTGCATTCAACTTTCCATTTTGAGAAACCTTGCCCTGCTCAATCAGCTTCAACTTCTCGAAAATCTGCTACCAATTCCTTAAATGCCGATCTTCAGGTAATTCTCTTGATTTCAACCCTTCTAAAACTCAGTCTTGTCTTATATCTCGCAAAAAGGATTCTTCTGCTCCTATGCTTATCTTTAGTGACACTCCAATTTCTAGGCAAAAGGATATATCTCTTTTGGGGATTACCCTGACTTCTAATCTCTCTTGGCACAAGCACAGCTCCTCTGCATCTAAAAAACTTGGTTTTCTCTTTCGCTCTCGGTGTTATTTTTCTTCCAAACAGCTGCTCACTCTGTATAAATCGCAAATCCGCCCTGCCATGGAATATTGTTCCCACATTTGGGGTGGTGCCCCCAAAACCTCTCTCAGGCTTCTTGATTCCATTCAGAAGAGGGCAGTTAGATTAATTAATGATTCATCTTTAACAAAGTCTCTCCACTCGCTTTCTCATAGACGTACTGTTTCTGCTGCATGCTTCTTCTACAGATATTTCCATGGGCACTGTTCTTCTGAATTGGCTTCTATAATTCCCGCTCTCTCTTTCAAAACAGTCCGAACACGTGCTGCCACCAGCCAACATCCATTTACTGTCCAACTTCAAACCCACAGAACCAACTTTTCATCTTCCTCATTTATTCATTCAACTGCCGTTTTCTGGAACAACCTTCCTTCATACGTATTTCCTGAAAATTACAATCTACAGAAGTTCAAGTCCAATGTCAACAAATATCTTCTTTCGTCTTCTCAACCTCCAACCCAAGCACGGTTCTGAGTACTATAGGTTCTAATACCTCTCGTGTTTGGGGTTCACATAAAAAAAAAAATAATAATATATTTCAGGCCATGAGCATGATAACAACATAATCAACTATCAGCATGATAATAATAGTAATATTTCAAGCCAAAAAAAAAAAAAAAAAAAGAAAGTCTTGTAGGCAGTTGAGGAGAACAGTTTTGCAGAATTTACCTGGTCAACATCATTATCAGCCATTTGAAAGCTACTGCAGGATGAAGGCCTCTCCAGCAACTTCCAGTTCCTTCTGTTTTGTGCAATGGCCATCCATTTACTACCCACAAACTATTGAATTTCATCTGTCCATCTCCACTGTTGTCTTCCAGGTTTTCTTTTAACTCCTATTGGGTACTAAAAGAGCAAAACTATCATTAAGGCCAATGGCAAGCCCATAAATTACTAATTTTCTAGTAGTACACACACACACTAAAAAGTACATGGCATTAAATACTTAAAAGTACACTGCAGTACAATATCACAACCTGAATTATACAATCCAGAATTATTATATTCTTGATTTTTTATTCATAAGTCACTGCTGACACAACATAATACTATTTAACACAACAGTAGCATACTTTGGTTCATCAGCTTTTGTATAGTAGAGGAAGCTGATTGTTTTAAAATCCAGATTACCATTTTTACACTTTTAAGTTTCATTTAATATAGAATGTACCAATATTTTTTTTTTTAGTTTTTTTTTTAGGAGCATTAGCAACAAAGGCCATATTGCTCCGGGGATATGTGGTGGTGATTACTTGACCTTTCCACATCCTCCATATTTGGTGGTCATGGGCTCAAATCCCGGTCTGATCAAGAAGCGTGTGCTACGCACTGCTGCTCTTGCTCACCTGGCTACAGAGGCGCCTGAATGTACCAATATGGGAAGGGTATAGTCTCAACCTAAATAGCAATGAACAAAATAAGTTTGCTACTGAATGCATCAATCTCATATTGTGGAAGCACTTCATCACAAGTTGATCCAGTATCAAACTTTAAATAAAAAAGAAATGCTCAAATGAAGAAGTATATCACCACTTATTTAGAATGTATGCCACATCGATGGAGAAGTAGGCACCATAAATAAGCAAACTTGACAACCCAGTGATGAGAAATATCCACAATATGTGAGATGCTCGATGGTGTAGAAAGCTCTAAAACCTCAGTGAATCTACGGCAGAGCCTCAGTCTGTACATAGCATTGCACAAACTAAATTTTCTACTAAGTACATAGGCACATAATATGGAGGCACTTTACACTATACACTTTAGATAAAAGGCACTGCTGCATGAAGAAATACATCATCATTTATTTAATATGTATGTCATTCTAGATTCACTGTGGTTTCATTAATATAGAATTAATTATTTAAAAATCAGCTAAATTTAAACATTCACCCAATTATAAATTTTTCTCCAGGATCTCTACCAATATGAAAGAGGACTGGATCACTCGTATAATTTTTTTGTTCATGACTTGTTATTCCTTCTAACTGCTGACCAGGACAGAAATCAATTCCCTGAACAAATAATAAAAAACATTAGTATTAGAGATTGATGTTAAATCTTATTTACATATATCATATAGAAACCTTAATCACTGCATATTGTGTAAAACAACAGTAATAGACAATGTTACATGGTGCTATGCACGAATCAGGCAATAATGGAGATAGATCTGGAACGATCTACATTTTAGAATGGAGATAGCCCCAGATCTAAAATGGCATGGAAGAAAGATATAGTTAAATTTTTAGATGAATTAATCATTGGTGGATGGCTATTTGGTGCAATGATTTTGTAGTTCACAACAGTAAACAAGTTTAAAAAAACACGGAAGCAGTTCAAGTGGGAAAATTCTGGCAGACACTGGTTGCTGCAGCAAAAGAACCAAAAAAAAATCAGCAAGGACTACAAACAATATTAACAAATATTCAATGGTGATTTGATAGTCAGTATTACATAGTCAGTGCACAGTGAGATTTTGAGCTGTGAGGTTGTGTTTTGCAGTGCTCTTCATATTATTGTTTTTTTTTTTCATCAGATAAGTGATTTCGCCCTTCCCGCCAAGATTTGAGGATCAATTTATAACAATTTAGATTTTTCTCTTGGTGGGAATATCATTTAAATACAGTATTTTGTGTTGAAAGCTAACTGTGCTATTTTTCTCCTTCTACTAACAACTGTTAGAAGTGGTAGTATTTTGGTCATTACCAGATTAAAAGTGAGGTTATTATACAGTTGATTAAGCTGTGATTGTTTCTTAAGGAAGATTACAGGCTGAGGAAAGTAAAATTTTTATGAGGTTAGAGTTTCCTTTTTCTAGAAGAAATATTAGTCAGAAATCTGCTTTGCAGTGACTTGGAGTACAGGTATCCCCATATAACACAGTACTTCTACAACATGGTTTCACTCTAACATGATTGATAAATTGCAGAAATCCTCGCACAACATGGTACTTATATAACATGGTTTCGTTCTAACACAGTTAGAGAATTTTGGCAAATCTCGCATAACAGGGTATTTTTGAGCTTTTGTGTGGGGAAAACCCTGCTATTATGTTGCATGATTCAAAAACAGTGGAAATGTTGATTTTTCAACATTTCCACTCTTTTTGAATCCCCACTGTTGACTCGCTAGTCAAAAAAAATTGAATACAGAGAAATCCCCTTGTTATTGAACTAGTGGAAATATTTTAGATTTCAAAGTTTTATTACTATTGGATAGCACGCCAGGCCATCCAAAAGATTTAAGTCATCCAAACTTTGAAGTTATGTTTCTACCACCATGGTTGTATTAGGTTAATACAACTTGTTTCATGCAGCCATTAGATCAAGGCATTTTATCCACCTTTAAAACTCATTACATCAGGAAATCGTTACAATGGATTTCGAAAAAAAATGATTCTGAATTTATTGAAGTAATGGAGACATGGAAACATCTCTCAATTGTGGACTGTATCAAAATCATAGCTTTATCACTCAAAGAAGTAAAACCGTCAACGTTAAATGCATGTGGAAAAATGTATGGTTCGTTCAGTCAGTTCGTTCAGAAAATATGGTCGAACTGGCAGAAAATGGAATCGGTGCACTAGTAGAACTTGCTACGTCGATAAGAGGGGAAGGTTTTGATGGTATGACTACTGAAGCCCTCATGAGTAGCACAGTTGATAGAATCGCCCTCCTCCCCCCACACCGGGTGGAAAATACCCGAGTTCAAATCCCATCAATAATGGGAGGAATTTTTATGGGTCTTTTTCACAATGTGGCTGAGTTAGTCAGGCTCAGGTGAGGGTAGCATGGTTTTTCCTCCCGGAAATGGGTTTTTCATCCAGCAAAACAGAAAATTGACCTCAGGACAAATGCAATTTATATACAATATATGCAGAGAGACATGACCTTAGCCGCCGATGCTCCTAAAAAATTAAAAAAAGTATGATTACTGAAGACATTCAAAAATTACTGGTAGAAAAAGAGGCTGGTGAAGCAGATTTGGTGGAAATGTCATTGTAGATAAACCAAATCAATTCAGAGGATGATAGCACAGATTAAAAGTCTAAACTTCAAATTTTACACTAAAAAGCATATAGGAAGGCATAAACTTAGCCGCGCAATTAGAATCTTATTTTTTGAATGTAGAATCTTGAATGAAAGAGCCCAAAGTTCAGAAAGGAGCTTCTGAAGTGTTTTACCTCATTTTAAAATGGCTGGAAATTTGTCTGGTCATGGTGAGAGCCTTGTCAGTCAAGCTAGACCTCTTATGAAGAGCCTGTGCAAGGCTCATAAGTGTAAAGTGTGTTTGGTGTCAAGCGGCACGAGGGGCTTCCCCCATCTCCACGTTGCTTGCTTTGTGATGGGCCAGTTTGCTGGAAATGCCAGAGATTTACAAGTGTATGGATTCTGTATATGTGTAATGTTGTGTACCATTGTTCATCTGGTCATTTAGTTGCTGGACCCCTGCTGAGGCCCAACGTTGCCCCACTTTCACCCCATAGAGGCATACCAGATACACCTATATTATAATTATTTACTCTGGCAGATCCTGCCACTTAATTTCCTGAGATTTCAGTGGCTAGGACCTAAAAAAAAAAAAAAAAAAAATTCATTTAATTAGTTTTAATTCAATTGCAAAGGGTAATGTCGCCTGAATAGGAAAGGCCTAGAATATAGGCGAAAGTTAATTTGAACATATTTAAATTTTGTTATAGAGGGGGGGGGAGAAGACTGGAGAAGGCATCCCCAAGGAAGTCAGTGGGGCAGGCCCATTCCCCACCAGGAAGGAAAGGGGGGTCGGCGAGGAGGAGAGGAGACGGAAAAGACTCTCCGTCCCCTCCCCCACTCCGCCAGGGAGAAGTGGCCAGGCAAAGTGCTTGGTCCAGATCGCCAGGTGGCGTGTTGGCAGCAAGGTGCCATGGGATCGCAGATAGCTAGTGCAGGGGGTGCAAGGCTCATAGTGGTATAATTTATCTCAGCATGGCCTGTGCTTGTTAACAAGTGCCAGAGGAGAGACTGTTTTTACTGCGATGGGATACACTTAAACAGAAGGGGTGAGACAATACTTGCTGCTGCTATAAAGGCAGTGTTAGGTGGGTCAGAAAACTACTAGTTTAAGACGAGGACACACAGATTATATTACTGGTCAACACATTTTTTAAATGAATATTTCTTGCTAATTCTCATGTATTTTGTATTGCTGAATTCAAAAACGCAAACAGAATTTCACTATCATGCACAATATTTATGTGACACACAAATTCTGATAAAATAATACCATAATGAAATAATAAAAGAGTGTGGTTTCACAAATAAATCACTGTATGGAAAGGGTTGTTCTACGTGCTGGAAATGCCAGAGACAGGCGGAGACATGTTCGAACCTTCCATGACACTATATTTGTAGCACGTTCAGACCTGACATAATACTGTTTATTTCCGCAGAGCAGACTGTTCTCTCACTTGTATGCCACATGTCATTATCGTTTGTGATCCTTTTCTTTACATGTTGTGTATACTTTTTTCTGTGCATTTACAACCTCAGATGCCTCATAAATGAATCAATCATCCTAATAGTTTTTATTACATACGTGGTGAGCTAACTTTTAAATCACAGAGATGAAACTTCACTTCTCTAGTTAAAAAAGCTTACAAACTTTATTTCAGATGTAAAGTGAGTGATTGAGATAAGTCTTGGGTTCCTCATTTCTCCTGTATCAGTTGTGTTAAATTATTTACTGCCTGGTTATATGGATCTTACTGTCATGTGACATTTGCAGTTCCTACGATTTGGAGGGAACCAAAAGACCATTCTACAGCTTGTTAACAAAAATTTCAGGTATTATGTCTATATCTAAACATACTGTAAACTATCCAAATATACATTCAGCTATAAGACCTGTGTCACACAATGAAGAACAGTAAGGCGTGTTGGTACAGTTTCTGGTACAGTTCCTCTACCAGAAATACCTTTATATTAGTTTTATTATTTGTAGCAGCAAATGATTGAAGAAAGCAAGCTTATATAGCATCAGCCTAAAAAAATCCCATTTCACCTATCCATTCTATCCAATAATTCTTCCTTGAATTTATTCAAACTATCCACTTCCACACTGGTTCAGGATGAAAGGCAAGAATTTACAGAAGCATATAACTGTTGATTTTTTCTCAGCTGTCCTGCATTATTTCTTGCCTACATTTCTAGTTTGTTTATGGTCAGCTGGAGCTGTGGCCTAATGGCATTCAAGCTTTGTGATTATTCACTCAGAGTGAACAATGTAATATTGTTCACTCTAAGGGAAAACAGGTTTTATTCTTAACACAGAGCCCTGTGCACCTACAAAATTCTGAGGAGATTCTCTACAAATTGAGGAAAGCTGGATTCCTAATCTCCATGGTGTATCAAATGCTTCCTCAAGGTCTAGATTTATGTATCCTGCTGTGTGAAAAATGCATTTCTTATATTTGTTTCACCTTTGCTATGTAAATCAAGATTCAACTTTTTTTTTCATAAAACGAAATTGGTGGGGTGATTAAACATGCTCTTTTTCAGTCAGCCATATTAATTTCCTAAGGTCAATGAAATGGGATGTATGTGTTTTAAAAACTGCATGTTGCCAGGCAGATAGCTATAATTGGTTAAGAAAAATTTGATTATTCAAGGTCAGCATCTGATGAGTATCTAAGGAATCTGAGTTTAGGCATTGGATCATGGTATAATATATACCATGGTAATAATATATTTACAATAGTTGCAATTAACTCCTCTATTAGAAATAGTAGATTATATGAATGAGGTATACTGATTAGGAAGTTCAACTTCATTTCTGCTTGTAATTCAAGTCTTTGAAAGTCTGTACTACAGGTTGTAATCACCAACACAGCAGCAAAAGAATTTGTCAAGATTTCTGAGGTCATATCTGTTGAGGAGACTCTTGCCCTTTCCAATGAAAGATTGTATGCAAAGATACTTACCATTCAATATCCAAATCTGTTTCCATACTAAACTAAGACTCGAATTCCCACTGAGTGTGGATGCAAAAAAGATACAAGAATTTTTCTTAGCCTTTCTCTGAATCTACCTCACTTTAACCTTAGCTTTTTTTTATACATAGTTAGTTCAGTTAAGGTTGGATATTTTCAGAATTTGTTCCATGCATAACAGTCTTGTTTTTGCTACTACACATTCTGCATTCCACTAAGAGAACCTACCTTGCCTTACTTAATTGTGGTGGTATTGTAGCAGTTGAAACCTGCAACAATTGGTTATTGATATACATGACAGTATAATTTATTGGTGAGGTCTGAATTAACTGTTTGATTAATTGCTTATATTCGCTCCAGTTAGCTTTTTATAATTCCATATTGTTTTGGTATCAGTATCCGATGTGCAAATCAACTGTGTTTGTATGGAACATACTATCGGAAAGTGTTCACTTATGAGGATCATTTAACACAGACCATTTTATGTTGGGATAAACTGATGGAGAACATACTGATAAATCTATTTTAGAAGTTAACCTGTAAACAAACTGATATAGATGTGAGACTCAGCAATTAATAAATTCAGGTTTTGGTCATCCAAAAGGGTTTTGATCATGTTATCTCTGCTTTTTGTGTGAGTAGATTCTTACAACAGATGGGTATTCATATCGCCCAATAAGACAGTACAGAGGTTGGAGTTGTATAGCAAGGTGTTAAGTTACTATCTGCAAAGCTGTAGATTTGATGGAGGTTATACTGATGTGATTGTAACAGAAATTCTCACTACTGCTGCTTCTAAGTTAGATTATAATGCTTTATTTGCTTAGCTGAAATCTTCATATTCATAAGTATTGCTGCTTCTCCTTTGGTAGTTGTACTCACATTTTTGTCTTTCCAGAATAATACATAGTTTCGAAACTGGCTGAAGGTTTCTCATGTAGACCATGGCAGTTCCACTGCATAATATGTTGCATCATTTAGATCTTGATCTGTTTATTTCTTCTGACTGCTTTTTTTTAATTAGAGTTTTTATGTTTATCATGTTTGGATCTCTCTACCTTTGGGAAAACAGGAGTAGGTGTATCCATACTTTCTTCAGGATGAAGTTCTAGTACATTCTCTCCTTGAACATCAGTGCCATAAGTATCCATTTCATCTGTATTCAAATGTTTCTGCTTATATGATGTCACAGATGCTATCTTGTTTGCTTTTAAAGATGTCAATTCTGGTTAGTGTATTGGAAGCATGGAACTTGACTGTCTTCCTGAGAATAGAGTATTTCCTGTATTATTATTTTTGTTGACAAAAGTCTAGTACCAACTTTAATCCAATCTATAATTTAATTTGGATGTACAGCTACCTCTATCTGCATGGCCAAAGTCAGCTGTAGTTTTTAGTTTTATTGTTAAAGCCTAAGAATATGAAGACTTAGTTGCAAGGATATGCTTTCTTGCCTATAGGCAGGACACTTTATTTTCACATATATTTTTGTATTTGTTTTCCTAATAAAGCTGGAAAAAGCTGGGTGATTTCCCATAATCATTTTCTTTCTATCCACAGCATGGACAGATAGGACTGCCTCGACATGTCACCTGGCAGTGTCCATATCACTGCTGGTGATAACATCTTATGGTTTTACTACAGATGGTGAATTTTGTAATTTAAATATCTTGCTTTCACTGATTGTGGTAAAGAAGGGGTATTAAAAGTAAGAATTAGACTGTGTGTGTGAGCAAGAATGCAATCTTTCTTCTTCATTATTTTTCTTATGTGTATCACTGTTGTTCTTTCAACTCAGCATGATCCCTCTGAAATGGGCGGTAGGTCCCATTCCGCAATAACACCCTTTGGTGTATTTCAGGGTATTATGCAGTGTTAATTTTACCGATAAAACTGAAAAGGTCTTTAGCTTCTCTTTTGAGCAAAATCTTTAGATGTTGTTATTTGGTTTTTAGGAGCATTAGCAACTAAGGCCATATTGCTCCGGAATATGCGGTGGTCATTCCCTGACCTTTCCGCATGCTCCGTATTTGGTGGTGACGGGCTCGAACCCCGGTCTAATCAAGAAGCGTGTGCTACGCACTGCTGCTCCTGCCCACCTGGCTACGGAGGCGCCAGCAAAATCTTTAGAATAGCTTCTCTGATTGCTGATGATGTTGTTAGGTTTCTATTAAAAGAATGCCTGAGTGTAACTATTCGATCATTTTTGGTGAGCCAACCAAGGTTTCTATGGTCTCCTGAATCAAAAAAGGGGGATAAAATAAAATTGGTTTATTTTGTTCAAATAAACCAATTTTATTAGAATAAAAACAAAATAAACATAATGGCTGTATACGCGATGCTTACTCTTCAGTATATGCATTTTGCTGTGTAAACAGCTTGCTGGCTGTATGAGTGCAGTTGTGTCACATTGTATCTACTTGCACGACAATCGTTGCATTTGCTTTTTTTTCTTCAAATAAAAATAGTTCACATTGTTTGTCTTTAGGCTAAACTGCGGATGGAAAAATTAATTAAAAAAACCTTGTTAATTAGGAAAAAATTTAATTTAGAAATCATAAAATCTAAATGGTAATACTTAGTCCTATGTAAACATTGAATTCAAAAATTTTAGCCCAAATATGACAGAAAACCTAAAAATAAGAAAGACAGATAGATCCCAGTGCTTTTTAATTGAAAAACCCTATATGACTGGGCTGATCCATTTTTAAATTTTTTTAGTCCTCAGTTATGTATTAGTATTGGTATTATTAGCCATACAGTACCATAAGGAAGACACAGGCTTTTGCTGTACTAGTAAAAAAAAAAAGTATATATATAAAAAAATAATAATAAAATAAAATAAACAACATATGTGTTTCTTTCCTTATACAGGTAACTATCTGCTGACCTGTGAATTTCAACCTGTCAGCCTCAATGACCAAAACAGTAACTTATTCCAGTAATTAACAATTTGAATGAAAAAAAAGGGGGGGGCAATTCCTTTCCTTTCTGTAAAGGTCTTCCTTATCCTTTGAGAAAGAAAACTAATTATATTATGAAATGAAAACTTCTAAACTCAAAAAAAAAAGGAACACTTCATTTGCTAGAACACTTGCAGAGAAGAATTGCAATGCTTAACCACTCCATCAGGTAATTGCGCAATCCTTCTATAGCAGTTAGTTTAAAAAATCAATTAAGAGCTAACCTGCATCGCTCTCAGTTGTTATTATTGTTGTTCGAGGAAAGTTTTTAGTGCATTGATTACTTTTACCATATTATGCTAGTTCCTAAAATATTATATAGGATCTTATGATCTTTTTTATTATGAATTACATTCTAAAAGTGCACTCATAGGCTGATTTGCATTGTGCAGGCTGAAAAACCCAGAATTAACTCATGGGAAGCAACTTTAGCCCCTCTTCTGAGATCAGTTAACTACTATTCAACCTTGATTTATTATTATTAGCCATATGGTGCAAGGAAGCCTGAGGCTCATGCTGCACCAGTCAAAAAAAAAAATTCCCGGCATTACCCTGAGAGAGAAAGAGTGAGAGAGAGAGAGTCAGAAGTAGAAGGGAATCACCAAGAAAGCAAAAAAGAGAAGAATGATGATATCCAGCTCAGATTGGATTGGCAAAGGCAAACTCACTTATAGCTGTAGACTCTCAATGGGGACCAGTGTTACTGGATTTATTATGTCATGCTATACTTCATATTTGGCTCAAACTGTATTACTTTTTTTCAACAAGAGTTAATTGTTTTACTATATTTATTCAAATAAACACATAATGAATCTTAAAAATTCAAAGGAGTTGGGGAGAAAACCTACTGTCTTAAATTCCTCTAAAGAGTTAGTCCAACACCAGAAGTGAGCTTTATACATTTCATATCTCACTGCCATCATCTGATTACCTCTGTAATAGAATACTGGCCTGTAAGGAAAAGTAGCCTAATATAAATAACAATACAAAATTTATTTGTGCAAATCATCAACCATTTCCCTCCATCAAACTTCAATTTTAACATTTCCAAATTATTTGAATTTATTACCTTTATAGCAATCAGAAGAGACTGATTACCTTAACTAGATAATGGAAAGAACAGAACAGCACACTAACAAGGGAGAAATATCAGTACTAAATGTCAGTACAGTAATCTCTCAATTTACAAACACTATGCATTATCAAGAAGTACAGTTGGACCTCTCTTTAACAAACTTCCATATAGCGAATTTTTCTATTTAGCAAATTTTTTTGATTTCCCCTTGATTATATGGAAATTTTTTTAAATATCTGGAAATACTGAAAATAGTTTCCAGATATCGAAGAAAATTTCCATATAACGAATTGATTTCAAGAGACCTAGATATGCATTTTTTGCACCTCTGGCCTTTAGGCAATAGAGCAGATGCTGCAGAAAGCACAAATTAAGTGCTAAAAGGATTAAGAATTAATCTCTTTAGCTTTTAAGAGCTAAAGGGATTAATTCTTAAGAGCACGAATTAAGAGCTAAAACATTCCACAATTTAGTGGTGCCTGTAAAATCTATATAACTGCCAGTACTGTACTGAGAAGTCGCTCTGATCAACTGCTATTTATGTGACCACAGCCAATGGCAAAGATTAAAACATATTCCCGACACGGACATTGGCTCTGGTCAACCTGTTTTCTACTGTAAGTATCCTATTAGAGAATTAGGAGAGTGATTTTCCTTTATCCCTGAAATTCATGTTGTTTCTCAGAAATGAGTCATTCACACTTTCACTAAATTTGACCTCTCTGTTTACATGGTCGGTACGAGTGGTCCCTAAATCGTTTTTGTTTTAGCTGCTGCGCAAGCAACCTTACAGAGTCTAAGAAAAAATCCTTGAGTGTAGTGGAAAAAGTGGAAGTGCTTAATAGTTAAATGGGGGTGTAAAAAGAGGGGGGAAAGAAATCACTTAAAAATTTGGTATCCCTGCCAGTAGTGTGTCAAATATCTTGAAAAACCATATTTCAATTCTCAAACTCTTTGAGGAAATGGGACCCAGTGTTGGAGGCATGCAAAATTATGCCTGTATGAAGATCTAGATGAAACCATTTTTACATGGGTGAAGCTGATTCAAAACCAAAACATGCCAATATCAGGGCCATTAATAAAAGAAAAGGCTATGGAGTACGCATTTTTTCTGGGGCATAAAACATTCCAAGCCAGTTCTGGTTTGCTGAAAAAAATTTAAAAGGTGCCATTGGCTTACTTGAAAAAGTTATTTCTGGTGAAAGTGGGGTTGTAATCAAGGAAGACTGTACTAATTGGAAAGAAACAGTTTTGAAAAAAAATTATGGAAGACTATGAACCCAAAGACATTTAACGTTGATGACAGAAGTCTATTTTTTAAATGTTTTAACTGACTTTTAAAGGTGATAAATGTTCAGGTAGTAAAAATAGTAAGGAGAGAATTACAGTCTTGGTTATGGCTAGTAATGAAAAACTGAAGCTTTTGGTAACAGGCAAATGTAAACAACTCCAACATTTCAAAGGAGTAAAGTCGTTAGAGTTGGACCTACAAATTCCCCCAGCAGCTCACATCTGGTGAGTATGGACTTGTTACACCCAGGGTCCTGAGCTGGACATCATCATTCTTCTCTTTCTTGGTGATTTCCTTTCTATTTCTCTGTCTCTTTCTCAGGGTAACTTGGGAATATTTTTTTTTCGGCTGGTGCAGCATAAGCCTCAGGCTTCCTTGCACCATATGGCTAATAATACTAATAACAATAACTACAAAAAAAAAAGCTTGGATGACAAGTGAAATTTTTTTGAACGATGGATTTTAAATTTTGATAGAAAGATGAAAGAAAACAGAAAAATTACTTTGATTGTCGACAATTGCCCTACCCACCTTCACTCGGTAATTTTTAAACTTACAAGTGTAAAACTTGTTTTCTTCTCTCCAAATACCTCTTCTAAACTGTAGCCAATGGACCAAGACATTATCAAGAATTTGCAAATGCACTACCAAAGGTGCATACCGAAAAAAATTATACTGAGAATAGAAACCAATCAACCTATAGATTCTGTTATATATTTGCAGATGTGCCATATCACAGTTGGTGAAAGTGTGGAGTCAAGATGTGACAGAAACAAAGATTAAGAATTGTTGTTATTATCATTTGGTTTTTAGGAGCATTAGCAACCAAGGCCATATTGCTTCGGGGATATGCAGTGGTCATATCCTGACCTTTCTGCATCCTCCATATTTGGTGGTCACAGACTCGAACCCCGGCCTAATCAAGAAGTGTGTGCTACGCACTGCTGCTCCTGCCCACCTGGCTACAGAGGCGTCAAAGATTAAGAATTGTTTTGCAAAAGCAGGTTTTGCTAAAATGCCAATCACCAGCAATGAGAGGGATGAACTACAACAAGATATTGTGCAATCTTGGGAAGAACTCCAAGTGAGAGGTTTGATCAGTGGAGAAATTGTTCTTGATGAATTTTTAGGAGTTGATAATGATGTCATAGTAGCTGAAAATCCGAGTCACTCAAACATTTTGGAGGTATTCAAGAATCAAAGAACTAGTGACAATATTGATGATGAGTTCAATGAAAATGAGGGCAATATTAAACCTTCCATACACAAAATGTCAGCAGCATTTGAAATATTGTGTCAAGGCCTTCAGTGTGAAGAAAATGTATTTGAGTGTTTAGAAAAATGCAAACATTTTTATGAATGATCTACAGTTGTTATTATTGTTATTTGGTTTTTAGGAGCATTAGCAACAAAGGCCATATTGCTCCGGGGATATACGGTGGTCATTCCCTGACCTTTCCGCATCCTCCGTATTTGGTACAATGTACAGTAAAATCCAGTGTACAAAAAAAATAACCAAATATTTCATGAAATAATTCTTAAAAGTATATTAATATATTGTGCACATCATGTAAGTAGTCATTTCTTAATATGTATGTATTAACAAATTAATTGTTTTAAAATGTTAGAAAATTTATTCATTCCCACTCTGTTGAATTATAGTAGTTTTCATTATTGAAAAAGTCAAATTTCTTCATAACAAAATTTCTTTTTATTGAATTTTTTCAAGCGAACAACCGAGTTTGTTATATAGAGATCCAACTGTATTTTGAAAATTCGAAGTGATCTTCCTATATATATAATGATACAATGGGAGAATGCATGCCAAAATTTTTTTTTTTTTCTTTGTTGTAGTATGGCTGATATTAGAATGGCCAAATAAAGCAAGGATGCCATTGGTTGATACACACTTTATTTAATGCATACACACTGCACTTTATTTTGTATATATAATATGGCACCATATAAAAGGGAAAAAAATGTGCCCTATAACACTATAAGATTGTAGAGCTACATTTCAATTCAACAGCCAAAATCAAATAAATCTGTATATTTTCTGTGTTCAATTATGATCATGGGGAGATCTTTGCTTCCAAAGAAAGAAAAATGTATACATTTATTTGATTTCAATTATTATGTTGAAATATACCTCCACAATATATATAGAGCAAATACACCTCAGTTCTAAAGGTTAAAGATGTACATAACAGTTATGTTTTTAAGTGGAAGATTTTCACTATTTGACCAAGCATTTGCTAATATAGAGTACAAATTGTTAATGATGAGAAGCCAGGCCAATAAGCATTGAAAAAGCCATCCTGGGGATGTCTCAGATTTTTAATAGTGTAATGCAGGGGTCACCAATTAGTGGACCACAGTCCAAATCATTAATTTAAATATAGTCAGACCTCTGTTTAACAAAACTGCGATGCGTAATGTAAGTTATAATTGAATAAACAAATCTTTATATTACTCCTTTGTACAGTCAAAGATACTGCGGGTTAAAGGATAGCAACCTAGCGCACTATGACACAGTTTTGTCATGCGTACACCACATTTCATATTTCCTACACAAATGCTAAGTTAGCTCCATTACACGCTGCCATCCATCATTGAGTCTTACTGAATAGTGACATTCTCTGAAGTTTGCAGTTTAGTGGTTATCAAATACATGTTTCGTGCCAATTATTTTACGTATGGAATACTTTTTTAAAGAAGGTAGATAGCAAAAATATTTTACAAAAAATTACTTTCTATTTTATCATACATATTTGCACCCACACATATTTGTGGTACTTGTACATATGTCCGTTCTGATATTCCCTGTCAGAGACTTGGTAATTTGGAATCTCCTCTTTTTGACTTTCTCTGGCTTAAAATCTCTCTACCTCATTCTGTCAAATTCATCTGTTGTCTCTACCGTTCTCCCAACTCCACTAATCACTTGGATCTCTTCGACTTCCTCTCTTTACAACTTGACTTTCTCCAGTCCAACTTTCCTAACAGTGAGGTAATTTTCCTTGGTGATTTTAATGTTCACAACTCTAGCTGGCTTCCATTCTCTAGTCACACAGACCCAGCTGGTCAAGATGCTGAGGCTTTTGCAATTACTAATGACCCCGCACAGATTGTTCATTTACCTACAAAAATACCAGACAATCCTAACCATACAGCCAACACGCTTGATCTTTTTTCTCACAAACAACACTTCTAAGTACACGGTTGAAGTGAGTGGTCCTTTAGGCACCTCAGATCACAACTTGGTGATTGTCTCTTCTCCAATGGAGCCTTTATCTCATGGCTATTCCCAACCTCGTGTTGTTTGGCATTACAAGAATGCAAAATGGGATGACCTGCGAGATTTCTTTTCCTTGGTCAGATTACCGTTTCAAAACTTCTGATTTCAATGTTTGCTCAGATTGTATCAGTGAAATTATTCTTGTAGGAATGGAATCCTTTATTCCGCACTCCCCTTTAAAATCTGGTCCTTTATCTAAACCTTGGTTTTCCAATAAATGTGCTAAGGCTGTTCAAGAGAAGAATGTTGCATATCGTAATTGGCTTGTTTCCAATTCTTCAGTTTCATTTTCTGCCTACACCAAAGCTCGCAATAATTGTAAAGCAGTTATTAATCAGTTCAAACTAGATTTTGAACAGGCTAAGAGTACAAAATTTGCTTCTTGCCCTAATGGTAGCTGAGCATTCTGGTCTCTTGACAAAGCTATTGGCCGCAACATTTGCCCATCTCTACTCCCACCTCTGTCAAAACCAGATGGTTCTATTGTCACTTCAGCCAAGGATAAAGCAGACCTGCTAGCATCCCATTTTTCTTCCAACTCATGTATTAATGATCTTGGTAAAACACCTCCCACCATTCCCAACATGCTCTATTCAATGCCTCCTGTGGTCTTCCGACAAAAGGATGTCAGAAGGATTTTGACGAAACTTGATGCTAAGAAAGCTTCAGGTCCTGATGGTATTTCTCCACTCGTTATCAAAACCCGTGCTCCTGAACTTACTTCTGTTCTTTGCTGCCTTTTTTCACTTTATTATTCCAAAGGTGTTTTTCCTTCTGCTTGGAAATTTGCTCATATTCAGCCAGTTCCTAAAAAAGGGATGACAAATCCCTCCCATTCAATTATTGTTCCATTGCAATTACTTCTACTCTTTCTAAAGTAATGAAGAAATCAATTAACCACGAACTCTTAAACTACCTAGAATCCTTCCATCTGATCAACGATCACCAGTATTGATTCCATCAGTGTCGATCCACTATCCATTGGTGATACTCTGGCTTATGTTACCCATTTATGGACAAATTCAATGGAAAAGTTCGGTGAAACACAAGCAGTTGCTCTTGACATCTCAAAGGCTTTCAAAAATGTTTGGCATAAAGGTCTTCTAAACAAGCTTCCATTTTATGGTTTGACAACTGTTTTTTTGTAATTGGTTATCCAGTTTTCTCTCTGACCGCTCACTGAAGGTGATTGTAGATGGCTCTCTGTCTTCTAACTTCTCCACTAATGCCGGTGTCCCCCAAGGTTCAGTTCTTTCCCCCCACTCTTTTCCTCGTGTATATCAATGACCTTCTTCCATTGACTGGAAATCTTATCCATAGTTTTGCCGATGATAGCACATTGCATTCAACTTTCCATTTTGAGAAACCTTGTCCTACTCAATCTGCTTCAACTTCTCGAAACTCTGCTACCAATTCCTTAAATGCCGATCTTCAGGTAATTATCCAGTGGGGCAAAGACAACTTAGTTGATTTCAATCCTTCTAAAACTCAGTCCTGTCTTATATCAGTTGAACTAATAGTAGAATTTAGAAGAGGGCAGTTAGGTTAATTAATAACTCATCTCTAACTGAATCTCTCCAGTCACTGTCTCATAGACATACTGTTTCTGCTGCCTGCCTTTTCTACAGATACTTCCATGGGCATATTGTTCTTCTGTGGCTTCTACAATGCTCACTCTCTATTTCAAAACAGTCTGAATACATGCCATCACCAACCAACATCCATTTACTGTCCAACTTCAAACTCACAGGACGAACTTTTCATCTTCCTTGTTTATTCATCCAACTGCAGTTTTCTGGTTTTGTTTGTTGTTTGTTATTAGGAGCATTAGCAACTAGGGCCATATTGCTCCGGGGATATGCGGTGGTCATTCCCTGACCTTTCCGCATCCTCCGTATTGCAGTTTTCTGGAACAACCTTCCTTCATGCGTATTTCCTGAAAATTAGACTACAGAAGTTCATGTCTAATGTCAACAAATATCTTCTTTCGTCTTCTCAACCTCCAACCCAAGCACGGTACTAAGTACTATAGGTTCTAATACCTTTCTGTGTGGGGTTTTCATAAAAAATAAATAAATAAAAAAAAAAGCCCAAAATCAACCAGTATGGATAAAAAAGGAAAGGAAAGTGGACATGGAAAACAGAGTTTTTACTGGAGTGGATAGAGTTATATATCATTTTATACTTTTAAATAACGAAGGAGAGCTTGCAGTGTGTATAATTTGTCTTAAAACAGTTGCTATTATTAAAAGTAGTAACCTGAAACATCATTATGATACGAACCATACAAGTTTTCATAATAAATATCCAGTAGGAAGTGTCCTTCATAAAAATAAAGTGGCAAATTTATTACTAAGCTTCTCTGCTTCAACACAAATTATGAAACAATGTCTGTCCTGACAAGAAAAAGTGACTGAAGCTGCCTCACATATTCTTGGACTTTGGCTAAACATTTGAAACCATTTGCTGATGTTTGTATTATGAAAAAAATGTATGGTTCAAGCTGCCTCATCAATGTTTGAGAGTGATGTTGCTGATAGCATTCATAGAATCCCATTATCAGCTTAAAGAAACACAAGAAATTCAGAAATACAGAAAATTTTAAACAAATACAACATCATGTTCAACTTTCTAAATATTATTCTTTGGCTCTGGATGAATCATGTAATATTAGCGATACTGCTTAAGTACTTATATTTATACGATTTTTTGACAAAAAAAGTGAGTACTACCAGGAAGAACTCTTAACTGTGTGTGTCTTATCCCTTGAGGACAGAACTCGTGGAGAAGACTTTTACAATTCACTTACTGATTTATAAATACCATTGATCTTGATATATCCAAATTAATATCAATATGCACAGACATCCTCCCGCAATGACATCTTCAATAAAGGGTTGGTTCAACGCCTGAAGCAAGATAACATAAGATACATAATTCACCAAACGGTCTTATATTGCACACTTATTAAAAATTTTTAAGACGTTAATGCAAAAATTTATAAAGATGATTAGGTGAAGGTAAAGAAAGCCAACACGAGAACCACGGGAAACTTCGGAAAACTTATACCGGGTGAACTCGTTTCCCACTACTGCAGTTTCACCCTGCATTCTCGGTAAACAGATGGTGTGTGTTATCAGTAGTGGCAACAGAAGTAGATAACGATGTACTGATTAGTTTTTCTCATTATAAAGCAGATTATTGGAGTTCATGAGTGTAATACCTTCATGGCTGAATTTACTTAAGGGTACCCCCCCCCCCCAGACTGCCTCAGTCTTAGAGTGTTTATCTCCCCTTCCGCTGTTTTAAAATAGGAAAACGACTTCTAGAGATGGCACATGTTATCAGTAGTGGCAGTAGAAGTCATTTTCCTATTGGGTTAAAACAGCATGAAGGGGGGGGGTAAACACCCTAAGATTGAGGCAGTCTGGTAGGTGTACCCATAAGTAAATTTCAGCCCACTCATGATATTCAATAATCTGCTTTTAATAGGTGACCCCCGCTTAACGCTGATAATTCGTTCCCAAAAAACAAAGCACTAAGTGATTCAGCGCTAAGCGAGCGCTGTATTCCCGTAATGTAACATATGTATTTGTGAGTCACAGTCTACGCCATAGGATATTTCCTAATCAATAATAAATGGTAGCAAAAACTCGCACAAGTGTCAGTCAAAATATTTAATATTAAAAATTTGTACATATAAAATATTCTCCATTACATACATATATAATTATGTGGTAGGTAACTACATTACGTATCAAAATTAAACTTAATATCACAAATTTATTAATCCGATGGCCCTGGGCTGTCGGGTTTTCGTAACTTTGGTCGATTTTGAGTTGTACTTTGGCCATCTTCCTAGTAAACTAAAAGGGGTTTTACTTTAAAATCCCCGCAGCGTTACCACCCAACAATAAAGTCAACCGATTCTTCACCGCTTTTGAAGCCTGGCATGTTTTTTTTTTCTTCTTTAGATATGAAACTTCTTTTAGGCATTCGCTTCCAAAAAAGTACTGTTTCATCTATATTAAAAACTTGTTGAGAAGTTTAACACCACTCTTCAATAATTCTTTTTGAAAGTTTCGGCTCCTTCTTGATCTGCACTTGTGGCTTGTCCCTGGATTTTAAATCTATTTTACCAGCCCTTACTAGCTTTAAATGGTTCCACATTTTTTTTTTTTTTTTTTTTTAAAGGTGAGCTTTCTTCAGATCATCATATAGGCTAATCACTTTTTCTTTAATAATATTTAACTTAATGGAATTGTGCGTTGGATATTATCTTCAATAAAATTATTTAGACATCTCTCCATTTCAATTATAATAGCTGGCCTTGTTGCTTGCAGTGGAACGGCTGTCTTTCCCGCTGCTAAAATTAATTTATTTTTTATAATTGTTCTTACAGTTGAACCTGCCAGTCCTAAATTATTGCACACATCCACTTGTCGTTGAATGGAATCGATTCACTTCAAAACACGTAATTTAATTTTCAAATTCAGTATTTTTCTTACCTTAGTAGACTTCGTACCGTGTCCAGACGTTCCTTTTTAATTCTTATCCGCCATTATTAATCTTCGAAAATGTAACTGCATTGCATTAATTATAATACAATGTTTGAGTAAACTGTCCAACAATGTAAAATGTCTAACACTGTACCGAGTGATGACTAGACTTCGGATAAATGCATATAATGCAAATATTACAAGCAATATACTTGATCATTTTAAAAAATGTTGATCATAACAAGTCACCATAGTACAATTAAATTAGCGTGGGAGAAAATTTTACTGAGCATGGGAAAATTTTGCAAGTCAGCGTGGGAAACTTTGCTATTCATTTTCAAGCTATCGACTACATCAAATGAAACGTTTTCATTAAACCTGCCAAAAATTCAATCTGTATGCTGTCTGGTAAAAGAGCGTTATAGTGAGTTGTGACAGCATTAGAGTGAGATATGGGTTATAATATAAAAACAGCATTATAGCAAATCAGCGTAGAGCAAGCCACGTTATAATGAGGGCCTGCTGTAATGAGAAAAAATTAATCAATACATTGTTATCGACTTCTACTGCCACTATCAATAACACGTACCATCTGTTTACTGAAAAATGCAGGGAGAAACTATGGTAGGGGGAAATGAGTTTGCCCAGTATAAGTTTACCAAAGTTTCCTGTGGTTCTTGTGTTGGCTTCTTTACCTTAGCCAATGATTAATTTTATTCGATCTACAGCCTCACTTTATCATCGGCAATTCAAATTGTTTCTTATGGATGTTGAAGCCAATTACGATGATATGCTTCTCCACAATAATGTATGTTGGTTTAGCAAGAGTGAGTTTATGAAGGCTATGGTCAATTCAGAAAGAAGTAAAATCATTTCTTGCTATTTCCATGATTCCAGCAGCAAGGAATCATCTAATTTTTCTTCAAGAAGATATAAATTTATTTACTATTGCCTTAATAACACATATTTACACATTTAAACAATCTAAACCAGAAATTACAACGAAAGGGCAAAGTTATTTCTGAATTTCTGTCAGTTGTACAATCATTTCATAAGGAACTCAACATATTGTCCTCTGATTTAAATGATGAGGCATTGCACTTTCCATATATGGAAAGATATTAGCATTAGTAGAGGCATTTGATGCAAGAAAGCAAGCTTATGCAGCATCAGCCAAAAAAAAAAAAAAAAAAAAAAACCACTCCCACTTCACCCCTCTGTTCGTTCAAAATACCTGTCCAGCCGAGCCTTAAACTTATTTAGGCTATCAACTTCCACGACAAGGGATGGAAGTCTGTTCCACCAACAATATGTTGATGGAAGAACTTAATATACAATTAGATAAAAGCGAATGCAATATTTTTCTAAAAAAACTAAAACATGATGAAAGGCTTGCAGATTTTAAACAAATAGGAAAATTAACACAACTCGTCATATGTCCACTTTCATTTGAAACAAATTGGGAATAAACTAATGAGGCAGCAAAATGGTTTAAAAGGAATAAAGCTGCACTGCAATTAGAAATGTCTGTTTTTCAAGATTTTGCTTTGAAACATTAAATGAAAGAAATCAATAATTTCCAACAGTTTGGGGGAAAATATGTGCAACGTGAAAAGTATCCTGAAATAAGGAAACTGTGTAAATTATGTATAATGTTCAAATCAACTAGATAGTATGAATCAGAGATGTAATACTCAATATGTTCTACGTTGATAATAATATTAGTAAATTAATAAGAGGAGTTTACCTCAATATCGTACGTGGAACACTTCCGTATGATACCCTCCAGAAATTAAACCGGAAAAAATGAAAAAAAATCGCAACTTACCGGTACATAAAAGTAAAATAAATAATTAAAGAAAAATATAAATAATCAATTTAACACAATTCAAAAACAATTAAAATTCAAATTAACGCAATTAAAAGAATCTAACGAAAATATTCAAAACGATTTTCCTTCCTGAAGCTGACAATGCTTTTCGACCGACTGTCGTGATCACAGGAACGAAAATTACCTAATCAGGCTAAACCTGCAACTTAAATAGTGATTATATGTCTTCGCGCATGCGCGTAAAGGTCCACGCATCGGAGATCAAATATGGCCGCCGAACATTAACAGAATTTTCGTGTAATTTAATTTCAACGGTTTCTGCAATTAATAGTTGCGTATAATTACGTTGAACATTAAGTATTTTGGCCTCGTTAAATAAAAAAGTATGTTTTTCGTTAATGGCATGAAAGGCTAATTCTGACGCTGCTGAACGAGAAGCACGAACTGAGGCTTCGTGTTGATTTACACGGATATTAAGAGAAAACCGGGTCGAACCTTGGTAAGACGAGTCGCAATCACCGCAAGAAATGTTGTATACTAGATCATTAATTTGTGTTGCGAACGCGGAAAGAACCGAGCGATTGTTCAGTATAGTGTGTAACTTCCGTATGGGCCTAGCTATAATTTTAAATTCGGTATCTTTAAAGAATCTGTTAAGCTGTTTGTGCCACTGTTCAACATATGGGACAGAAATAAAGTATTTTTTGATATAACTATTGTTGATTGGTGTAGTATTTTGTATCCTATCCTTAGCTTGTACCCTAATCCGATTTATTGTGTTAATGGGATAACCCCTGTTTAAGAATCTGCTAGTTAATATTTGTATTTCTGAGTCCAAAGCAGAATCCGTCGTTGAATATTTATAGGCATTTAGAAATTGATTAAAGATAATCGATCTTTTGTAGGTGAACGGGTGGTAGCTATTATAATGTAGAAGCATACCGGTGTTTGTGGGTTTTCGATAGATGCTAAATTGTATTTTGTTCGAGTCCCGGGTAAGCGTGAAATTTAGAAAGTTTAATGACTTTGTATCCGTATCTTCCCTTTCCAATGTAAATTTGAGTCTAGCATGAATATTATTAAACTATTATTATATTATAATTAATTAATTTCCTTCCTGATAATATTATAATATTATCAGGAAGGAAAATCGTTTTGAATATTTTCGTTAGATTCTTTTAATTGCGTTTATTTGAATTTTAATTGTTTTTGAATTGTGTTAAATTGATTATTTATATTTTTCTTTAATTATTTATTTTACTTTTATGTACCGGTAAGTTGCGATTTTTTTCATTTTTTCCGGTTTAATTTCTGGAGGGTATCATACGGAAGTGTTCCACGTACGATATTGAGGTAAACTCCTCTTATTAATTTACTAATGTTCAAATCAACATATATATGTGAATCAACATTTGCAAAAATGAACCATATAGAGAACAAGTTTTGATCTTGGCTAACAAATGATCATCTGTGAAATTTGCTTTAAATATCAAGTACAAGATTTGCTCCAAATTTTACAAAAATTGTTTTAGCAAAAAAAAAAAAAAAAAAGTCATTTTTTTTCATTATTTATGTATATGTACATAAATAAAAAAAAAAATGTTTTACAAAAATTGCAATTTTTCTTCTTAATATGTATATGTACATAAATTTTTACATTGTATCTATAGTAATTACATAAATAAATACAGAGATCACCTAATGTCTATTAGATGATTTATTAATTTTATTTTAATTTCAAGCATGCGGGACGGCGATTAAATTTTTTTTCTAATACAGACCCCGATGAAAACTAATTGGCGACCTCTGGTGTAGTGGATTTACTTTTTTAGTGATGCTATACATTTTAAAAACATATAAACTCACCCTTTGGTGGAAGCAAAGATCACCCTGTGACTGAAATGAAATACTGAAAAGCATACAAATTTATCTGAAAGTGCAGTATACTTAATAACCTTAAAGTTAACAAAGAAAAATACTTGAAAGTACTGTAGTTATGCAGTCAGAACATGGCATTCTCTCAATAGCAGAGCAGACTCCCAGGACAGCACATGGTGTTTTATCCACGATGTACATGAATTTCACTAAGGACAAAGAGGTAATTATTCCATTGTATAAAGCCTTAATTAGACCATACGCCTAGGGTACTGAAATCCAGTTTGGAACCTTCATATCAAGAAGGACATGGATCTACTGAAAAAAGCACAGTGAAGACCAAGGTTAGTTATTGATATAAAGAATCATTCCTATAAAGAGAACTGCTAGATGTTTGTATTGACCGAGGTGCTTGTGAATAAATTAAATGAATGAATGGATAGCTTTTTCTTTTATGGGTTTTGCAAACTATAGGATATGCACTTAAATTAAGGATATAAAAAAATTCTTTTAGCCAAAGGGTAGTAATTTATTACCGTTGGAATAAATTACTACCTAATTTTGTAAAACTAGAAAGTTTATGGCAATTTAAGTAAAGGTTAGTTGGTTACCTGGATTTTTTTTTTCTTTTTTTGTGTTTCATGCTGAATAGGTCTGGCTTCCTTGCATCACTCTACCTTTGTTAATATCAATATAACAATAAATTATCAACATCAGAACCCTGCCAACAGTTAATAGAAATAGCTAAATAAGCTTACTTTATAGGCAGCAAGGGAGGAATTCCTTACTGCTCCAAAAAACATGTTTCATTGGAAAAATGCAATGTAAACATTTGCTGCAACCAGGAGTGTGCTGAAAGGGACTCCCATATAAGCCCCTTTTTACATTTTTTGGATTATCCAAACCACTTGGTAAAAAAATCAGTTCGATAAAATTTAACAGACTATTTTAACTGGGGATGACCCTTAACAGAAATTCTCAAGAAAGCTTTGTTAACAAATTGGAAGCACATCCTTAACTGCAACCCTGAAATAGAATTAACTGCTGCTTACAACAGCAGCCACCATTTCTCGGATATTAATGAAACTGTATTATTAATATCCAAGAAATGGATATTTTTATGAGAATTTGATCCAAAAGCCAAATGCTTTCTTTTTCTGGTGTATCAGTTATATTGCATGCATATAAATTATTTCTGCATACAGATTTTCTTCTGCGTTTGCCGGTCTTTGATTGTGAACTGGATATGGCAAATGGGATATCTGTTTTACCTTAAATGTCAGAATAAATTACCATCTAGTCTTACAACTAGAAAGACTATGCAAATTTCAGGAAGAATTGGAAGTATCTGTCCAACTACCTGGGATATGAAAAAATACTTGGGTGAAACTAGTTGACTTTTTTCTTTTTTTTTTTTTAAAGACATGCTAAACAAGCTTGCCTTCCTCATCTTACTGCTATCTGAAATACACATTAATAACTCAATTACCTATTTTTTGTTTTTCCTGTGAACATATTAGAAGCAAGAGAGATTCCATCAAATACATGTCCTACAGGAAGGGGAAGTCCTACAATTTCCAAGATAGTTGGAAACAGATCCATTATTGTTGCCACCTGATTAGAAACCTGTATAAATAAATAAATCTTATCTTAAATATATACGAAAAATAATTTTTTGAACATTTTTTTAACAAACATAGCTGACAGGTGGCCAGAATAATGCATATTGTGCTCAACCCCTCCCCCTTTATATAGAAAAAATTATAATTATAAAATATTACACTGAGGGGATAGAAATCATGGGATACCTACCTAGTAACGGGTAGGCTCACCCTTCGCCCGGATAATGCAGTCACATGGTGACGCATCGAGCCCACTAGTTCATGAAAGTGTTCCAGAGGTATTTCCATCCATGCTTGCTGCACCACTGTCCATAATTCTGTTGCATTCCTGGTGGAGGATCCAAAGCTCAAACGGACCTTTTCGCAGCATCCCAAAGATGCTCCACAGATTTCATGTCTGGTGAATGGGGGAGGCCATTCCATGGTAGCAAAATCTGCAGAATGTTCTTCAAACCATGTTCTAGTCACCACAGCTCTGTGGGGAGGCGCATTGTCCTGCTGAAAGAGTCCACTGCCCTGTGGGTACACGATGACTATGAAGGAATGCAGAGGGTCTGCAAGAATGTATATGTAACCTGGACCATTCAGAGATGCATCTAGACGTACCAGAGGTCCCAATGTGTGCCAGTAGGACACACCCCAGACCATTACCGACCGACCACCTGCCTGAACATTTCCTCGTTGACATGACGGGTGCATAGCTTTGTGCAGTTTTGCCAGATACGCACCCTCCTGTCTGCTCGAAATAACTGGAAATAGGACTCATTGGACCAGGAGACCCATCTCCAATCATCCACGGTCCAGTGCTGATGTTCATTCATCCAGTTGAGGCATAGAGTCCTGTGTCGTGGTGTTAGCAATGGGACTCTGGTGGGTCATCAGTTCCCATAACCTATTGCGGCTAATAATCGCCTGATGGTCTTGGTGGAGACATTTCTGGCACTCCCTTGTAGTTGGCAGTAATTTGTGCCAGTTTCTCTCTGGTTGGCTGAAACAATGTGAAACAGATGTCGACGGCCATGTTCATCCACCACCTTTCTCCTCCCATAGCGCTGTCCATGATGAGATGTTATTCTGAAAATGACATATTCCCAATATGCTCTTGATACTGTCAAATGGGGATAGTGCAATTTCTGTATCACCTCCGCGATAGAGTGACTCATGCATTGGGCATCCACTATCATCCCTCTTTCAAAGTCGGTTAACTCACGACATTTATCCATACTAACATCAAATTACCGTCTATGTGAATGCAGTGTACTTATATATACCTGCCAAGCGGTGGGTTCATCCACTAGCGAGAGGGGTAATAGTGTCGCATTGCCCAGGAACCAAGTATCCCATGAATTCTGTCCTTTCAGTGTACTTGCTAATTGCAGTCTTCTTTAATGACAGCAAGCACTTCTCATTTTTGATATAAGTGAATGTTGCTTGTTCATAACACCAAATCATATAACATGACTGTTTAGAAATATTTCTAACTGTCTCTAACCTAACTTATCTTAATAAAACTGGTATATCTAGTTGGAGAAGTGGGAGAAGACAGAGTGTTAATCAATGAACACTACTCTTGGTGGATTAATGCTATTAGTGGAGTCCCCAGGGTTAGGTGTTGGGGGCCCCATTGTTATTTTCTATATTTATCAATGATATTGATGAAGGCATATTAGGCTTAATGTCCATGTCAAAGGTTAGGTTTGCAAGATTGTTAATGACGGTTAATGACAGTATACTACTGGAACAGGATCTAGAAAAGTTAGGAATGGCAATTCCAGAAATGGCAATTGAAGTTTCACATTGACAAATGCAAAGTACTGAATATGGGTAGCAGTAACCCCAGAATAATGTACCAACTATGTGGTACTATGCTGGGGTATTGGAAAATGAAAAAGACCTGGGGTAATTGTGCAGTCAGATATAAAGTTCATTGAGTAGTGTAGACAGGCTGCCAGGGCAGCTCATGAGGTTTTGTCAATGATATACAAGAATTTTGCTAAAAGAGAAAAATGACATGATTATCCCATTGTATAAGGCAATGGTCAGGCCACACCACGAGTACTGCACATAGATCTGGAGGCCTCATTTCAGGAAGGATGTAGAGTTGCTGGAATGAGTACGGAGATTGGTGAGGGGAACAAAGGGGTGCTCTTAATTAAGAAAGACTTCAGTTCTGCAAATTGCTGTGTCTGGAGACCAGTCATGTGTGAGGTAATCTGATTGAGTTGTTTAAGGCTTTCAATGGATTGAATAAGCTCAATGCTGATGGAATCCTCCTTCTTGTTCAAACTATACATGAAGGGGCACAAATTCAAATTGAGGAAGGGTGGTTGCAGATTAAATGCACAAAAATCTACCTTCAGCCAGAGGCTGGTTTGTTGCTGGAACAAACCCTCATTCTGTGTTGTGGAATAGTCTGAATAAATTCAAAGAACTAGATAAACTCTTAGAGGGGATGGATAGGTGAAATGAGGAAGTGTTGCCTTTCATTTTTATTTTTTTTTATTTATTGCTGATGCTACATAAGCTTGCTTTCTTGCATCAGTTGCCATACTTTTCTTGGTGAAGGTTACTACTACTAACCTTCACCAAGAAAAGGTGGAGGAATTAACAACAACTCAACCTTTATTAAGTGGATTCAGTATTAAAAAGTTACAGAACAAGGACTTTAGCTTTACTTGACTATATTAACCATATAACTTTAGTCAAGTTATATTCTCACATAACTTGACTTTTTCTCTTCACTTTAAGGATTACAAATATTAAGAATATGCTGTTACATGGAAAATCACACAAGAAGTCATTGGAATTTTTTATCCATATATTCTTAAAGAGTATTAAAGCCAACTGCTTACACACATCAGTTATTTGGTCTTCTGCACCTCCTACCTACCTATCCAAAGTCACACCTTATGCTTGATTACTGGTCCCCTCATTGCACAAAGTCATCTCAATGAACCACTTGTCAGCATCAAAGGCAATGGATATTAAATTTCCTCTGTAATATTGTTACTCTCAGCTCCTTCTGGTCACATTCTTAATGCTCTAGAAATTCTCCCACCCATCTGAAAGCAACGTTGTTGGCTTGAATACTGGTTCCTTCATTGGATGAACAGCATCACAAGAAACCTACCCATAGCATTAAAGACAGTAGGGTTTACATCATTAGATATCATCCCTTAAAGACATCAAATTCCTTTAGGGATATTGTTTCTCTCAGTTTCCTCTGGTCACACATTCTTGATACCCCAGAAATTAAAGTCTTAATTTGCTAAAACAGACAAGAAGCATTACTAAAACTCCAGCAAGTACTTATTACAGCAGGCTGCCAAACCCTATCGGTGTATTTCATGGATGTTTCTCTTGAACACAGAAATCTGTTACACCGCACAAATGATATCAGTAAGGATTTCAGAGACAGGCAATACAGAAAACAAATGCTGGCTGAACTTTATCTTGTCCACCCCCAATACTTATACTGTGACCTCTTTATTGCTAATGTCTGAATGATTCCAAAGAGACTGTCTTTCCATCTGTGTACTCAGAGTTTTTTTATTCACCTTATGTCAATTCATATACAATATCTGAAACAAGGAGCCGCAAATTTTTTGTTTACTCCTTTCCTGAACTTTTTTCTACAGTTCTATCAGTATTTGTACAGTCTCATCATATGAAAGTTGACAATCATATTTATTAATTTTTGTACATTGACTCATGTTTATATCCTTGAAAACTGGTACTCTTCACTACTGTAAAGTACCTCAACAGCACACTGCACAGAAATGAGGACTCTAGTTTCGATCTAAAATAAATAAATTAAAATTATGGCTATATATTCAAGAAACTAACCTGTCCTGCTGGAATTTTACCAGGCCACCACGCTATAGCTGACTCTCTCATTCCTCCTTCAAAAGTTGTTTGTTTTCCACACAAGAAGGGTCCATTACTTCCAGCTATAATATTTATAATATATAACATGAAGTAAGGTGAGAGATAAAAATGCATAGATGGTTACTGCTATGATAAATTAGTAGCTTCTAGAAAAGTATTTTTTAGCCAAAAATTTGTTAAATGAGAATAAATGTCTTCTACTAATGTAAAAAAAATTTAGTTTATTCATTTCTGAAATTACTACATGAAGCAAAAAATATATATATATATCACACATATTTATTAATATAAACATGGTAGACAGTAAAAACAGAACTTATATATGAATATCTGCTTTTGAATTAAAAAGAATGAGACAGAGATATTCTTTGTGGCATCATTTAAATCACCAGATGATCTAGTAGCAGTAGGAGCTGCTATTTTAAAGTAGGATTTCAAGGGTTGTTTTTCTGGACATCCTTTTCCTCTAACATAATGTTTGTTAATTAGTTTGTTTGCTCCAGAAGCTTGAATGATTCATTTAATCCCTTAGTTGTAAGAGTCCTCATTGTGGGACTCTCCAGAACTAAAGGCACTGCAATACCCCTCTGCTTTTACATAAACTCATCAGATTCCCCAATTCTTCAGCACGAGAACTGAGCAATTATTTTTCACTCTGAAGCTCCAATTCTAAGTTCAATTGTTTAGCCATTTCCACAACCTCAGCTGCCACCGCATCCTCATGTGATGTTTTATAATTCATTTATGAAAGCACTGGACACTTTTTTTTCTATATCCCCATTAATATTAGATCATCATATAAGCATGGTCTAACCATGTTAGAGCACACTTGTACGATGATCTTCATTGCATCCAGCACATTGAATTTTCTCCAGAATACCTGCAAACCTGGTGCATTTTCTCCAACAGTTTCTGCAACTGACTTCATAAACATTCCTACTGAGTAATGTGCTTCGAGGTGGTGATAACTCCTTGGTCCTGCAGGATGGAGGTTGTGTTGGGAGGTAAAAATATAACCTTCACTTTGGGATCAAGATCACCAAGATAGTTGGGATGCCCAGGACCATTGAGAGTTTATTTGCTTTACAATAATCTTTAACAGAAGGCACATGGTACTCAGTGACCCAATCAAAAAAAAAAGTGAAATGGTTGCCTAGGTATTTGACTTTCCAATGACCAGATGCATACCCTTTATACAGCCTTTTAATGCTCATTAATTCTCAGCTTGGTAGACAAACAGAAGATTAGGTGTGAAGTCTTTTGCTGCATTGCCTCATATGAGTCAATCTATCCTTGGCAATTTTGTGTCCAGGAACATATTTCTCCTCCTGAGCAATGTTGGTTCTGAAAGGCATCCTCT
Source organism: Mastigoproctus giganteus (assembly GCF_048544385.1). Lineage (NCBI taxonomy): Eukaryota > Metazoa > Arthropoda > Arachnida > Uropygi > Thelyphonidae > Mastigoproctus > Mastigoproctus giganteus. Next base: position 168,731,712 of record NC_143583.1, read on the forward strand.
TCCAGAATAGCCCTGTCTCATGAATATCAAAGAATATCCTCTCACTTCAATGATTTATTTTTTAGCTGGTCAGAACTTCAGCTGCTGAAATATCTGCACTAGAAGCCTCTACTTTCTTGCTGATATTATGGAACTGAGAGCATTTTCTGAAACAATCAAAACATCTAAACCTCTTTAACAGTTTTGTAAAGGCTTAAAGGCCTCCATCACTATCAGACTCAGGAATATGCTTCTAAATGATCCTGACACCCAGTGGCGTAGGAATGCCTTGACATTGGGGCAGGTGCCAAAGGCGCCAACAGGAGAAGGGCGGCATTGACAGGCCACATCAGTACAGTGACAAGCTATTTCAACACCCGAGGCTAGCTGACGAAATGGCACCCCTTGATGATGTTGAATCAAGATGACAGCACAGGGAGGGTGAAAATTAATTTTCACATGGCGATTCAAGCCTGCATGCATCCTTACACCTGAGTACATACTGCATAGCATCACAGATCTTTTGTTGTCCAGAATGTAACTTTGAAGGGACCAATCAGGCAATCCCTTCATCAGCACATGCTCGAATGCATAGCATTTCGCAATTCACGCATTGTGTACAAACTGAATAAGTTATAAGTTATAGTGTTTTTGTGATTGTTATATATAAACAGATAATCTTGGATATTGTGATTTATAATTTAAATAAAACAATAAACACCAAATTAATTTTAGACATGCCACCAAAGAAAAAAAGTGGACATCAGTACCACGTAGAAAGACTGCATAAAGAGGAAATTAGAAAAAAAACAAAGGCTATTTTCAACATCATTTTAAAATTTTTTCAAAACATTCAAATTTTTGGCACACTGCAAAGCATATGAAATTTAAATATTATCCAGGATGCTATTTCTCCCTGTCCCAAATGATTATTGCTTTCTGTGTTTACTGTTCAAAAATTATAATGAATATTTCAAATAAATCTTTAAAAAAGGAATACTTTATGGTGATTAGACACCATTAATAATCGTTAGACCATGTAAGACAGTTTTATAAATAATTTGAACTAGAAAGAAACATAATCAGATAATTCTCTATCCCGAGTAATTATTTTGAATAATGAACACACACAGAATTGTGTGTTTATTCTTCACACACTAGTATTACAACAAATTAAAGTAGTGTGGTTCTACCCCACTACTTTTATTCATGTCTGGCCCAGACACGATAGGAGGGAGTATAAGATGAGAGCCTTGTCAATCAATTCGATCCTGAAGAGACTGTGCAAGGCTCATGGGGTATAATTTTTCTCACTGCGGTCAGCACTTGTTAACAGAAGATACTGCTTCTACAGGGATGGGATACACTTAAATAGAAAGGGTGAAAAAATATTTGGCGATACTATCAAGGCACTGTTAGGTGGGTTGGAAACCTGCTAGCTTGGGTGAATTCACAGACTAAAAGATTAACAGTAGTGGCAAAGGTGAAAGTGATTCTTGCACTGCTTCTATTAGATTGAGCAGCAGTCTGGAAAGCAAGGTTCTGGTGGGAGTCATCATGGAACAAGTAAATACATTGGCAGTGTTAGTGTAAGAGTAAGAACAGATGCATGTATACTTGCAAGTACACCAATACTAGGACTATAGTAAATAAATTTGAAGTGCTAGTCAAGTCATCAAATGCAGATATTGTTGGGGTATCAGAGATGTTGTGTCACACAGATATCAGGGATACAGAATTTGAATTTTGGAGTATAATGTGTGCAGAAAGGACAGCCAGGATTGGAGGGGGGGGGGGTTGTGATCTTAGATAAGAACCACATAAAATCTAATGTAATGCATCTAGTTGGCATGGATGATCAGTACAATGTTGAGTCAGTGTAGGGTGATTTGTATAAGCACTAGAAAAGCAAAAATGAGAGTAGAAGTCTGTTATAGGCTTAATGACTCTAATTAGTATAATAAACTTGTACAGAGAAATAGACTAGGCCAGTAAACTACAATATCTTATAATGGGAGATTTTAACTTTCCAGATATTGACAGGAACTTGCGGTTTGGTCACACACACACACAACATTTTTTGGGGATTTATTGGATGACTGTTTTCAACAGCAGCATGTTAGAGAGGCAACCAGAGGGAGTAATATTAATGATCTGATAAAGATTATTCGTGCATTAAGAATCTGCAGACAAAGGAACCAGGTAGCAGTGATCACAGTGCATTGATGCAAGATTTGCTTAAAGGTGTCAACCATTACCATTAGTAGAGGCATGTGATGCAAGAAAGCGAACTTATACAGTATCAGCCAAAAAAAAAAAAATCACATTTCACTCAACCATTCGCTCCAAATGTTTTTCTATTTCTGCCTTGAATTTATTTAAGCTGTCAACATCCGCAATAACAGATGGAATGTAGTAGTAGTACTAGAGGCATGTGATGCAAGAAAGCAAACTAATGTAGCATCAGCCAAAAAAAAAAACATTTCACATATCCATTCCCTGCAAGCATTTGTCCAGTTCCTCCTTAAATTTATTTAAGTTATCAACTTCCACGACAGTTGGAAGTTTGTTCCAGCAATTAACTACCTGCTGGCTAAAGGCAAATTTCTGCACATCTATTCTATAACTCTCTTTCCTCGATTTGAATTTATGCCCCCTCAGGTTCGTAACCTGCACAAGCAGAAGCATCCTATCAGAATTCAGCATGCTCAACCCATTCAAGGCCTTATACACCTCAATCAGATCACCTCGCAGATGCCTAGTCTCCACACATTGCAATTTGCAGAACGTAAATCTTTCTTGGTAAGACAACTCCCTTCATTCCCCTCACAAATCTTGTTGCCCTTCTCTGTAGTCGCTCAAGCATGGTTTTTTTTTTTTTAGGAGCATTTGCAACTAAGGCCATATTGCTCCGGCGATATGCGGTGGTCATTCCCTGACCTTTCCGCATCCTCCGTGTTTGGTGGTCACGGGCTCAAACCCCGGTCTAATCAAGAAGTGTGTGCTATGCACTGCAGCTCCGGCCCACCTGGCTACAGAGGCGCCACTCGCTCAAGCAATTCTACATCCTTCCTAAAATGAGGTCTCTAGACCTCTAAGCAGAACTCAAGGCTTGGCCCGACCATTGCCTTATGCAAAGTGATTATCACCTCCTTTTCCCTACTAGCAAAATTTCTGTATGTCATTGACAATACCCCATGAGCTGCTATGTCTGTCTGTCTGCATTGCTCAGAAAATTTCATATTCTGACTGCACAATTACACCCAAGTCTTTTTCATTTTCTACTACTCTAAGTGTAGTACCATACATTTAGTATGTTTCTCTGGGGGGTTACTTCTACCAATATAGAATACTTTTCATTTCTCAATATTAAACTTCAGTTGCCACTTCTCAGTCAATCTCCCCACTTTTTTTAGATCCTGTTGCAGTAGCACACTGCTATTACTGTCATTAACAACCCTACCGACCTTTGTATCATCTGCAAACTTCAACATTAAACCTGATATACCTTCATCAATATTATTGATAAATATACAAAACAACGGTGAGCCCAACACCTAACCCTGAGGGATTCCACTAATAACATTAGTCCATGAAGTGCAGCATCCATTGATTACCACTCTCTTGTCTTCTCCCACTCAACTACCCTTTTATCCATTGTAGCAACTTGCCGCTAATACTGTACCGCTCCAATTTGTGCACAAATGTCAAAAGCTTTCCTGAAATCCAAATATATGATATCAAGATTGTATTTTGCATCCAGTTCCCTTGTAACCACATCATAGTATCCAATAAAATTGGTCAGAGAAGACTTCCCCTTTATCTCAATTACTACTGCAGTCTGGTCTAGACGATCCTGCAATACTTCTTTAACCAGTGACTCCATTATTTTCCCCGGAACAGAAGTTACACTAACTAGTCTGTATAATTACTCGTGTCACCCTTAGATCCCCCTTTGTGAATTGGGGATAGATTTGCACAACTCCAGTCCATGGGGTCTTCCCCTGAGCCAAAGGATGCTCTCATAATAATGTAGCAGGTTGCTATTTTTTTTTTTTTTTTTGTCTGTTAATTCGTTTTTAGGAGCATTAGCAACTAAGGCCATATTGCGCCGGGGATATGCGGTGGTCATTCCCTGACCTTTCTGCATCCTCCGTATTTGGTGGTCACAGGCTCAAACCCCGGTCTAATCAAGAAGCGTGTGCTATGCACTGCTGCTCCTGCCCATCTGGCTACGGAGGCGCCATTAGTTAGTAGGTTGCTTACAACTTCTTACATTATTATGCTCTCATAATAATGTAGGAGGTTGCTTACTTCCTTTGCAACCTCCTTTAACTTCCAAGATAGATCCCGTCCACACCGGGTGCCTTTCTTATGTTTAACTTCAACAATTTCTCCTCCACTTTGCTCTCAGTTATTACAAAATAATTAAGCACCCTGCTACAGTTTGATAAACTTCTAGCATTCTCCTGCCTTAATTACTCTTTGTGTGAATGTAGATGCAAAATACTCATTCAGATTGTCAGCTATCTGAGCAGGATTATCAACAGTCAAACCATCGATATCAAGTGGACCAATCTGATTCATCTGATTCCTTCTAGAGTTTAAAGAAGTCCTTGCTGTTTTTCTTAGCATCCTTTGCCAAAGATTTCTCATAATCTGTCTTCGCTTGCCTTGTTCCAGCAATCAACTGCCCGCTGGATAAAGGTAAATTTCTGCACATCTATTCTACAACTGTCCTTCCTCAATTTGAATTTATGCCCCATTGGGTTGGTAATCTGAGCAAGAGGAAGAATCCTATCACCATTGAGCCTGCTCAACCCATTCAAGGCCTTATACACCTCAATTAGATAACCTTGCAGGTGCCTAGTCACCAGTCACTATAATTTGTAGAACGCCAGCCTTTCTTTGTAAGAGGATCCCCTTTCATTCCCCTCACCAATCTTGTTGCCCTTCTCTGTACATGCTCAAGCAACTCTATATCCTTCCTAAAATGAGGACTCCAAACTTGTGCACAGTACTCAAGGCAGAATAAGTGTATGAATTAAACCTCATACACCTTGATCAACATCATTGATAAATATAAAAAACAACAATGGGCACAACACTGAACACTGGGGAACTCCACTAATAACATTAGTCTACAAAAATCAGTGTCCATTAATTACCACTCTGTTTTCTCCCATGCAACCAACCTTTTATCCACTTATCCACTTCCTTTCAGAGTTTATATAAGTAAAGATGTCTTTGCTGTTTTTATTTGCATCCTTTGCCAAAGGTTTCTCGTAATCTGTCTTCTCTTGCATAACTTCCTCTGTGAAGTAATTACAGCTTATATCTATCATAGGCTTCCGTATGGCCTGATAATTTATATGTATCCCGTGCGATTTTTTTTTCTCTGCCATGAGTCTTATTAGTTGATCTGACATCCATTTAGGCCTAGAACTTGAACAGTATTTTTTTAATTGGTATGAAAAGACTAGTAGCTTCCAAGATTAAATCCTTGAATGCTTCCCATTTAGAATTTGCTGTAGGTAGCTTCATCAGTTGGTCCCACTGTGTAGAATTTAAAATCTGTCTGAGACCACTGTAGTCAGTCACCTTTATGAAAGCAAAAACCCTTCCCTTTACCCCTGATGGTAGTTACGTCTTTAAGTAAAATCCCACTTCAGTACAGTGTGATCACTGCCACCTAGTGGTTTCTTTATCTGCAAATTCTTAATGCACTAATAATCACTGCTGATAATCAGGTCAAGGGTATTGCTCCCTCTGGTTACCTATCGAACATGCTGCTGTAGAAAACAATCATTTAAAAAATCCACAAAAGTCTTGCTAGCGTGCGACTGACCAACCCACAAGTTCCAGTCAATATCTGGGAAGTTAAAATCGTCCATTATAAGACATTCTGATTTACTGGCCCACTATTTCTCTGTACAACTTGTTTGTTGTAATCATCAGAGTCATTAAGCCTATGACACACTCCTACTCTCATTTTTGCTTTACCAGTGCTTATGTCACACCAAACTGACTCAACATTGAACTGTCCATCTATGTCAACTACATGTATTAGCATTAGTAGAAGCATATGATGCAAGAAAATAAGCTTATATAGTACCAGCCAAAAAAAAAAAAAAAACCCTGCCCATTTCACCCATTCATTCATTCACTCCAAATGTTTGTCTAGTTCTGCCATGAACCTATTTAAGTTGTTGACCTCCACTACAACAAATGGAAGTTTGTTACAACTATCAACCACCTGCTGGCTAAAGGTGATTTTCCGCACATCTATTCTACAATTGTCTTTCCTCAATTTGCATTTATGACCCCTGAGGTGAGTAATCTGAGCAAGAGGAAGAATCCCAATTAGCACTGAGCTTGCTCAATTCATTCAAAGCCTTAAAAAAAAAAAAAAAAAAAAAAAACTACAGCCATTATCAACCCAATGCAGGATGGAAGCCTCCTCAACAATTCATGTTGAGGGAAATGGACCATAATCTGCCACACTGGTCCAGTGCGGGTTGGCAGATCGACCGTATTTAGCAGTCAGGGGGTTTGAACCCCGGTCTACTCAAGGAGCGTGTGCTATTGCACTCCCACTCCTGACCACTTGGCTACGGAGGCCAATGTCTTATATTCAAAGCCTTATAATACTTCACTTAGATCACCTCGCAGGTGCCTAGTCTCCAGAAGCTTCAATTTGCAGAACTTAAGCCTTTCTTGGTAACAGCAACCCTTTGTTCCACTCACCAGTCTCGTTGCCCTTCTCTGTACTCATTCCAACAGCTCTACATCTTTCCTAAAATGAGCCATCCAGACCTGTATATAGTACTCAAGCTATGGCCTAACCATTGCCTTATACAAGGACACAATCACCCCCTTATCCCTGCTACCAAAATTCCTGTATATCATTGAAAAGACACCATGAGCTAATCTTGCAGCCGCTTTGCATTGCTCAGAAAACTTCATATCTGACTGCACAATTACTCCCATGTCCTTTTCATTCTCCACTACCCTGAGTGTAGTACCAGCCAATTGGTACTTTACTCTGGGGTTACTGCTACCAGATCCTGTTGCAGTAGCATACTAACATCACTGTCATTAACAACCCTGCCAACCTTCGTATCATCTGCAAACTTAGACATAAACCTTCATATACCATCATCAATATCATTGATAAATACTGAAAACAACAATGGGCCCAACACCAAACCTTGGGAGACTCCACTAATAACATTAGTCCATGAGGAGCAGTGTCCATTGATTACCACTCTGTCATCTCCCACTCAACCATCCTTTTATCCACTGTAGCAACTTGCCCTTAATGCCATACTGCTGCAATTTGTACAGTAGTTTCCTTGTGTCACAGTATCAAAAACTTTCCTAAAATCCAAGTATATGATATCAAAATTATTTTTTCGCATTATTTTTTGGTTCCTTTGTGACCACATCATAGTATCCAATCAAATTTGTTACACAAGACTTCCCCTTAACAAAACCATGCTGTTTCTGAACTATAACTGCAGTCTTGTCTAGATAATCCTGCATCGCTTCCTTAAGGTTTGTTTGTTTGGTTTTTAGGAGCATTAGCAACTAAGGCCATATTGCTCCAGGATATGTGGTGGTCATTCCCTGACCTTTCTGCATCCTCCGTATTTGGTGGTGACAGGCTCGAACCCCAGTCTAATCAAGAAGCGTGTGCTATGCACTGCTGCTCCTTCCCACCTGGCTACGTAGGCGCCGCTTCCTTAAGGAGTGACTGCATTGTTTTCCCTGGAACAGAAGTTAGACTAACAGGTCTGTAAATACCTGTGTCACCTTTTGATCCCCTTTGTGATTTGGGGACACATTTGCACATCACCAGTCCATGGGGACCTCCTCTGAGTCCAAGGAAGCTTCATAATTATGGCTAAGGGTTTGCTTACTTTCTTAGATTTTGTGTTTCTTAACTAACAACATAACCCCTCCTTCCTTCCTATCATGTCTGTACACATTGTGCTCCCCATATTCCATTTCTGCACTGCTTTTATCTGCTTGACACGTCTCTGATATCCCAACAATATCTGCCTTGGATGTCCTGATCAGCACTTCAAATTTATCAAATTTATTTATTATACTCACTATTATCCTAGCATTGGTGTACATGCAAGTATACATGCATCTGTTCTTACTCTTAGTTACCCTAATATAGCCCATTATTTACTTGTTCCATGATGACTCCCACCAGTCCCTTGCTTTTCAGGATGCAGCTCAATCTAATAGAAGCAGTGCAAGAATTGCTTTCGCCTCTGCCTGCAGCTACTCTTGATCTTTTAGTCTGTGAATCTCACCAAGCTAGCAGTTTTCTGAAGGATCGAATACTGCCTCAATCATCAGAAGAGCATCAGCAAATATTCTTGCACCCTTTATACTTAAATGTATCCCATCCCTGTAGAAGCAGTCTCTCTTGTTAGCAATCACAGAACATGCTGAAAAAAAAAAAATTGTATCCCATGATCCTTGCACAATCTCTCCAGGGCCGAATTGATTGACAAGACTCATTGTATACTCCCTCTTATTGTATCTGGGAAAAATTTCAGACACATTCAAATTTAACCTTAACTTGCAATTTTTTCAACACTGACCTGTACTTGTTAAGAAAATTATCAAGGTATACATCTTTAAAAAAAAGGTGCAGGGAAGGATATTTGCTTTCATAATGGTGACTACAGTGGTCTCAAGTAGTATTATAGTCTGTACAGAGGGTCCAATTGATGATATTACAATCAGTCAATTCTAAATGAGAAGCATTCAAAGAATTAATCATGGAAGTTACTAGGCTTTTCATGCCAACTAAGAAATGCTGTTCAAGGTTTAGGCTTACGTGAATGTCAGATCAACTAATGAAGCTTGTCGAAGAGAAGAAAAATGCATGGGATGCATATAAATTATCAGGCAACACAGAAGTGTATGGTAGATATAAGCTAGTCTGTAATCGGGTCACAGAGGAGGTTAGGCAAGTGAAGGCAGATTATGAGAAATCTTTGACAAAGGATGCAAAGAAAAACAGTAAAGACTTCTTTACTTATTTAAACTCTAGAAGGAAGGGGATGAATCAGATTGGTCCAATTGACATCAATGGTTTGCCTGTTAAGGATCCTGCTCAGGTTGGTGAATATAGATGCAAGCTGATTCACACATGAGGAATTTCTTAGGAAAGTGGTAACCAGAAGTTTAGCAAACTCTAACAGGGAGCTAAATGATTGTGTAATAAGTGAGAGGAAAGTGGAAGAGAAACTGTTGAATTTAAACAGAAGAGTTTGAACATCAGGGTGGATGGATCTATCTAATTATATTAAGGGAGGCAATAAAAGAAGTAAGCAAACCCATAGACATAATTTTGAGAGCATCCTTGGAATCAGGGAAGGTGCCCACAGACTGAAGATGTGCAAATGTATCTCCCACTTCACAAAGGGAGATCAAATGGTGAAATGAGTAATTATACACCTGTTAGTTTAACTTCTGTTTCAGGTGAAATAATGGGGTCACTGGTAAAAGAAGTAATGCAGGATCATCTAGACAAGGCTGCAATTATACTTCAGACACAGCATGGGTTTGTTAAGGGGAAAGGTCTGATCAATTTGACAGGATAATAATGTGGTCATAATCGAACTGAATGAAAATAATAATTTTAATGTAATATACTTGGATTTCAGGAAAGCTTTTGATACTGTTGTACATAAAACACTGCTGTACAAATTATAGCAGTGTGGCATTAAGAGCAAGTTGCTGCTATGGATAAAGGGATGGGGGGAAGTGGGGGAAGACAGATAATGGTAATGAATGGACACTAATAATGTTATTAGTCCACAAAGAGCAGTGTGGAGTCCCCAAGGGTTTGGTGTTAGGTCATTGTTTTTTTTTTTTTTTTTATATTTATCAATGATACTGATGAAGGCATTATCAGGCTTAATGTCCATGGCTGCAGAGGATACAAAGGTTGGTTAATGAGAATGACAGTATACTACTTCAACTGAATCTAGAAAAATTTGGCAGATGGGCTGAGAAATGGTAACTGAATTGTATCTTTGAGAAATGCAAAGTACTGCATATCGGTAGCATTAACCCCAGAGTACCATACCAACTGTGTGGTACTACAGTCAGAGTAGTATAAATTGAAAAAAAACCTGGGGGGTAATTGTGCAGTCAGATATGAAATTCTCTGAGCAGTGCAGACTAGCTGCCAGGACAGCTCATGGGCTTTTGTCAATGATATACAGGAATTTTTCTAGCAGGGATAAAGAAGTGTTTATACCATTGAATAGGGCAATGATCAGGCCACATCTTGAATACTGCATATAGTCTGTGCTGGAATGAGTACAGATAAGGGCAACAAGATTGGTGAGGGGAACAAAAGGGTGCTCTTACCAAGAAAGGTTTCAGTTCTGCAAATTGTAGCATCTGTAGCCTAGCCAAATGCGAGGTGATCTGGTTGTGGTGCTTAATGCTTTGAAAAGTTTGAACAAGCTTAGTGCTGATGGGATTCTTCCTCTTGTTCAGATTATGCACATGACGGTACATAAATTCAAGATGAGAAAGAATGGTTGCAGAATAGACATGTGGAAGTTTGCCTTTAGCCAGCGATTCGTTGATTGATGGGACAAACTTCCATCTGTTGTTGTGGAAGTTGATAGCTTAAATAAGTGCAAGGAAGAACTAGACAGATTACTGGAGGGAATAGATAAGATAGCTGAAATGGGAAGTGTGTGTGTGTGTGTGTGTGTGTGTGTGTGTGTGTGTGTGTGTGTGTGTGTGTGTGTGTGTGTGTGTGTGTGTTGTTCATGATGTATAAGCTTGCTTGCAGCTACTCTTGCCTGCAGCTACTCTTGATCTTTTAGTCTGTGAATCTCACCAAGCTAGCAGTTTTCTGAAGGATCGAATACTGCCTCAATCATCAGAAGAGCATCAGCAAATATTCTTGCACCCTTTATACTTAAATGTATCCCATCCCTGTAGAAGCAGTCTCTCTTGTTAGCAATCACAGAACATGCTGAAAAAAAAAAAATTGTATCCCATGATCCTTGCACAATCTCTCCAGGGCCGAATTGATTGACAAGACTCATTGTATACTCCCTCTTATTGTATCTGGGAAAAATTTCAGACACATTCAAATTTAACCTTAACTTGCAATTTTTTCAACACTGACCTGTACTTGTTAAGAAAATTATCAAGGTATACATCTTTAAAAAAAAGGTGCAGGGAAGGATATTTGCTTTCATAATGGTGACTACAGTGGTCTCAAGTAGTATTATAGTCTGTACAGAGGGTCCAATTGATGATATTACAATCAGTCAATTCTAAATGAGAAGCATTCAAAGAATTAATCATGGAAGTTACTAGGCTTTTCATGCCAACTAAGAAATGCTGTTCAAGGTTTAGGCTTACGTGAATGTCAGATCAACTAATGAAGCTTGTCGAAGAGAAGAAAAATGCATGGGATGCATATAAATTATCAGGCAACACAGAAGTGTATGGTAGATATAAGCTAGTCTGTAATCGGGTCACAGAGGAGGTTAGGCAAGTGAAGGCAGATTATGAGAAATCTTTGACAAAGGATGCAAAGAAAAACAGTAAAGACTTCTTTACTTATTTAAACTCTAGAAGGAAGGGGATGAATCAGATTGGTCCAATTGACATCAATGGTTTGCCTGTTAAGGATCCTGCTCAGGTTGGTGAATATAGATGCAAGCTGATTCACACATGAGGAATTTCTTAGGAAAGTGGTAACCAGAAGTTTAGCAAACTCTAACAGGGAGCTAAATGATTGTGTAATAAGTGAGAGGAAAGTGGAAGAGAAACTGTTGAATTTAAACAGAAGAGTTTGAACATCAGGGTGGATGGATCTATCTAATTATATTAAGGGAGGCAATAAAAGAAGTAAGCAAACCCATAGACATAATTTTGAGAGCATCCTTGGAATCAGGGAAGGTGCCCACAGACTGAAGATGTGCAAATGTATCTCCCACTTCACAAAGGGAGATCAAATGGTGAAATGAGTAATTATACACCTGTTAGTTTAACTTCTGTTTCAGGTGAAATAATGGGGTCACTGGTAAAAGAAGTAATGCAGGATCATCTAGACAAGGCTGCAATTATACTTCAGACACAGCATGGGTTTGTTAAGGGGAAAGGTCTGATCAATTTGACAGGATAATAATGTGGTCATAATCGAACTGAATGAAAATAATAATTTTAATGTAATATACTTGGATTTCAGGAAAGCTTTTGATACTGTTGTACATAAAACACTGCTGTACAAATTATAGCAGTGTGGCATTAAGAGCAAGTTGCTGCTATGGATAAAGGGATGGGGAGAAGTGGGGGAAGACAGATAATGGTAATGAATGGACACTAATAATGTTATTAGTCCACAAAGAGCAGTGTGGAGTCCCCAAGGGTTTGGTGTTAGGTCATTGTTTTTTTTTTTTTTTTTTATATTTATCAATGATACTGATGAAGGCATTATCAGGCTTAATGTCCATGGCTGCAGAGGATACAAAGGTTGGTTAATGAGAATGACAGTATACTACTTCAACTGAATCTAGAAAAATTTGGCAGATGGGCTGAGAAATGGTAACTGAATTGTATCTTTGAGAAATGCAAAGTACTGCATATCGGTAGCATTAACCCCAGAGTACCATACCAACTGTGTGGTACTACAGTCAGAGTAGTATAAATTGAAAAAAAACCTGGGGGGTAATTGTGCAGTCAGATATGAAATTCTCTGAGCAGTGCAGACTAGCTGCCAGGACAGCTCATGGGCTTTTGTCAATGATATACAGGAATTTTTCTAGCAGGGATAAAGAAGTGTTTATACCATTGAATAGGGCAATGATCAGGCCACATCTTGAATACTGCATATAGTCTGTGCTGGAATGAGTACAGATAAGGGCAACAAGATTGGTGAGGGGAACAAAAGGGTGCTCTTACCAAGAAAGGTTTCAGTTCTGCAAATTGTAGCATCTGTAGCCTAGCCAAATGCGAGGTGATCTGGTTGTGGTGCTTAATGCTTTGAAAAGTTTGAACAAGCTTAGTGCTGATGGGATTCTTCCTCTTGTTCAGATTATGCACATGACGGTACATAAATTCAAGATGAGAAAGAATGGTTGCAGAATAGACATGTGGAAGTTTGCCTTTAGCCAGCGATTCGTTGATTGATGGGACAAACTTCCATCTGTTGTTGTGGAAGTTGATAGCTTAAATAAGTGCAAGGAAGAACTAGACAGATTACTGGAGGGAATAGATAAGATAGCTGAAATGGGAAGTGTGTGTGTGTGTGTGTGTGTGTGTGTGTGTGTGTGTGTGTGTGTGTGTGTGTGTGTGTGTGTGTGTGTGTGTGTGTGTGTGTGTGTGTGTGTGTGTGTTGTTCATGATGTATAAGCTTGCTTTCTTGCATATGGCCACTACTCTCTGGGAAAATGATAAATAAAAATTCAAAAACCATACCAAGTAAAAATTTATGTATATTTAGGAGTGTACAGAAAATCAAAGATTTTTATCTCTAGCCAACAATTAATGTGGACAGCTTATTTTTTTGTTGCACATCATAGGTGTAGCGTCACAACTGCAGAGTTAATGGAGGACTTGAACATATATGAAGTATGCAAATATTGTAACCTGAAACTTTACTCATAATTAAAAGAAAGACAGAATGAACATCAACAGACATCTCACTGCAGCAACTGCAGCTCTCACCTTTCTGAGTATAATCATTGCCATAAATAAAAGTTGGTGCTTCTTTACAACATGCAAAGAGAACAGAAAACTGTCCAACTCAAAGGAAGTCCTCATCTTGTCAAAAAAATATTTTGGCAAGATCAATTAAAGCGTAAGTTGTTTCTGGAAGTCTTCTATGACAAAATAAACTACACATCATGATTTCATCCTTGCAGGTTTTAATGAAATAATGCATTTTAGGATTTTATATCATTTATGGGAAACTAAATGATGAAAGTAGCTAAAATTTAAGACTCATAAGATCTGGCTTCTGATTCATAAAAATGCACAAAAATGCCTGACCTGTCACTTAGATAGTTACAAGTAAAAATAAAATAAAAGGGTTAAAATAAACTAAATGCTGATGATATTTAAAGATGTCATCAGCATTTAGTTTATTTTAATCCTTTTAATTCATTCAAGTCACCATGCATCTGCATGGTGATTTGAATGAATAATTAATATTAAAATTTTACTAAAAATTAATCACCTAATCAACACTAAAAACTCAATCACATTTTCAGTATTAGGTAGTGGCAAATGACACAAGAAAGTAAGCTTATACAGCATTAGCCAAATATGCACACACAAAATAAAGACTTCCCACCTCACATGTCTATCCCATCTAAGAATTTCTCCAATTCTTCCTTAAACTGATTCCAACTACTCACTTTGAGAACACCCTATGGAAGTTTGTTCCATCTGTTGTTGTGGATGAGGGTAGTTTGAATACCAAATGGAAGTTTGTTCCACCAACCAACTACCTTGCAGCTGAAGACAAATTTCTGCACATTTAATCTGCAACCACCCTTCCTCAATTTAAAACTGTCTCCTCATATGTGTGTTGACTGAGAAAGAGGAAGGATGCCATCAGCATTTAGCTTATTCAATTCATTCAAAGCCTTAAACATTTCAATCTGACTCCTCTCAGGTGACTGGTTTTCAGACCCTGCAGTTTGCAAAATTGAAGGTTTTCTTGGTAAGACAACTGTTTCGTTCCTCTCACTAATCTCATTGCTGTTCTCTACAACCATTACAACAGATCCACATTCTTCCTAATATGAAGCTTCCAGCCCTGTATGCAGTACTCAAGATGTGGTATAATCACATCCTCATCCCTGGTGACAAAATTCCAGTATATCATTGCTAAAATACCATGAGCTCTCTTGGCAGCCAGACTGCACTGCTCAGAAAGCTTCATGTCTGTCAGCATAATTACCCCAAGTCTTTTTCTTTCAACCTACTCTGAATGAGGTACCACATAATTGGCATGTTTTTCTAGAATTACTGCTACCCATATGCCGTACCTTGCATTTGTCAATGTGAACCTTCAATTCCCACTTTCCAGTTTGTTGCCTAATTTCTCTAGATCTTGTTGCCCAAGCATACCCTGAATACTGTCATTAACTGCCCTGCTAAGCTTTCTACCATTTGCAAACTGAACATTAAGTCTGATATGCCTTCATTAATATCATTAATAAATATTGGAAACAACAATGGGCATAGCTCTGAACCCTGGGGCATTCCACTAATAATATTAATCCAAGAAGATTAGTGTCCATTCATAGCCACTCTTTGTCTTTTCCCACTCAACCATTCTTTTATTTATAACAATAACTTACCCTTAATGCCACACTGCTCCAATTTGTGCAGCAGTATTTTATGTGGTACAGTAACAAAAGCTTTTCTGAAATCTAAATATATGATGTCAAAATTATGTTTTGCACCCAGTTCCTTTGTTACTGCATCACAGTATCCAATCAGGTTGGCCAGATAAGATCACCTCTTAAAAAATCCATGCTGCAGTATAATTTCATTCCTGTCTAGATGATCTTGCATTACTTCTGTAATCAGTGACTGCATTATTCTTCCTGGAAAAGAAGTCAAGCTGACAGGTCTGTAATTACTCACTTCACCCTTTGAGCCCTCCCATGTGAACAGGAGAGACAGTTGCACACCTGCCATCTATGGGAACTTCCCCTGAATCCAAGGATGCTCTCATAATTATAGCCTAAGTCCTGCTTACCACTTTTGCTGCTTCTCATAATATAACTGGATAGATACAATCAGCTACAGGTAGTACTTTGTTTACTTTTAGCTTCAATAACCTAGTCTGATTACTCTACTATAGGTAGAGTAATCGAGAATTTGTAGACTAGTTTATATCTACTATAGGTCTGCATTGCCTAATAATTTATAAGCATCCCAAGCATTTTTCTTCTCTGTCAAGAGTCTCATCAGTTCGTCTGACATCCATTTTGGTTTAAGCCTCAGACAATATCTCACGTTTGCTTCCTTGAATTCCTCCCTGTTTTGAATTTTTTGTTGGTAACATCACCAGTTGGTCCGACTGAATATATTTTAAAAACTGTTTGAAACCATTATGGTCATCTTTATGGAAACAAAACCCATTCTCTTTGTTCTTGACAGTAGTCAATATCATGAAGTAAATCCCAAATCAATACACTACAATCACTGCCACCTAGTGATTCTTTTATCTGCAGATTCTTAATTCATGAAAACTCATGATAATCAAATTAAGAGTATTGCTTTCTCTCATTGTCCCTCTCTATAATGTGCTGGTGTAGTAAATAGTCATTAAATCAATTCATAAAATTCCTCTCCTGTGTAAGGAAGCAACCCACAAGGTTCAGTCAATATATGAAAAGTTAAAATCCCTCATTATAAGACATTCTGATTTGTTGGCCCACTCTATTTGTCTGCATAGTCATTCATTATATAAAATAAATAAATTTTCTGTTTATACTCCGGCACGACAACCAAGTCAGTAGAGTTTACAATAAATTGTCAATACAAATGTTTATCGTATTTAGTAGTCATGGGCTTGAACCCCGGTCCACTCAAGGAATGCGTGCTATACACTCTCACTCCTGACCACTCGGCTACGTCAGGCATATTAATTACAGTCCTTAGTCCTATAAAACACTCATAATATGATTTTTGTTTTCTCTCTGCTTATGTTACACCAAACTGACTTGTTGAACGATGTCCCCCAAGGTTCAGTTCTTTCCCCAACTCTTTTCGTCTTGTATATTAATGACCTTCTTCCATTAACTGGAAATCCTATCCATAGTTTTGCCGATGATAGCACATTGCATTCCACTTTCCATTTTGAGAAACCTTGCCCTGTTCAATCAGCTTCAACTTCTCGAAAATCTGCTACCAATTCCATAAATGCCGACCTTCAGGTAATTCTCCAGTGGGGCAAAGACAACTTAGTTGATTTCAACCCTTCTAAAATTCAGTCTTGTCTTATATCTCACAAAAAGGATTCTTCTGCTCCTATGCTTATCTTTAGTGACACTCTGATTTCTAGGCAAAATGATATATCTCTTTTGGGGATTACACTGACTTCTAATCTCCCTTGGCACAAGCACATTACAAATATTGCTTCCTCTGCGTCTAAAAAACTTGGTTTTCTCTTTCGCTCTCGGCGTTACTTTTCTTCCAAACAGCTGCTCACTCTGTATAAATCGCAAATCCGCTCTGCCATGGAATATTGTTCCCACATCTGGGGTGGTGCCCCCAAAACCTCTCTCAGGCTTCTTGATTCTATTCAGAAGAAGAAGAAGGCAGTTAGGTTAATTAGTGATTCATCTCTAACAGAGTCTCTCCACTCGCTGTCTCATAGACATACTGTTTCTGCTGCATGCCTCTTCTACAGATACTTCCATGGGCACTGTTCTTCTGAATTGGCTTCTATAATTCCCGCTCTCTCTTTCAAAACTGTCCGAACATTTGCCGCCATCAGCCAACATCCATTTACTGCCCAACTTCAAACCCACAGAACCAACTTTTCATCTTCCTCATTTATTCATTCAACTGCCATTTTCTGGAACCACCTTCCCTCATACGTATTTCCTGAAAATTACAATCTACAGAAGTTCAAGTCCAATGTCAATAAATATCTTCTTTCGTCTTCTCAATCTCCAACCCAAGCACGGTACTAAGTACTATAAGTTCTAATACCTCTCATATTTGGGGTTTACATAAAAAAAAAAAAATTGCTTTTCAGGCTGCTTCATGTTCCAATAAAAGCAGTGCAAGAATCTCTACACCTCTGTCTATGGATGCTTTTAATTTGTATATCCTCCCCAAACTAACAGTTTCCTGACCAATCTATCATTCTTCGATAGCATTAGCATACATTTTTATAATTCAAATATTCTTTATAACTCAATAATAGTAATCACTGAAACCTATACACTAAATGTTCTTTGAAAATTAGCACATCATGCTGAAAAATAATAATGATTACTGAGTGTGTTTTGTTTACAGGTTTTTTTCAGATGCTTAAAGTTAAAACAGACTTACCCATAGTTTTGCTTACAAGTGCTGCACCATTATCAGAGGTAAAAAACACAAATGTGTCATTTTCTATACCTAAAGATCGAAGCATTTTCAGGATAACACCAACACCATAATCTAATTCTCGAAGAGCATCTCCATATCTGGGGGACGGGGAAATTAAGTATCAACAATAAAGTAATAAATAATATCTAAGAAATGTTTAAAATTTTGTAAAATTATAGAATCAGCAAACAACAGTTATAAAAGCAAGTATTCATTTAGAATGCACAATGATAACATTGTGCATTCTAAACGAATGCCTCCAAGGTACACAAATAAACTACAAGATACACAAATAAACCTTTGTGTATCTTGTAGTGACCAGATAATCAAAATTAAAGATAAACTCTTGGTTCAGCACAAATATCCACTCAACAATAATTATCAAAGAAACATTTTCCCTTTGATTTAAGTCACTGATTGAATGGATCAGAAATGAAGAAGTATAGCCACAGAAAAATCAGGTAAAACGTATACTCATTGTTTGCACATTCTATACCTAATATGGCTTAAAATGCCTGTTCCCCCCCCCTCTAAGCCCCTTAAAGCTTAGAGGGGAACAGGCATTCTGTGTGTTATAAGACACTCAGTCTAAAACACTGATGGGCCCAATATATTTCTATTTTAGAAGTCTGGTTGGCCTGCTTCCCTAAAATCCACTTATGCACACCTTCTCATTTCTAAGCCTGCTTATGTCACTTTGGTGGCAACAAACATGTAGAGTGGTTCTCTTCAAGACACCTAGTCAGAGTGAATAGAAAAAGACCAAACCCTCCAGAACTTTATTAAATATGACAAGACAAAAGAAATGGCTCTCAGTCCCCAACAGCTTTCACTCTTCCTCTTACAGCAGTGAGAGGATCAGAGTGGAAGCAGAGGATGCAAAGAATTTCTGGGTATGCCATGCACGGAAACTGAACTTGGCCGGTTACAATGCAAGATCACTTGTTGGAGAAGATAGGATATTAGAGCTGGAAAAGGAATTACAATGTGAATTGGAATATCATCAGCTTGGCTGAAACAAGAAGAAGAAATGAATCACAAGTTTACCATGTAGAAATCTGCTGTATACCAATGTTTCCAGTGAAAAGAGTGAAGGTGGGGTTGGCTTTCTGTTCCATAAAGATATAAAAAACAAATTTTGGAATTGAAAAGTACATCACCAAGGGTGTCAAGGCTACTACTCATGATTTCTAAGAGCTACAAACTAAAGGTTATAATGATATATGCACCAACATCAAGCCATGATGAAGAGGCTGAAGAAATGTACACCAAAACTGAGCAACTTCTAGATGAACAGAAAACTCATTGCACCATCATTATGGGGACTTCAATGCTAAGGTTGGAAAGAGACAAAACGGCACAGAAATGGAAACTATAGGAAATTTTGGAATTAGTGAAAGAAATGAAAGAGGTAAAAGACTTGTGGAATCTGCAGAATCTCAAGGAACGTCAGTAATGAACATTTTTTTTTTTTCAAGAAAAGTGTGAACAGAAAGTGGACATGGAAGAGCCCAAATGGATTAATAACTAATGAAATTGACTACGTCCTTACTAACAGAAGATATATTGTGAACAATGTTATCATCCCGAAATAAGGTAAATGTTAGAAGTGATCACAGAATGGTAAGAAATGAAAGGAAAAAACTGATCAAGTGAAAAATACATAGGTCTTTGAGATAACAGAAGAGGAGTAAAAGCAGTAGTACTGGAACTTGGGAACAAGTTTGAGCTTCTGCAGACCTTTCATGACCAAGATATGCACGAGGAATACAACTTTCTGAAAGTGATAATGCCCAAGAAACGTATAGGTAAAAAGAAATCCAAAGAAGAAAAAATTAGTCAAGAAACACTAGTCATGATGAAATGAAAACGACAAATGAAGAGAAAGATAAACACTGACAGGGACAAAATTGAGTGAAACCATTAGAAAGAGACTCAGACAGGACATAAGATTTAACGCAAGTAGAACAAACATTAAATGACTTAAATCAGCAACCATAGCAGTAATACAGAAACTGAAGAATAGTGATGGTGTACTTATAAATAGCAGAGAAGGCATAATTCAAATAGCAGAAGACTACTATAAAGAATTATATAAGGAGCAAGGGAATGAAGCCAGC
This sequence comes from Mastigoproctus giganteus, assembly GCF_048544385.1. NCBI lineage: Eukaryota > Metazoa > Arthropoda > Arachnida > Uropygi > Thelyphonidae > Mastigoproctus > Mastigoproctus giganteus. The sequence continues at coordinate 168,751,937 of NC_143583.1, forward strand.
AGTGGGGAAGATGGATCACAAATTAGCAACACATACGACATATCCGATATCCTTCCTGATGAGGTTGAACCTGTATTGAAGAAAATGAAGAATCAAAAAGCCCCAGGTGAAGATAAAGATGAAGTTACTGTAGATTTGTTAAAATTAGGAGGAAGAGGCATGGCACTGAAACTGGCCAGACTCTTCACAAAATACATTAGGAAAGGTGCAAAGCCTAAGAAGTGGAATAATGCAATCATAATTTTGCTGCATGAGAAAGGAGATAAATCAGAAATTGTAAATTATAGACCAATTAGCTTGCTGTTCCACATCTACAAGTTGTTCACATAAGTCATCACTAACAGATTAGAAAGAATACTTGATGAGAATCAACTGAAAGAGCAAGCTGGCTTTAGGACAGGATTCTCAACTATGGATTGCCTTCATGCAATATCACAGCTAATGGAGAAAGCAAATGAATATAAAATATCATTATGCCTGGCATTTGTGGATTATGAAAAGGCATTTGACTCCATACAGCATAAGGCAATGTTTCAGGCACTGGAAAGACAAGGCAGAGACATCCCATACATTATGATTTTGAAAAAAATATATGAAAAATCTATCTCCTTTATTAGACTAGACAAAGACAGTAGCAAATTTAAAATTGAGAAAGGAGATCGACAAGGAGACAGAATATCTCAGTTGTTTGCTGTTGCCCTTGAAGAAGCTTTCAGAAAATTGGACTGGTCGCAGAAAAGGGTCATGGGAATGGAGAGTACCTAAACCATTTATGCTTTGCAGGTGATATTGTAATCATAAGCCATAATCCCAAAGAATTGGAGGAGAATCTTAATCTGTTATGAAGAGTTAGTAAGGATTTTGGACTAAAGATGAATATGGCTAAAACAAAAGTAATGATGAACAAGTATGCCCCAGAAAGGGATATAATGGTTGAAGGAGCAGTAATTGAAAAGGTGGAGTAATATATACTTATCTTGGACAAGTCAATAGCTATAATAATGATAAATTACTGGAAGTCAAGAGAAGAATAAATTTTGGATGGATAGCATTCAAGAAATATAGTCACATACTGAGGAACAATATGCCAATTTGTCTGAAATGTAAAATAATGAACCAATGTATATTCCACTCCATGACTTATGGAAGTGAAACTTGGGCATTCACCAAAAGAATGGAAGAGAAGCTGAAAACTACACAGCAAAGAAAGGAAAGAATTATATTAGGAATCAGACTGTTGGATAAGAAGAGAAACACATGGATTAGGCAGCAAACTCAAGTAAACGACATTCTTATAAAAAAAAAACTGAAATGGACTTGAAGACATGAGGACAGATGGACTAAGAAAATTACAGTGGTGTATTCGGGCTGGAACACACCGGAACAACATTCCGGTACTTTTTTTCTAAATGTCATAATAGAAAATCATTAAATTTATACACCTAATATTATGAAACAATGGCATAATCAAGGGGGAGGGAGAAATATCTATTTTACCCATTGCTACTAAAAATATATATTTATAGTAATCTTTAAAATTAATAGATTTCTTTAAAAAGTTATTTAAAAACAAATATATAAATTTCACAATGAAACTTGAATGTTTCTTACTAAAGTACAATGTGTTAGATTAAGAGATCCAACAAATGAGATATACTGCGATGTGTGTGAACGCTACAATTCGATTCGCCATGAGCTTTATTCTAGAACTGGTTGTTCTATGAACCGTGACTCTGAAGTCTGATTCAGTTACTGTACAGTCGATGTGGCGTTATCATATAGTCTTCTGGAGAACGAGCATTCCAGTACTATTTTTTTTAGCAATACACCTCTGACAGAATGGTATCCAAGAGGAGCTAAAAGAAAACCTGGAAAACAACAATGGAGATGGACAGGTGAAATTCAAGAGTTTGTGGATAGTAAATGGTTGGCCATTGCACAAAACAGAAGGAACTAGAAAGTTGCTGGAGAGGCCTTCACCCTGCAGTGGATTGAGAATGGCTGGTGATTATGATGAAATCTAAATTACTAAATTTATATAATACTAAGGAAATGGTGATCATACCATGTGACAACCTATATTTGCATGCTGTATATCTGATTATCTGTTAATGCCAATTGTAAAAGGTTTCAAAATTTTTGGCCAGTTAGTGTATATATGTTTACTTTAAAAGAAAGCTGAGCCATTAACAAACCTATCCTATATATATATATATTTTTTTTTTGTAATTTTCCAAAAAATAACTAAACAGATATCCAAGAATTCATCTCCAACAAGAGGTTTCATTAGCAGCTTATTTTGAAAAATGAGATTATAGATGGGAGATGCGGATGTATGATACTAAAAATTGCTGATTTCACAAAGAAAAGAGGCAATTCGTTAATCTTCTGCAGGTTTATCCTTTACTGGCTACAGAGGGATGGAGATTTCCCTTCTGTGCATAAAAGCCTCATTCGTTTTGAAGTGAATGCTTGATAATGTACAGTAATGGCTATTTAGAAATAAAGACACATTTGCAGTTTCCTCCCCATATGTTTATAGCATGGGAGTACAGTAGCATAGCGTGAGATGTGCAAAGGGCTCAGAATGGAGACTGGAATACTGTTTCAGTTTGTCATATGCATCAGTAATGTCATGCATTAATTTTCTTCTGCACTTACGATCGTTTTGCTTCATAAAACTTTCCATTTTGAGCCCTGGGCTTGCAAGATTAGCATCTATTTGATAATTAACAATAGATAACACAAGTATTTTCCAGATAATTAACAATAGATAATACAATTTTCCAGTCTCATGGTTTTACATATAGTATTAAACTGGCATAATGCATTCAGTGAATAATGGGGAACAAAGGCAAAAAAGTGCATCTAAATAGCCATTTTTGTAAACAGTTTCAGAACAGAAACTTATATCTATTTGTATTTGATCTTAAAGAAGTTAGATGTAACACATTTATTCATGAACAGGGAACCTAGTGCCATGATACAGTTCGATCAGGGATAATACAACCCCAATCTGGAATGCACACCACTTAATCATCTCTCCACAAAATGCTGAGCTAAATGTTCCTCAACCGATGTTCAACATGAAAGTTTTATTATTTTGTTGTTTTAGTTTCACATCACTATAGCTTGTAGGGTAGATGGACATAAATACATATGGGCACACAGTAGAGTAGTTCAGAGAAAGCTAAGTGTTAAGCCATACCTTGCAACTCAACTTTTTTTTGCATTGGCAAGGTATTTGGTTTTCCTTCATTATTTTCAATGAAATTAAAATCCATATTTGAAAATTATGTATTTTAGCATTACTAAACGCACACGATGCAAGAAAGCAAGCTTATATAGCATCAGCCAAAAAAAAAAAAAAAACCTAAAACCTTCTCAATTCACCCATCCACTAGCTCCAAATGTTTATCTAGTTCTGCTTGGATCTATTTAAGCTTTCAACTTCTACTACGACATATGGAAGTTTGTTCCAGCAATCAACCATCCACGGGCTAAAGGCAATCTTCCGCACATCTATCCTACAACTGTCTTTCCTCAATTTGAATTTATGCCCTCTCAGGCAATTATTCTGAGCAAGAGAAAAAATCCCATCAGCATTGAGCATGCTCAAACCATTCAAGGCTTTATACACCTTAATCAGAACACCTCGCAGGTACCTAGTCTCCGGACACTGTAATTTGCAAAACTTAAGCTTGTCTTCATAAGAGCAACTCTTTGTCCCATTCGCTAATCTTGTTGCCCTTCTCTGTACTCATTCCAGCAGCCCTACATCCTTCTTAAAATAAGGCCTCTAGACCTGTAGACAGTACTCATGGTGTGGCCTGACCATTGCCTTATACAAGGGGATAATCACTTCCTTATCCCTGCTAGAAAAATTCCCATATATCATTGACAAGGCCCCATGAGCTACTCTTGCAGACCATCTGCACTGCTCAGTAAACTTCATATCTGCCTGCACAATTACCCCCAGGTCCTTTTCATTCTCTACCACTGTCAATGTAGTACTACAGAGTTCATACGTTACACTGGGGTTACTGCTTACCATGTGCAATACTTTACATTTGTCAATGTTAAACTTCATTTGCCACCCCTCAACCCATCTGCTCAACTTTTCTAGATCGTGTTGCAGCAGCGTGCTGTCATTAACAACCTTGCTGACTTTTGTAATCACTTCATATCGTCTGCAAACTTGGACATTAAGCCTGATATAGCATCATGAATATCATTTATAAATAGAGAAAACAACAATGGACCCAACACTGAACTCTGCGGGACTCCACTAATAACATTAGCCCACGAAGAGCAGTGTCCATTGATTACCATTCTCTGTCTTCTCCCACTCAACCATCCCTTTATCCATAGCAGCAATTTGCCTCCAATGCCACACTGCTCGAATTTGTTTAGCAGTCTTCCATGTGCAACAGTACAAAAATCTTTTTTAAGATCCAAATATATGATATCAAAATTATTCTTTGCATCCAGTTCCTTTGTGACCACATCATAGTATCCAATCAAATTGGTCAGACAGGACTTCCCCTTAACAAACCCATGCTTTGTCCGAGCTATAACTGAATTCTTGTCTAAATTATCCTGTAGTGGTTCTTTAACCAGTGCCTCATTAATTTCCTGGAACAGAAGTTAAACTAATAGGTCTGTAATTACTTGGGTTACCCTTTGATCCTCCTTTGTGAATTGGGGTCACATTTGCACATCTCCAGTCCAGGGTACCTCCCCCCCCCCCGAGTCCAAGGAAGCTTTCATAATTATGGCTAAGGGTTTGCTTACTTCCTATGCTGCCACCTGGATAGATTCTGTCATATAACTGGATAGATTCCATCCACCACAGTGCCTTTATGTTTATCTTCAACAATTTCTCCTCCACTTTGCTCTAAATTATTACAAAATCATCTAGCTCACTGCCAGAGTTTAATTCCCCTTCCTGAATAACTCCTCATGTGTGAACATAGATGCAAAATACTCATTCAGTTTATTAGCTACCTGAGCAGGATCATTATCAATTCAACCATTGATATCAAGTGGATCAATCTGATTCATCCCCTTTCTTCTAGAATTTACATAAGTAAAGAGCTCTTTGCTGTTTTTCTTTGTATCCTTTGCCAAAGATTTCTCGTAATCTGCCTTTGCCTGCCTAACCTCCTTTGTGACTTTGTTACAGACCAGCTTATATCTATCATAGGCTTCTGTGTCATCCGTTAATTTATATGAATCCCATGCATTTTTCTTCTCAGCCACATCTCATTAGTTCATCTGACATCCAATTAGGCCTAAACATTGAAAAATATTTCTTAGTTGGTATGAAAAGCCTAGTAGTTTCCAAGATTAATTCTTTGAATGCTTCCCATTTTGAATTTGCTATTGGTAACATCATCACTTGGTCCCACAGTATAGAATTTAAATACTGTCTCAGACCACCATAGTCACCTTTACGAAAGCAAAAACTCTTTCCTTTACCCCGATGGTAGTTACTTCTGAGTAAATCCCTTTTTTTGTTTCTTAACTAATAGCATAACTCTTCCTATCCTTCCTGTACACATTGTACTCCCCAAATTCCATTTCTGCATTCCTTATATCTGTGTGACACCGTGTCTCTGATATCCCAACAATATCTGACTTTGATGTTTTGGCCAACACCTCAAATTCATCAATTTATTTACCAAACTCCTAGCATTGGTGTACACGCGAGTATACATTCCCCTGTTCCTATCCTTAGCTACCCTAACACAGCCCATGTATTTACTTGTTCCGCAATTACTCCCAGCAGTGTCTGAAATACCCTGCACCTTTTTTTTTCCAGGTTGGTGCTCATTCCAATAGAAATAAATTAATTTTTATTGTTAAATATTAAACATGTATCTGAGTTTCAAAACTGATCATCATCTTACACATCTAAAAATTGAGACATGGGTCACCAAATAGTATCTTTTAGACATACTTTTTTGGTGACCCATCTACTATATTGCAAACAAACACCAAACAATATCTTTTAGAAATACTGTTTGGTGACAGTATCTCGTAGAGCATGTTTAATTAGCCATCACATCTTACACATTTTAAGATTTAGTGGTTCTGTATGGTGGTGAAACTGTAGCATAGGTTCAAAAGGAACACCAAGATTAGTATGCTTCATTACAATAAGAATTGCCCTGAAGGATTATCTTTATTTAAGTCAGTGTTATTTTAAGGAAATACATTAACAGATCACAGATTTTTAGAGGTTTATTTGGAGCTCAACAGGGCTAGGATGGCATGTCAATTTTTCGAATAAAGTCAGTCTTAATTACGAGATTGAACTTGGGCTATGATCTCGCGAGCATTATCATTTTGGTTTATTTGGCTTATCAAATTTAAATCACTAGTATAGCACAGCAAGTAGTAAAGGCCTCTTCTCAGACATGACTGAAACCAGTAATAATCGTTTGGTTAATCAAAAAAAGCTGGTTAAAGCAGATAATCATAAAAAAATTATACATACATACCTTAAGGATTATTTTTTTCATGTAAAACTTATTTTTGGCTGTGGATTTCATTCAATCTCCTTTTCTTTGTATTTAGATCCATCTATTTCCATCATGTATGATTTCTGCATCATTCATAATTTCATTTTCCAAAAATTCATTGAGGGAAAAAAAAAAATTTATCAATTCAAAACTGACTGCAGCTGTCTAAAAACAGTTTTTGAATTCTATGCGGTGGGACCAACTGGTGACATTGCCAAACAGCAAATTCTAAATGGGAGCAGTCAGAGAAATACTGTTCAAGGCTTAGACATAAATGGATGTCAGATGATCTCATGAGAGCAAAGAAAAATGCATGAGGTGAATATAAAGTGCCAGGGATGCCTACAGTATATATATATACTAGTCTGCAATCAAGTCACAAAGGAGGTTAAGTAAGCTAAGGCAGATTGTGAGAAATATCTGGCAAAGAATGCAAAGAAAAGCAACAAAGACTTCTTTACTTATGCAAACAATAGAAGAAAGGGGTTGAATTGCATTGGTCCGCTAGATACGACTTATATGAAAGGGGTTCAAAGAGAAATATGAGTAATTACAGACCTGTTAGCTTCACTTTTGACCCAGGGAAAATAATGGAGTCATTGGTTAAAGAAACAATACAGGATCACCCAGACAGGAATAAAGTTATACTGCAGTCACAGCATGGATTTCTTAAAGGGTAATCACATCTGACCAGTCTGATTGGATACTATGATACAAGTAACAAAAGAATTACAGTACAGCATCAGTTATCCAGCATAATTGAAGTCAGACCTCTTCCAGATAGCTAAATTTTCCGATAATTGAACCGCGAAATTTTCCAGATAATTTTTCTGGTAAGATTAAATTAAATAAGATTAATTAAATAAAAAAAAAATTATAAACCAATCTCGGAAAACAGAAACATCCATCCAGGCATTTTTATAAAAACAGGAAATTTAGAAAGATTTTTAGATGCTCTTGGTTTTTTCGACTTACCGATAATGAGCACAGACAATCTGTGCGTCCCAGTGGCATTTGCGCAAATAGCAATTGTAACTCACTCTTTTCTCATCTTAAAACTTGGTGCAGGCAGTTCTCTTTTAGAGGCTAGGGTTTTTCTTGGTAATGCTTTCCATAATAAGCCCATCTGATCAACATTATAAATGTTTTCTTTCTCATAATTTGCTATTACTGAAGTAAACTTATTTTTCAAAGGACACCGCTGCCAGTTCGTCTGCAGAAAGTTTCTCGCCTTGAATATCTAGTTCACATATACTGTGTCTCAGTTTAAAGTTTTTCTGCCAACTTGTGCTTGCCTTAAAATCTTCATCACCTATTAATTTTTGATTAAAATCCAATGCTTTTTCACACAACATTGGGCCAGACACTGATTCACCTAAACTTCGCTCTCAAGAAAACAAAAAAATAAAGTGAGCGTACTCTCTAAAGTGGCATTTTCAGGTTTCGACATTGTCTTTTAGCTGTTAGATCCTCCTTCACTATCCATAATCGACACAAATTTTGTTATAGCATTTGAATTTTTCTTGATGTCGTAAATTGTTGAATTCCCACAGTAACTCTTTGGAGAGATTTCCGAAATTGTCACCTTTTCTAATTCTATTAATAATTTCCGTTTTTGTTGCAATGTTAAAACTATGCGTTTTCTTTTCATTCACATTTTACTGTAAAAAATTGAAAAAAATAATAAATCGAAGTTTCAGGCAGACATTATTCTTACCGAATCTGGAGCTAAATTAATCTGAAATCCACTCGTGATTTCCGATAAAACCGAATAGTCTCTGTGATATTTTTCTATTCTGAAGGTCACATAGAATTCTAGAGGTCACAACCATAAAACAATAAAAACAATTTGCAGTTTATTGGGCTTTTTGTTTATACAATCTGTTATAAACAGGTAGTAAACTTGATCTTTCGCTTATAATCAAAATTCAATTTGCAAACGTGATCATTATAACCGGAGCTAACCGTACTACCGTTAATAAAAAAAAAAAGAAGAAAGATCGGACTTTCAAATTATTCTGGACAACTGACGTTCCAGATAACCGACGTTCTACTGTAGTTCAAAAATTAATTTTGACATCATATACCCAGATTTCAGAAAAGCTTTTGATACTGTTACACATAAAAGACTACTTTTGAAGACTAAATGCACAAGGCCTAATACGTTATGGGTTAAAATTAACTATATAATATCGATGTAAATACACCCTAGTTTACCCATAAATTCAACTACATAAGTAGTGTAATGGCACAGTTTTGATTTTATCTCATATGTGGCTACCTTCACAACAAGATACCAGGTATTGCACTACTTCGAATAAATAACGCTTCACATCACGGTTGCTAAGTTAATTCCACAATAATAGAGATGCCAAATGGTCACATGGAATTCACCATTTGGCATCTCTCAAATTATGGAATTAACTTAGCAACCGTGACTCTGCATTATTAGGGTACCTGCCCACCCACTGATGAGTGAGCCAACAAGCTCCGAAATGCGTCTGGGCGGTGGTACCCACTGAGAATAAATAAGTCTCCTCTACTAGAGAAGCGTTATTTATTCAAAGTAGTGGTATACCTGGTATCTCATGAAGGTAGCCACAATATGAGATAAAATCAAAACGATGCTGTTACACTATTTACGTAGTTAAATTTATAGGTAAACTATGGTGTATTTACACTGATATTACATAGTTAATTTTAACCCATAATTATGCCTTGTGCATTTAGTCTTCAAAATATTATCATTATCTTCACCATTTGGCATCTCTCATATTGTGGAATTAACAATATGAGAGATGACAAATGGTGAAGTTGAAAATATCCGTGATGACATGTCTACATTATTAGGGTACCTGCCCGCCCACTGATGAGTGAGCCAACAAGCTCCGAAAAGCGTAGGGTGGTGGTGCCCACTGAGAATAAATAACAGTAGTCTCCTCTACTAGAGAAGCATTATTTATTCGAAGTAGTGCAATACCTGGTATCTCGTTGTGAAGGTAGCCACAATATGAGATAAAATCAAAACAGTGCTGTTACACTACTTATGTAGTTAAATTTATGGCAATTCGATAATTGTAGATTACTTAAAATACCAATTATAATTGACTTAATATGATAGCATAGCTTAATTTATTATGGTACTCACCTTTTTTTATAATCTGCAATTGATGTTTGAATAGGGTGGATGATAATTTTAATTAGGAGTAAGTAAGTAAGTTGGGGTTTAAAATATTTTAACTTCTGTTTTTAAACCCCAACTTACTTAATCCTAATTTATATTAAAATTATCATCCACCCTATTCAAAGATCAATTGCAGATTATAAAAAAAAGGTGAGTACCATAATAAATTAAGCTATGCTATCATATTAAGTTAAATTTATGGGTAAACTATGGTGTAGTTACACCAATATTATATTATAAAAGACTACTATACAAATTGGAGCAGTGTGGCATTAAGGGCAAGTTGCTGCTATGGAAAAGGAATGGTTGAGTGGGAGAAGACAAAGGGTAGTTATCAATGGGCACTGCTCTTCTTGGACTAATGTTATTAGTAGAGTCCCCAGAGTTCAGTGCTGAGTGTATTGTTGTCTTCTATATTTATTAATGATAGTGATGAAGGCATATCAGGTTTAATGTCTTAGTTTCAAGTTGGTACAAAGGTTGGAAGGGCAGTTAATCACATTAATTAGGGTATGCTATTGCAAGAAGATCTAGAAAAATTAGGCAGATGAGCTGAGAAGTGGTAATTGAAGTTTAATATTGACAAATGCAAGGTACTGCAATGGGTAGCAGTAATCCCAGATTAACATACCAGCTGTGTGGCACCACACTCAGGGCAGTGAAAAATGAAAAAGACCCAGGGTAATTGTGCAGTCAGATATTAACTTCTTTGAGCAGCGCAGACAGGTTGTAAGGACATCTCATGGAGTTTGTCAATGATATACAGAAATATTGATAGTAGGGTTTAGAAAGTGATTATACCATTGTAAGAGCAACAAGATTGGTGGGGGGAGTGGCAAAAGGGACATTGCTACCAGAAAAGGCTTCACTTCTGCAAACTGCAGCACCTGGAGACTAAGCATGTGAAAGGGGATCTGACTAAAGTATTTAAGGAGTTGAATGGATTGAGTAAGGTAGATGCTGATGAAATCCTTCTTGCTGACTACACACATGGGCAATTTGAGTAAATTCAAAGAAAACTAGATAAACTGTTAGAGGAGACGGACAAGTAAAATGGGAAGTTTTGATTTGTTTTTTTTTTTTTTTGACTGATGCTGTATTCTTGCATTATTTTCCACTACTACTATTGTTAACAATTGTTGTTATTGTTATTTGGTTTTTAGGACCATTAGCAACTAAAGCCATATTGCTCCCGGGATATGCAGTGGTCATTCCCTGACCTTTCCGCCTCCTCCGTATTTGGTGGTCACGGGCTCGAACCCCGGTCTAATCAAGTAGCGTGTGCTACACACTGCTGCTCCTGCCCACCTGGCTATGGAGGTGCCATTGTTAACAATAATAATAAACATGTATATATATTTTTATTTATTTATTTTTTTAAATGAGGAAAGGACATACAAACCATACATACAAACCACGCTTACTCTTTCCTAAGAACATTTTGGAGGCGTAAACTGGTGCATGAGTTGCATCTGGTGCCCACAGTAAGAAAAAATGACGTTTATGTATGAATTCCTGTTTTATGAAACTGACAGCTTCCTACCACAGAATAAATCACATTCATTGTCTATTTTCTTATATATGCTTATGACCAGAATTTAAAAAAATATCTGCAATTATTAACAATAATGTAAGTATATTTTAAAAATACTTACATTATTCATTATTCATTCATTGTTCATTCATTAAAAATTATGCAATTTTTAATGAATGAACTTGTTTGTGTACATATTCAAAGAATATTAAAAATTATATGATTACATGATAACTTAAAATGTTAATAAAGTAGAACCAGACAACTAGTAGTTAATAACGGTTTTCCTCAGTTGATAGTGGTAGTAAATAATTCTAGAAGAAGGGACCATAAATTCAAATCAAATTGTAGTCCCTAGTTCTAGAAAATAAACCTTTAGACTGGGCTGAAGGAAGTTTTCTTTTCTTCTTAATTACTTTATCATAATACATTGATGTGGGATTTACTTAAAGATATAACTACTGTCAAGGGTACAAGGGAAGGGAAATTGCTTTTGTAAAGGTGAATACCATGGTCTTAGTCAGTTTTTAAATTCTTTCCAATGAGACCAACTGATGATATCACCAATGGAAATTCTAAATGGGAAGTACTTAGGAAAGTAATCACAGAAGCTACTTCTTATACCAAATAAGAGATATAGTTCAAGGTTTTGGCCTAAATGAATGTCAGATGAACTAAATAAATGTCAGATGAACTGATGAGAATACTGGTAAAGAAGAAAAATGCATGAGATAATTATAAATTATCAGGGCACACAGAAATCTACAGTAAGTACCAACTAGTCTAAAATCAAGTAACTCTGGGAGAGGGGACAAGCTAATGCAGGATTATGAAAAATCATTGACTAAGTAGATAAAATTGAGGAAAGACAGTTGTAGAATAGATGTGCAGAAATTTGCCTTTAGCCAGCGGATAGTTGATTGCTGGAACAAACTTCCATCTGTCATTGTGGAAGTTGATGGCTTAAATAAATTCTTTTTTTTTTTGGCTGATGCTGTATTAAGCTTACATTGTTGCATCATATGCCTCTACTAATGCTAATGCCACATTGGCAATCAGTGTCTACTGGTGGCAAGGTTTTATCTATTCTCTCCTTAACCAAAAGCATCACTCTCCTCCACCCATATCTGTCCTTTCTGTACATATTATAATCACTATGTTCAAATTCTGCATCCCCAATATCAAAGTTACATTAATGTAGCAGCCAGTGGCTGCACTGGCTGCTACATTGGTGAATCTGGAAGAAACCTCAAAGATAGTCTCCAAGCATGAGAGAGCTATCCATACCACTGATTTAGAACACTCAGCGATCAGTGAACACTTCTAGTCAACTCAGCACGACATCGATCCATGGTGTGGCGTCAAGATTATTCAACGCTCTCGTCAGTACCATTCCACATCTGGTTAGAGTAACTTCACATTTCATGTTGTTTGATTCTTTTAACCAGAAAAAAGGAAGTCGTATCCATACCGTCATTGAAGCAACCATCCTTCTGAATGATAGACATTGGTGCATGCAGTAAACCCAAGCTTTGCAGTCACAACAACAAGCCTCTACTTCCAACTGCTAATTGTTGTCTGCACCTGTGTTATGTGGTTCACCTTGCATGACTACCATACTGGGCATTCTTTTCAGTTTTGTATTAATGCTTTTCAACTGATGAAGGGCAACCTATGCCCGAAAGCTATTGATGTACATTTATTTTTAACTTATTTTTACTTACCTTATGTGTTTCCTGTTAAAAGGATTTTAATAAACCTGTTTCCCCTATTTTCTCAGTAAAACTGAACCTCATTGTCAAAGTTACACCATGTTTCTGTTATACCTTTATATATATATATATATATATATATATATATATAGACATACAGGGTGATTCACTACCAGTAAGACAAACTTGCAGGAGGTGTAGGGGGCACAAAGACCAATCAGAATCACATAGCATTGCAGGGTCCAAAATGCCTTCGTCATGCGGTAGAGGACGTTGAATGGGAGGTTGCGTGAACAGCGATCCCGCTGGAAGTCAGCATTTGTGAACCGGTTACCGAGGCAGTAGGATGGACGAGTATTCAAACGTTGAACTGGCCAACATGCACCTCGCGTATGGAGCTGCGGACTGTAGCGGTCGCGCCGCTCTTCACTTGTACCAGGAACATTTCCCGCACAGGCATGCTCCTCATCATATGATTTTCACATGTGTGCACAGAAGGTTATGTGAGACTGGTTGTTTCAGGAGAGGTACCACGAATCGAGAGCGAACGACGAGGTCGCCAGACAATGAGGAAAATGTCCTACGTCTTGTAGAAGGCAATCAGAGTACGAGTACTCGAGCGATAGGCCAATGATTGGGTATTTCCCAATCCACTGTATGGAGGATACTGTCAACAAACCAAATGAGTTTATACCATCTGCAATGCGTCCAATCATTGGAGCCTGCGGATTATCCACTCCGGAGGACTTTTGCTACTTGGTTTCTTCAACAGAAATGGTTTGCAAATGCTGACTTCCAGCGGAATCGCGGTTCACGCGACCTCCCGTTCAACATCCTCTACCGCATGACGAAGGCATTTCGGACCCTGCAGTGCTATGTGATTCCGATTCGTCTTTGTGCCCCCTACACCTCCTGCAAGTTTGTCGCACTGGTAGTGAATCACTACCAGTGCGACAAACTACCAGTTTTGGGACATCCTGTATATATAATATATATACAGGGTGTCCCAAAAAGGTGTAACCAATTTTAAATTGGTTACACCTTTTTGTAATTTTAATGATAGAAACACAAAACCTGCGCTAAATGTGAGAAAAACAGTTGAAGTTTTTACTGCCATTCAACATGTGCACCACTTGTCACACGAACAAAAAGGTGCAACCAATTTTAAATGAGCAATACAAACAATAGCAAACTAATAATCCGTTCTTTTCTTTTGCAGATTGTGACGGTTGTCCCAAAGTTTAAGTAGAGAGGTAACAAATGGATTCCGTGACCAAAGCACAAGTAGTGGAGTGGTTTATTGAAACCCAGTATGAAATGCAGGTTCAGCGTAATTTCAGGAGTAAATAAGGGATTTTTTTTTTTTTTTTTTTTTTTATGTGAACCCCAAACACGAGAGGTATTAGAACCTATAGTACTCAGTACCGTGCTTGGGTTGGAGGTTGAGAAGACGAAAGAAGATATTTGTTGACATTGGACTTGAACTTCTGTAGATTGTAATTTTCAGGAAATACGTATGAAGGAAGGTTGTTCCAGAAAACGGCAGTTCAATGAATAAATGAGGAAGATGAAAAGTTGGTTCTGTGGGTTTGAAGTTGGACAGTAAATGGATGTTGGCTGGTGGCGGCACGTGTTCGGACTGTTTTGAAAGAGAGAGCAGGAATTATAGAAGCTAATTCAGAAGAACAGTGCCCATGGAAGTATCTGTAGAAGAGGCATGCAGCAGAAACAGTGCGTCTATGAGACAGCGAGTGCAGCGACTCTATTAGAGATGAATCATTAATTAACCTAACTGCCCTCTTCTGAATGGAATCAAGAAGCCTGAGAGAGGTTTTGGGGGCACCACCCCAGATGTGGGAACTATATTCCATGGCAGGGCGGATTTGCGATTTATACAGAGTGAGCAGCTGTTTGGAAGAAAAGTAACGCCGAGAGCGAAAGAGAAAACCAAGTTTTTTAGATGCAGAGGAAGCAATATTTGTAATGTGCTTGTGCCAAGAGAGATTAGAAGTCAGGGTAATCCCCAAAGGAGATATATCCTTTTGCCTAGAAATTAGAGTGTCACTAAAGATAAGCATAGGAGCAGAATTTTTGCGAGATATAAGACAAGACTGAGTTTTAGAAGGATTGAAATCAACTAAGTTGTCTTTGCCCCACTGGATAATTACCTGAAGATCTGCATTTAAGGAATTGGTAGCACAGTTTCGAGAAGTTGAAGCAGATTGAGTAGGACAAGGTTTCTCAAAATGGAAAGTTGAATGCAATGTGCTATCATCGGCAAAACTATGGATAAGATTTCCAGTCAATGGAAGAAGGTCATTGATATACACGAGGAAAAGAGTGGGGGGAAAGAACTGAACCTTGGGGGACACCGGCATTAGTGGAGAAGTTAGAAGACAGAGAGCCATCAACCATCACCCTCAGTGAGCGATCAGAGAGAAAACTGGATAACCAATTACTAAAAACAGTTGGCAAACCATAAGATGGAAGCTTGTTTAGAAGACCTTTATGCCAAACACGATCAAAAGCCTTTGAGATGTCAAGAGCAACTACTTGTGTTTCACCGAACCTTTCCACTGAATTAGTCCATAAATGGGTAACATAAGCCAGAATATCACCAGTGGATCGACACTGACGGAATCCATACTGGTGATCGTTGATCAGACGGAAGGTTTCTAGGTAGTTTAAGAGTTGGCGGTTAATTGATTTCTCCATTACTTTAGAAAGAGTAGAAGTAATTGCAATGGGACGATAATTGGATGGGAGGGATTTGTCACCCTTTTTAGGAACTGGCTGGATATGAGCAAATTTCCAAGCAGAAGGAAAAACACCTTTAGAATAAGAAAGTGAAAAAAGGCGGCAAAGAATAGGAGTAAGTTCAGGAGCACAGGTTTTGAGAACAAGTGGAGAAATATCATCAGGACCTGGACCTTTCTTAGCATCGAGATTCATCAAAATCCTTCTGATATCCTTTTGACGGAAGACCACAGGAGGCATTGAATGGAGTGTGTTGGGAATGGTGGGAGGTGTTTTACCAAGATCATTAATACATGAGCTGGAAGAAAAATGGGATGCTAGCAGGTCAGCTTTATCCTTGGCTGAAGTGACAACAGAACCATCTGGTTTGGACAGAGGTGGGAGCAGAGATGGGCAAAAGTTGCGGCCAATAGCTTTGGCAAGAGACCAGAATGCCCGGCTACCATTAGGGCAAGAAGCAAGTTTTCTACTCTTAGCCTGTTCAAACTCTAGTTTGGACTGATTAATAACTGCTTTACAATTATTGCGAGCTTTGGCATAGGCAGAAAATGAAACTGAAGAATTGGAAACAAGCCAATTACGATATGCAACATTCTTCTCTTGGACAGCCTTAGCACATTTATTGGAAAACCAAGGTTTAGATAAAGGATGAGATTTTAAAGTGGAGTGTGGGATAAAGGATTCCATTCCTGAAAGAATAATTTCACTGACACAATCTGAGCAAACGTTGACATCAGAACTTTTGAAACAGTAATCCGACCAAGGAAAAGAAGAAAAGAAGTCTCGCAGGTCATCCCATTTTGCATTCTTGTAATGCCAAACAACACGAGGTTGAGAATAGCCTTGAGATAAAGGTTCCATTGGAGAAGAGACAATCACCAAGTTGTGATCTGAAGTGCCTAAAGGAGCTCTCACTTCGACTGTGTACTTAGAAGGGTTGTTTGTGAGAAAAAGATCAAGCGTATTGGCTGTATGATTAGGATTGTCCGGTATTCTTGTAGGTAAATGAACAACCTGTGCTAGGTCATTAGTAATTGCAAAAGCCTCAGCATCTCGACCTGCTGGGTCGGTGTGACTAGAAAACGGAAGCCAGCTGGGGTTGTGAACATTAAAATCACCAAGGAAAATTACCTCACTGTTAGGAGAGTTGGACTGGAGAAAGTCAAGTTGCAACGAGAGGAAGTCAAAGAGCTCCAAGTGATTAGTCGAGTTGGGAGAACGGTAGAGACAACAGATGAATTTGACACAATGAGGTAGAGAGATTTTAAGCCAGAGAAGATCAAAGACAGGAGATTCCAAATTGCCAAGTCTCTGACAGGGAATATCAGAACGGACATATGCACAAGTACCACCTTTGAGGCGAAAGGAATCATACAGCGAATAATTTGGGCATCTGAGATGAGCAGTAGTTGAATCAACCGATAACTGAGATTCTGTCAAAAAAAGTACATGAGGTTTGGCAGACTGCAAGTGGAAATGGACATCGTTGAGATTAGAATTGAGACCACGTATATTTGTGAAATGAATTAGGAAGTCCTTGGGAGGTTTAGATCTTTTCGCAGATAAGCTTGCTCTATTAGTTTGACAATTCATGGTGTATTCAATAGTAAGAAAAAGTGGGTGGGACATGCTGTATGAAGTAATGAAATTTTTGGATATGGCGTACATGTGGTAAGAATATACCCAGATCCTTGACATAACGTGGCCTCAACAATGCTCCCCGCATACACATTACTCGGACTCCCTCCAGTCACTATCTGGCAGAGTAGAGGTAGCAAGATTATACACTAGCTGATCCGGAAGCCTCCTAGAGAGTTACCAATAGGTCCGGTCCGGTGTACTAACTAGCAGCCGGCCTGCGAAAACCGTTTTAGAGCTGTACCCTCGAAATGTAAGGAATATTGGATATCGCCACGACGTTCATCATAACCTCAAAAGTCATCAATCATACTGCATGATGGAAGAGATAAAGCCACCAACCCATAATAGTATCAGAAAGTGGTATCAGCTATTCAAGGAAACAGGCAGCGTCCATCCTAAGAAAAGCCCTGGTCGACTAGCATTGATGCAGGAAAGAGTGGAAGTTGTGAGAGACGCATTCGTTCTTAGTCCTCGAAAATCCGTTAGAACAGCAGCACAGCAACTGGCCATCCCCAAGACTTCAATGCATACAGCGTAGCAAAGAAAATTGAAAATGCACCCTTTTTCTTTCAAGAAGCGACTGTGAGAGTGGATAATTACCAGGAGATGCTTTATGTGTATCCTCAATTGGATGAACTGCCAAATGGGGTTATTTTTCAACAGGATGGAGCGCCAGCACATTGGGCTTTGAGTGTGAGGAGGTCTCTTGATGACAAGTTTCCTGGCCGTTGAGACCATGACAACATTCACCAGATTTATCCCCTTGTTTTCTTCTTGTGGGGATTAATCAAAGACACAGTCTACAAGGCCCCTGCAGCAGACATCGTAGACTTAAAGTGCAGGATTACAAATGCAATTACCATAATTAAGAGTGACATCCTTGAAAAAACATGGGATGAACCTTATTACCGATTAGATTTTGTTCGTGTGACAAGTGGTGCATATGTTGAATGTCAGTAAAAACTTCAACTGTTTTTCTCACATTAAGCGCGGGTTTTGTGTTTCTATCATTAAAATTACATTTGCTACAAACATTTAAAATTGGTTACACCTTTTTGGGACACCCTGTATATAATATATATATATATATATATATATATATAGAATATTATTAGAAAAAGTAAATCAATCCAATAATAATACCATCATGGACCTAATAAAACGGAAAAAAAAAAAAAAAACAAATTATTATTATCGCTTTTTACCGACAATCTAGATGACTTCAACTGGGGCCAACCACCCAGAATGAAGGCAAAAAAAATTTTTTTTTTTGGCATGAAGGCAAAAAAAAATTTTTTTTTGCCTTCATTCTGGGTGGTTGGCCCCAGTTGAAGTCATCTAGATTGTCGGTAAAAAGCGATAATAACAATTTTTTTTTTTTTTTTTTTTTTTTTTGCGTTTTATTAGGTCCATGATGGTATTATTATTGGATTGATTTACTTTTTCTAATAATATTCTGTAGACATTATGGGTGTATTGCATGATTGCTTGCAACTGCATTAACCCATAAATATTAGTTATTGTCTTTTTAACTTTCTTTCTTTCCTTTTTTATCACTAATATAACTATTAATATATATATATATATATATATATATATATATATATATAATCATATAAATTAGAATAAGGTTTAAAATAAAACAAAATAATACCAGCAGTACGGCAAGACTAGAGCGAAAAAACAAAATTAAACCTAAATTCAAATCTAAACAGGGAGGGAAGAGAGAGGGAGTAAGAATAAAATATTGCAATGGAAACTCTAAATTAATTTAGAAAATCTAATTATACGAATAATAATTCATTAAAATTTAAAGCCAATTAAATAGAAATTTAGCGGTGCCCCCTCTGATGGGCACCAGGTCCAAATTAATGTGAAATATCACCAAACAGAGATTTAAACCATACACACCAAAACAAAAATATAAAATATAGACTGACCATTATGCCCCATCTCAACAGAGGACCACAAGGCCAATAATGGTCAGGGAATCGCTGCATTTCGAACGCTAAACAAATCACCGCAAAGGCGAAACGACCGCAAGATCAGTCCGCCACACCGATCCACAGATCGAACCGCCAATGCAGGGAATTGAACAGCGGTGGTCCTGATGCAGCGAAAATCAAAAATAGAACAGACAAAAGCACTCCAGTGCAAAGCCACACTACTGACACAAATACACTTAACCCGTTTATATAAATGAATAAACTATAGATGGCAGTACAGGCACAGCGTTAGCAATTTGCCCAATACTATCATGTGACATAATTATATTTAAATAATGTTGAAAAAGAAGTATTACTTAATAAAAATAAAAGTAAAAGGAGAGTACAGCACACATCAGAGGCAGCAAAAAGCATATTTTGCTGCCTCTGATGTGTGCTGTACTCTCCTTTTACTTTTATTTTTATTAAGTAATACTTCTTTTTCAACATTATTTAAATATAATTATATATATATATATATATATATATATATATATATATATATAGTTATATTAGTGATAAAAAAGGAAAGAAAGAAAGTTAAAAAGACAATATACACCAGTGTGTATATATATATATATATATATATATATACACACTGGTGTTCAAAGAAAGTGCATCACCCCTTAAAATTTTAATTGTCATCCGAATAACATAAGTATATGGCAATATTTCTTACAGATTGCATCAGATAAGATTGGCACGCGTAGGTGATGATGTAATATTGCATCAGATGTTACTTTCAGCTAAATAAGCACGCTCTGCAAGAGTTGCAGTCATTCCTTGCTTGTGTCAGGATGTCGAGTTACATGCTGTTGATGCCACAAAGAAAGAGTGCTATTATTGCTTTACATGAGGAAGGATGTTCTTCCCGTCATATTGCTTATAGAGTGTCTTGTGATCAGTCGACAGTGAGTAAGTTTCTTTCCAAACTCAAGAATACTGCTTCTACTGATAGGAAAAAAGGAACCAGATGCAAACGAATCTCTACGCCAAAACAGGACCGCGTTTTGAAGCGCTTATGCCTTAAAAACCGTAAAGCTTCTTTGTTCAGTAACAGTCAGAAGACGCCTCTTCAAAAATGGACTTGTAGCCCGTCGTCCTAAGAAGAAGCCCCTCCTCACACAAAAAATGAAAAAGGCCCAATTAATTTGGTGTAAGGAACATGTCAAATGGACCCCTGAGCAGTGGAAGTCAGTTATTTCCTCGGATGAGAAGCAATTCAACCTGCATGGCTCTGATGGGAGACAATCGACTCGCCACAGATGTGGTGAAGCAGTGGCGTAGCTACCATGTAGGCAGGCAAGGCAATTGCCCCCGGGCCTGGGCCCTTTAGGAACCCGCCGTCTTTGGCTGTCTCCTCTTTTTGCAATTTTCATTAATTAAGTAGGCGCCCGAACATGTTCTTTCCCTCCGGGCTCGAAAAAGGGTAGCTATGCTACTGTGGTGAAGAATACCATCCAGAGTGAATGGTGTCTACAGTGAAATTCCAAACTAGCCAAATGATATGGGGGGTGCATTTCGTATCTCAGAGTAGGTCACCTGCAGTTTATAAAAGGTTTCGTAAATGCTAACGGATACCTGGCTATATTGGAAGGCAAATTGATGCCAACCATTAGAGACCATTTCACAACCTGCCAAGTAACTGCATCTTTCAGGAAGACTCTGCTCCTTGTCATCGAGCAAAAAATGTAAGTAGGCACTTCTGTAGTTACTTTAGCTTCATTTCTGCCTTAGAGGGTTCGACAGTAATGTGTTTACATTTGTTACAAGTGAAAAAATGGTTGGAAGAACGGTCCATTACAACTCTTAGCTGGCCAGGAAACAGCCCAGACCTGAATCCTATAGAGAACTGTTAGCATCGTGTGGAATCTGTAGTTGACAGAAAGAAACCAAAGACCCCTTCGTGAACTTCAGGAAGCCATAATTCGTGTTTGGAACCATGAACTATCAGTTGATTACCTTCAGAAACTGATCTTGTCACCTCGACAGTGTGCTGCTGTCATCAGGGCCAGAGGCGGTTCAACTGAATATTAGTTCACCTGAACTTTTCATTTTGTTTTCCATTTAAAATGATAAACTGAAGCAAACTGAGGGTTTCTGATAACATTTCAGCCATAATTGTTGTGTTTATGAAAACTGTAGTATAAAGGTTGCAAATGCTCATTTTGAAATATTTTGAGAGAACCTGTCAAATATTACTTAGCTTTGCCTTAACTATTAATAAATATCTTTTGTTTACATTTCTATTTTTGATGCTAGTCATTAATGTGATGCACTTTCTTTGAATACCAGTGTGTGTGTGTGTATATATAAGAAGAAATATGATACCAACGATAAGAAGAAACTAATGGTTTAATAAAATATAACTTAAAATTAAATAAAATAATAACGAATAACAAATAATAAATAATAATAAAATAATTTTTATTTATCCACACTTTATGTAACCCACAAACCATTCATTCACATTATATTTAATTTGTCAGTTTTTTTTGTTTTTTTTTTTTTTGTATATTTGTTCTACATTAAATGACATGTGCACATATAAAGTGTGAAACTGAAAGTCACACTGACCAAAAAAAGAAGACAAAAAACACAACTTATTTATATTTATGTGATGCACAAACAAATAAAGAACAAAAACTGGTTGCTATAGTCTTGAATGCATCAATAAAATGTCATTAAATTAACTTTTTAACATGACCAATATTTGTTGATTTATTTATATATTTGTTTATACAATTTCAAATGTTTTGTTACATCTAATTAATTCCCAAGATTTATTTATTGGGAACTTGAAGTGGGGAAATCCATGTTTAGTCTCCAGAGAAAATCTCTGGCAATCCCATGTCTTCCAATCATGCAGTATGAATGATGTGTTTTTTTGGAGTTATGAGGGGCAACAGCAAGATCCAATATCCTTACATTTTTAGGGTACAGCTCTGAAACAGTGCTCACAGGATGGCTGCTAGATGATCCACCAGACCAAACCTGTTGGTAACTCTCTAGAAGGCATATGGATCAGATAGTGTATAATCTCAGTGCCTCTACTCTGCCAGATAGTCACTAGAGAGTCTGATTAATGCATATGCAGGAGCATCGTTGAGGCCAAGGAACTGGGTACATTGTTGCTGTGTGTGCTTTATATAAAAATTTCATTAATTTGAAAAACATGTTCCCCCACTTTTACTTTATTTACTGAACAAACTTATCTGCAAAAAAAGGTCTAAACCTCCCAAACACTTTCTCCTTCATTTCAAAAATATACACAGTCTTCAATTTGGGAAACCTTGCCCTGCACAAACAGCTTGAATTTCTGGCATATCCACGATGAATTCCTTAAATGCTGGTGTCTGTATAATTCTCATATATCAAAAGGATAAAAAAAAAAAACTGAAGTTAATTTCAATCATTCCAAAACTCATTCCTGTCTAATACTTCTATGATCATCTTCGATGACACTCGACGTTTCTAGACAAGATCATACGTCTCTATTGGGGAATACCTTGACTTCTAATCCCTCTAGGCATAAGCACATCACAACTATTACTGCCTCTGCATCAAAAAAACTGGATTTTTTTTTCACTCCATCTCACTCCCACCAATATTTTTCTTCTAAATAACTACTCAATCTGTACAAATCTCAAATACATCCTACCACAGAATATTGTTCCCAAAGCTGGGGTGTTACTTCCAAAACCTCTCTCAAGTTTCTACTCTATTCAAAAGAGGGCAGTCAGGTTAAATGTCCCATTGGTTACAATCTCTCCACTCTGTTTTATAGACATTCAGTTTCTGCTGCATGCCATTTCTATAGATACTCCCGTAGGCACTGTTCTTCTGAATTGACATCTGTATTTCCTCCACTCTCTTCTAAACCTCCACAATGTATGCAGTAACATACACAAACTAAAACTAAACTATAACTAAACCTCCACAATGTATGCAGTATGCAGCAACCATTCAGTGTCCATTCACTCCAACTCCAAACTCACAGAACCAACTTTTCCTCTTATTCATTTATCCTCACTTTGTTTTCTGGAACAACCTTCTTTCACACATATTTCCTGAAAATTACAACCTACAGAAATTCATGTCACTGTCAACAAGTATCTTCTGGGTTCCCAGCCTTTGACCCATACATGGCACTAAGACTATAGGTTCTAATACTTTTCTTGTTTAGAATTTTCATTCAAAACCCTCACAAATCATTTTCATGTAACAGTTACTTATTACAGTGATATGAGCAGGAACTGCTAGCTGAAATGATATATAAAATTTCAATCTGTTTACCCCTTTCACAAATAGATGTGGTTAAGCTTAAGCTTTGGTTGGTTTTTAGGAGCATTAGCAACTATGGCCATATTGCTCCGGGATATGCGGTGGTCATTCCTTGACCTTTCCGCATCCTCCGTATTTGGTGGTGACGGGCTCGAACCCCGGTCTAATCAAGAAGCGTATGCTGCGTACTGCTGCTCCTTCCCACCTGGCTACGGAGGCGCCTCATAGATGTGGTTTAAATGCTTATAAAATAACTTACAACTGTTAGCTTGCTTTCAGCTGGGTAACAATTGTTACCCAAATGTAGTTGTATAAAATTTACAGCTGTTACATGGGTATAATTATACTGACAGCTATTCATTAGCATAGGCATATGATGCAAGAAAGCAAGCTTATGCAGCATCAGCCAAAAAAAAAAAAAAAAAAAAAAAACACTCCCATTTCACCCCTCTGTACATTCGAAATACCTGTCCAGCTGAGCCTTAAATTTATTTAGGCTATCAACTTCCACAACAAGGGATGAAAGTCTGTTCCACCAACCAACTACCCGCTGGCTAAAGGCAAATTTCCGCACATCTATCCTACATCTGTCTTTCCTTAATTTGAATTTATGTATTCTCAGGTGATTATTCTGAGAAAGAGGAAGAATCTCATCAGTATTGAGCATACTCAAACCATTCAAGGCTTTATACACCTCTATCAGATCACCTCGCCGGTGCCTAGTCTCCAGACACTGTAATTTGCAAAACTTAAGCCTTTCTTCGTAAGAGCAACCCTTTGTTCCATTCACTAATCTTGTTGCCCTTCTCTGTACTCGTTCCAGCAGCTCTACATCCTCCTTGAAATGAGGCCTCCAGACCTGCATACAGTACTCAAGGTGTGGCCTGACCATTACCTTATACAAGGGAATAATCACCTCCTTAACACTGCTAGAAAAATTCCTGTATATCATTGACAAGACACCATGAGCCACTCTTGCAACCCGTCTGCACTGCTCAGAGAACTTCATATCTGTCGGCACAATTACCTCCCAGGTCCTTTTCATTCTTTAATGCTGACAGTTTAGTACCACAGAGTTGATACATTGCTCTGGGGTTGCTGTTTCCCATATGTAGTACTTTACATTTGTCAATTAAACTTCATTTGCCATCTCTCAGCCCATCTGCTCAACCTTTCCAGATTCCTGTTGCAGCAGCATAGTGTTAGTAGTGTCCTTAACAACCCTGCCAACCTTTGTATCGTCTGCAAACTTGGACATTAAGCTTGATATACCATCATCAATATCATTTATAAATACAGAAAACAACAATGGACCCAACACTGAACCCTAAGGGACTCCACTAATAACATTAGTCCACAATGAGCAGTGTCCATTGATTACCACTCTGTCTTCTCCCCCTCAACCATCCCTTTATCCATAGCAGCAATTTGCCTCCAATGCCACTGCTCCAATTTGTGCAGCAGTCTTCCTTGTGCAACAGAATCAAAAGCCTTTCTAAGATCCAAATATATAATATCAAAGTTATTCCCTGCATCCAGTTGTTTTGTGACTGCATCATAGTATCCAATAAAATTGGCCAGGCAAGACTTTCCTTTAACAATACCATGCTATGTCCAAGCTATAACTGAAGTATTGTCTAGATGATCCTGCAGTGCTTCTTTAACCGGTGCCTCCATTAATTTTTGTGCAACAGAAGTTAAACTCACAGGTCTATAATTACTTGTGTCAGCCTTTGATCCTCCTTTGTGAATTGGGGTCACATTTGCACATCTCGAGTCTATGGGTACCTCCCCTCAGTCCAAAGAAGCTCTCATAATTATGGCTAAGAGTTTGCTTACTTCCTCTGCTGCCTCCTTTAATATAACTGGATAGATCCCATCCACCCCCGGGTGCCTTTCTTGTGTTTATCTTCAACAATTTCTCCTCCACTTTACTCTCAGTTATTACAAAATCGTCTAGCTCACTGCCAGAGTTTACTTCACCTCTGGCATTCCCCTTCCTGAATAACTCCTCATGTGTGAATGTAGATGCAAAATACTCATTTAGTTAGTTAGCCACCTGAGCAGGATCATCAACAGTTGAATCAACAATATCCAGTGGACCAATCTGATTCATCCCTTTCTTCTACAGTTTACATAGGAAAAGAACTCTTTTCTGTTTTTCTTTGCATCCTTTGCCAAGGATTTCTCATAATCTGCCTTTGCCTGCCTGATTTCCTTTGTGACTTGGTTACAGACCAGCTTATATCTATCATAGGCTTCCATGTTATCCATTAATTTATATGTATCCCATGCATTTTTCTTCTCTGCCATATGTCTCATTAGTTCATCTGACATCCATTTAGGCCTAAACCTTGAATAATATTTCTTAGTTGGTATTTAAAGCCTAGTAGCTTCCAAGATAAATTCTTTGAATGCTTCCCATTTTGAATTTGCTGTTGGTAACATCATCAGTTGGTCCCACTGTATAGAATTTAAATACTGTCTCAAACCATCGTAGTCACCTTTAAGAAAGCAAAAACGCTTCCCTCTACCCCTGATGGTAGTTACCTCTTTGAGTAACTCCCACTTCAGCACACTGTGATCACTGCCACCTAGTGGTTCCTTTATCTGCAGATTCTTAATGCATGAAGAATCACTACTGATAATCAGATCAAGAGTATTACTCCATCTAGTTGCCTCCCGAACATGCTGATATAGAAAACAATCATACAATAAATCCACAAAAGCCTTGCTAGTGTGTGAGTGAACAACCCACAAATTCCAGTCAATATCTGGGAAATTAAAATCCCTCATTATAAGACTCTCTGATTTACTGGCCAACTCTATTTCCCTGTACAGTTTCTTATTATACTCATCAGAGTCATTAGGCCTATAGCACACTCCTACTCTCAATTTTGATCTTCCAATGATTATGTCACACCAAACTGACTTGACACTGCACTGTCCAGCGACGTCGACTGCCTTCTCTTCCTTGGATTTTATGTGTTTCTTAACTAATAGCATAACCCCTCCTCCCTTCCTATCCTGTCTATTCTTTCTGTACACATTGTGCTTCCCAAATTCCAGTTCTGCATTCCATATATCTGTGTGACACCAAGTCTCTGATATCCCAACAATATCTGCCTTTGATGTTTTGAGCTATACCTCAAAATCATCAAATTTATTTACCAATGTCCTAGCATTGGTGTACACGCAAGTATACATGCACCTGTTCCTATTCTTAGCTACCCTAACACAACCCATGTGTTTACTTGTACCGCAATGACTCCAAGCAGTCTCTGAAATACCCTGCATCTTGTTTTCCAGGCTGCTGCTCATTTCAATAGAAGCATTGCAAGAATCACTTTCACCTCTGCCAGTGGCTACTGTTAATCTATTAGTCCTTGCATCCCCCCCACAAGCTAGCAGTTTTCCGACCCACCTAACACTGCCTCGATAGCATCAGAAAATGTTCTTGCACCCTTTCTATTTAAGTGTATCCCATCCCTGTAGAAGCAGTCTCTCCTGTTAACAAGTACAGACCAGGATGAAAAAATTCTACCCCTTGAGCCTTGCACAATCTTTCCAAGGCAGAATTGATCGAGAAGGCTCTCATCATATACTCCCTCTTATCGTGTCTGGGCAGAATTGCAGACACATTCAAATTCAACCTAAATTTACAGCTTTTTTCAACAGTGACCTGTACTTGTTAAGTAATTCCGCCGGTCTCCTACTCTTAATATCATTAATGCCAACGTGTAAAACTATATCACCTTTTGTGCCTTTAAAAGATGATATCCGCTCTACAACGTCTTCAACCTTTGCCCCTGGCAGACATACCCTGGTCCTGTTCCACCTATCCTTTTTACAAAGCATGTTTCCTGTTTCCCTGACAATAGAGTCACCAACAACTACTAGTTCCTTTGGGACCAGCGCATTCTGCCTTGGGGGTTGCCGCTGTACAACAATATAACCTTTTGTGCCCTTAAAAGATGCTATCCGCTCTACGTCATCAACCTTGGTCCTGTTCCACTTATCCTTTTTACATACCATGTTCCCCGTTTCCCTGACAATAGAGTCACCAACAACTACTAGTTCCTGTGGGACCAGCACGTTCTGCCTTGGGGGTTGCCGCTGTGTTGTGTGATGATCAAGTGCAAGCTCTGGCATTGATGTGGGCAGCTGAGAGCTTGATGGGCCCCTCAATTTAGATTCTTCGAGGGCATCCACCCTGTCCTTCAAGCTCTCATATAGGCCCATAACAACACCGAGTTGTCGCCTGATTTCCTTACACTCCTTACATCACGCACAAACAAAGATAAACAGATAATTGTTTACTATTTGTAACGAAGAAAGCAAGAAGCATATCATATATAAAATAGTAGGTTTTTTAATATTAGAAGCCATTCATTCATGTGCCAGTTGGTGAATGAGTATGGGATATAGGAAATGACAAGTAATAGAGATTAATAATTAAATTAACTCTGACAAATTACAATTAAATAATGACAAATTTAGTTGTTAAAATTATCTCAGACATTAAAATAATACTGGTTAAATAATAGGGATTCAGTTTTCATAGTGGTTACAATGAATATTACAAAATATATGCTTCAGTGCCACTTGATTCAGGTCTCTGACAATGTTGTTGTTATTTTGGTTTTAAGGAGCATTAGCAACTAAGGCCATATTGCTTGGCGGATATGCGGTGGTCATTCCCTGATTTTTCCGCATCCTCCGTATTTGGTGGTCACGGGCTTGAACCCCGGTCTAATCAAGAAGTGTGTGTGCTATGCACTGCTGCTCCTGCCTACCTGGCTACGGAGGTGCCGGCACCTGACAAGCCCACCCATTCTCCCTCCTTCCCTCAGCTGGGCAGAGTCAATCAATTCAATGTGACCAGTAAGTAGCATTTTATGCAGGTTGTTTGTTGTTTGTTTGTTATTTGGTTTTTAGGAGCATTAGCAACTAAGGCCATATTGCTCCGGGATATGCGGTGGTCATTCCCTGACCTTTCCACATCCTCCGTATTTGGTGGTGATGGGCTCGAACCCCGGTCTAATCAAGAAGCGTGTGCTACGCACTGCTGCTCCTTCCCACCTGGCTACGGAGGCGCCCTTTATGCAGGTTATCCATGGTCTTAAAGTTAAGAAAACAAGCATTTCTTTCTGCATTAAAACAGATTTATATTTTACTTCTAAGAAATAGATAAAAAAAATACATTTTGTGGTAATTCTTTACCATTTCCTCAGCATCCGGTCACTGCCTTCGCATTCACTTATATATATATATTCATTCTCATAGTAACCAGTTTTGTTCAGTCTTATTCGGTGAACAGAGGCAGCAACAAGACTGATGAAAGCATACTGTATCATAGTATGAAAAGTGTTTTTTCATTCTAAAAATATTTCTTAGGGAAATACTCAAAATACAAATTTGTTCTAATGCAAGAAGTGTTAATTTTCCTAATTTTAAGACAACAGAGCCAGTTCAGTCATCTAATCACAGCTGCTAGATCAATAAAATGTCTGAAAACCTTCAGTCAAAAATTTCTCCAATTTCATGAGGTCATTCCATGTTCTATTATAAACTAATACACTGATTTTTTTTAATACATTTGAAAGGCTTGTTGCATGGGTTACCTTTATCTAAATACAGTTGATTCCGTTTATTTAGGACGCATCGGGACTAGTGCATTTTAGCCCGATTAAGCGGCTGCCCCAATAATGCGAAGTTTCATGTAAATAGTTAAAAATATAATGGACCCCCGCTTTACGATTGGTTTTCTGTACGATCAAATCACGTTACGATGGACTCACCATAGTAAAGTACCATTCACTATACAATACATAGTAAGCGCCGGTCAGTGTGATTAGGTTTGTGAATTTAATTTGAATTCTATTTAGCAAAAATAGGAGGAATATTATCCACAGGCTATAAAAGTAAAGATATATCAAGCACAAATTTACACTTTATTACCTTACCTTACCAATTAAAAAATTAAATGATATGTGAAAATTGGCAAAATATTTTCCACATGTTAGCAAAATAAAAATAAATTTACGCTTACATGCACAGCTTAATTAATACGTACTGTAATATGCATATAATAACTAGTAGATATTTCTGTTCACTAACATTTGTGGGTGGGGGTTAAAATTTAAAACAGTAAAAAAGATAAGCAATCAATAACAAAGAACTTGACACACACACAAATCACAAGTAACACGATACTCGCAAGTGAGAACGGAGTAACAAACTACAAAGCTTAAAAATAGGAATGAAAAGAAGATTCTGAAAATTTGTTTTTTATATGATTGAAGATTTCATGGAAGGGGAAACAGATTTCACCATAACGTGAAAACCTACAGAATTCCAGCTATTGGTATTATCGCAAATTCAATAAGATTGAGTTTACTATCCATTTATAATAGATTGCACTAACAGAAAAGCAGACATTGCTCCTTAAAGCTCTTCAAACAGAGAAGTTTTTCCTGATTTATTTTCTGCTTTATTAGTTTAAATTGTCATATTAACTTATTTTCTAGAGTAGCTTTATATTCCTAGTTACGATACTTAGTTTAAAGTTTAACTTAGACAGAGATTTCGTAGATATTACTTAGTATCGGTAACGGTATCAAATCCACGTGTCACAAATTGAACGAGAGGTCTTTTAACCAAATTTAGTCGATTTATTAACCAATTGTTATATCAAATTATCTTCTATAAGTAGATTATAGACCTAGGCAGGATCCTTAGTTTAGTCTAAATTGAGATAGCGAGATTTCGAAGCTAATCAATACTTACGAGTCCGTAGAAATACCGTTCGTGAATTCCCGCCATTTTTACACGATAGCATAAGCTTAGTGTAGTATACTGCATAATATAATATTGTCAATTAATCAGTAAATCTATTAATCTTGATAAACTTTATTGTCAATTAAATTGTATTTTTAACTCTATAAATATATATAACGACTTAATCGTAACAAATAATTAATACATAACTATAGTGGTACACGTGATACGGAAGTTGTATAAAGGGAACACTAGATACCGGAAAAAAAAAATATATATATATATATATATATATATATATATATATATATAACATAACTGTTTTGGGATATAACTTAAGGATTTAATTTTTGTTTTAAATTTTATTGAATTAAATTGGAATCATGACTCTGACCAGAGCAGCAAAGCAAAAGGCTCAAGCTAATGGGAGTGCTGTGGTTCAGGGGAGAACTGAGGGGGGCAGTTGCCCTCTGAATCACAGTCTATTGAAATGCACTGTTTGCTTGATGTTTGCGGAGCAGTCGGGTATGGGACATGATACTGCCAAGGGGGATGTCTTTGTGTGTGCACGATGTAAGGAGTGCAAGGAAATCAGGCGACAACTCAGCGTTGT
Organism: Mastigoproctus giganteus; assembly: GCF_048544385.1. Taxonomy (NCBI): domain Eukaryota; kingdom Metazoa; phylum Arthropoda; class Arachnida; order Uropygi; family Thelyphonidae; genus Mastigoproctus; species Mastigoproctus giganteus. Next base: position 168,782,954 of record NC_143583.1, read on the forward strand.
TATGGGCCTTTATGAGACCTTGAAGGACAGGGTGGATGCCCTCGAAGGAAATAAATTGAGGGGCCCATCAAGCTCTCAGCTGCCCACATCAACGCCAGAGCTTGCACTTGGTCATCAGGCAACACAGGGGCAGCCCCCAAGGCAGAATGCGCTGGTTCCACAGGAACTAGTAGTTATTGGTGACTCTATTGTCAGGGAAACGGGGAACATACTTTGTAAAAAGGATAGGTGGAATAGGACCAGGGTATGTCTGCCAGGGGCAAAGGTTGATGACGTTGTAGAGCGGATATCATCTTTTAAGGGCACAAAGGGTGATATAGATGTACACGTTGGCACTAATGATATTAAGAGTAGGAGACCGGCGGAATTACTTAGCAAGTACAGGTCACTGTTGAAAAAAAGCCGTGAATTAGGGTTGAACTTGAAAGTGTCTGCAATTCTGCCCAGACACGATAGGAGGGAGTATATGATGAGAGCCTTGTCGATCAATTCGGCCCTGGAGGGATTGTGCAAGGCTCAAGGGGTAGAATTTTTTTCAGCCTGGACTGTACTTGTTAACAGGAGAGATTGCTTCTACAGGGATGGGATACACTTAAATAGAAAGGGTGCAAGAATTTTTGCTGATGCTGTCGAGGCAGTGTTAGATGGGTCGGAAAACTGCTAGTTGGGGGGGATACAAGGACTAATAGATTAACAGTACCCACTGGCAGAGGTGGAAGTGATTCTTGCACTGCTTCTATTCAAATGAGCAGAAGTCTGAAAAACAAGATGCAGGATATTTCAGAGACTGCTGGTAGTCATTGCGTTACAAGTAAACACATGGGTTGTGTTAGGGTAGCTAAGAATAGAAACAGGTGCATGTATACCTGCGTGTACACCAATGCTAGGAGTTTGGTAAATAAATTTGATGAATTTGAGGTATTGCTCAAAACATCAAAGGCAGATATTGTTGGGATTTCAGAGACGTGGTGTCACACAGATATAAGGAATACAGAACTGGAATTTGGGGAATACAATGTATATAGAAAGGATAGATAGGACAGGAGGGGAGGAGGGGTTATGCTATTAATTAAGAAACACATAAAGTCAAAGGAAGTGAAGCCAGTTGACATCGATGGACAGGGCAGTGTCGAGTCAGTTTGGTGTGACATAAGCATAGGGAAATCAAAATTGAGAGTAGGAGTGTGCTATAGGCCTAATGACTCTGATGAGTATAATAATATATTGTACAGGGAAATAGAGTGGGCCAGTAAATCAGAGAGTCTTATAATGGGGGATTTTAATTTCCCAGATATTGACTGGAATTTGTGGGTTGGTCACTCGCACACTAGCAAGGCTTTTGTGGATTTATTGGATGATTGTTTTCTACATCAGCATGTTCGTGAGGCAACAAGAGGGAGCAATACTCTTGATCTGATTATCAGTAGTGATTCTTCATGCATTAAGAACCTGCAGATAAATGAACCACTAGGTGGCAGTGATCACAGTGTGTTGAAGTGTGATTTACTCAAGGAGGTAACTACCATCAGAGGTAAAGGGAAGGGCTTTTGTTTTCGTAAAGGCGACTATGATGGTCTGAGACAGTATTTAAATTCTATACAGTGGGACCAACTGATGATGTTACCAACAGCAAACTCAAAATGGGAAGCATTCAAGGAACTAATCTTGGTGGCTACCAGGCTTTACATACCAACTAAGAAATATTGTTCAAGGTTTAGGCCTAAATGGTTGTCAGATGGACTAATGAGACATGTGGCAGAGAAGAAAAATGCATGGGATACATACAAATTAATGGGTGACATGGAAGCCTATGATAGATATAAGTTGGTCTGTAACCAAGTCACAAAGGAGATTAGGCAGGCAAAGGCAGACTACGAAAAATCCTTGGCAAAGGATGCAAAGAAAAACAGAAAGGAGTTCTTTACATACTTGAACTCGAGAAGGAAAGCGATGAATCAGATTGGTCCACTGGATATTGATGGTTCAACAGTTGAGGATCCTGCTCAGGTGGCTAACAATCTAAACAAGTATTTTGCATCTACATTCACGCATGAGGAGTTATTCAGGAAGGAGAATGATGTAGGTAAAGTAAACATTGGCAGTGAGCTGGATGATTTTGTAATAACCGAGAGGAAAGTGGAGGAGAGATTGTTGAGGATAAACATAAAAAAGGCACCTGGGGTGGATGGGATCTATCCAGTTATATTAAAGGAGGCAGCAAAGGAAGTATGCAAACCCCTAGCCATAATTATGAGAACTTCTTTGGACTCAGGGGAGGTACCCATAGACTGGAGATGTGCAAATGTAACCCCAATTCACAAAGGAGGATCAAAGGCTGACACGAGTAATTATAGACCTGTTAGTTTAACTTCTGTTCCAGGTAAATTAATGGAGGCACTGGTTAAAGAAGCACTGCAGGATCATCTAGACAAGAATTCAGTTATAGCTCAGACGCAGCATGGTTTTGTTAAGGGTAGGTCTTGTCTGACCAATTTGATTGGATACTATGATGTAGTCACAAAAGAACTGGATGCAGGGAATAACTTTGATATTATATATTTGGATCTTAGAAAGGCTTTTGATACTGTTGCACATGGAAGACTGCTGCACAAATTGGAGCAGTGTGGCATTGGAGGCAAATTGCTGCTATGGATAAGGGGATGGTTGAGTGGCAGAAGACAGAGAGTGGTAATCAATGGACACTGCTCAACGTGGACTAATGTTATTAGTGGAGTTCCTCAAGGTTCATTGTTGGGTCCATTGTTGTTTTTGGTGTTTATGAATGATATTGATGATGGGATATCAAGTTTAATGTCTAAGTTTGCAGATGATACAAAGGTTGGCAGGGTCGTTAAGGACACTACTGACGCTATGCTGCTGCAACAGGATCTGGAAAGGTTGAACAGATGGGCTGAGAGGTGGCAAATGAAGTTTAACATTGACAAATGTAAAGTACTACATATGGGTAACAGTAACCCCAGAGCAATGTATCAACTCTGCGGTACTACACTGACAGTGGTGGAGAATGAAAAGGATCTGGGGGTAATTGTGCAGGCAGATATGAAGTTCTCTGAGCAGTGCAGACGAGCTGCAAGAGTAGCTCATGGTGTCTTGTCAATGATATACAGGAATTTTTCTAGCAGGGATAAGGAGGTGATTATTCCCTTGTATAAGGCAATGGTTAGGCCACATCTTGAGTACTGTATACAGGTCTGGAGTCCTCATTTCAAGAAGGATGTAGAGCTGCTGGAACGGGTACAGAGAAGGGCAACAAGATTAGTAAATGGAACAAAGGGTTGCTCTTACGAAGAAAGGCTTAAGTTTTGCAAATTACAGAGTCTGGAGACTAGGCACCGGCGAGGTGATCTGATAGAGGTGTATAAGGCTTTGAATGGTTTGAGCATGCTCAATGCCAATGGGATTCTTCATCTTTCTCAGAATAATCACCTCAGAGGGCATAAATTCAAATTGAGGAAGGACGGATGTCAGATAGATGTGCGGAAATTTGCCTTTGGCCAGCGGGTGGTTGGTTGGTGGAACCGACTTCCATCACTTGTTGTTGAAGTTGATAGCCTAAACAAATTTAAAGCTCAACTGGACAGGTATTTCGAACGAACGGAGGGGTGAAATGGGAGAGGGTTTTTTTTTTTTTTTTTTGGCTGATGCTGAATAAGCTTGCTTTCTTGCATCATATGCCTCTACTAATGCTAATGCTAATGCTAATAAACAGGGGACTGCTAATTTTTTTATGGTTGTGACCTCCAGAAATCCGACCAAACCACGTGGTATGGTCGGAGACAACTGTAGGGTAATCTTGAGTGCTGCAGTCTCCTGCTCCAATTAAACAGCATGTTGTCCAAATTAAGCGAAGTAAACCCTGGCTATTTTCTCGATTGGGTTCTGTTCTTTAAGATTTGTCCCAAAAAACGGCTGCCCCGATTAATCAGAATCCGCTGTACTTGAAATGAAAGCACTCACCTGTGGAAAGTTTAGAATCTATTCATTATTAACAGAGTTTACTCTTCTGTTACATTTTAGATTACATGTTATATCTCACAAAAATTACCCATTTTTTTTTTTTTTTTTTACTGTATTTGTTTCTCATTGCCATACTTGTATATATGAACTATTTCCTTGGTGAAATCGTTCATATATATACAAAATCTAAATGCATACAGGTTACAATTTATACTTACTTCAATGAAAAGCTGGGTCAGATTTGATTCACCAGTTTTTAAATTTATTTCAAAATCTTCATAGTATCTGAAATAATCAAGAGTGATTGTGTGCAAATATAAAAAGTACATGTTAATTAAAATGGTAAATTATAAAACACTGCAACTAAACCAAACTTAAATGTTATGATATGGCATAATACTGTTGGCGCAAATAATACCTAAGAAAATAATTTTCAACATTATTTCAAACACGCTAAAGAAATAGAAAGAATGCTAGACAAATAAGATGCCTTCCAACCAGTCCTTTGCTTCCATTATTCATATTAAGAAAATTCGATTTTTCCTTTTTATCAAAAGTTATAACACAGAGAAATGTAGGTAAGTTTTATTCTTAGAAGTGTCCATTTGTCCCAAAAAAACTGTAATATCCATTTTTATTTTTTAAACTGAAGGTAGGGCAGTTACAAAATATCAGTTTGTACAGGGGGAAAAAACCAAACAAAATTCATGCTAATATGTTGGCAATGTTAGAAGAATGTCATACTATTCAATAATAAAAGCTGTGTGAAAATTTTAAAAATGGGTTTTTGGACACTGAGGATGTAGAGAGGACAGGAAGACTAGTTTCTGTGACAATGCCTGAAAATGTTAATGCCATTTCACACCATGATATTGTCTGATATACACATTTCTAACAAACGATAGCCGAGACTCTAGGCACGTCCAAGGAATGTTGGATATGAAGAAGCTTTCTGCCAAATGGATCCGAAAATGTCTGAATGCTGATCAAAAGAAATAGCATGTCCTGTCTTCAACTGCCATTCTTCACCATTTTGAATAAGGAGTCAATGATTTTTTGGCACAAATTGTAACAATGAATGAAACATGGTTGTTTCATTATGATTCAGAGAACAAAGAAAGTACAGGAATGGAGATACAGTGACTGTCCAAAGAAATTCCACACCCAGAAGACGATGAAGGTCGTAGCATCTGTCTTTTGGGTCAAGGATGGGATTTTGTTTATTAACTACCTGGTAATGGGTAAAATGATAACTGCTGAGCATTATTAATCACATTTGGACAAATTAAGGAGGGACTGAAGGCAAACACAGAGGACAGCTCACCTGAAGAGTGCTGGTTTTGCAGGACAGTGCACTGGCAGACACACACACATGCCAAATTGGCTGAACTAGCCTTCCAGCTTCTTCACCATCCTCCATATTCTCCAGATTTTGCACCCTTGGACTACCTCTTCCCGAATCCCAAAAAATATTTAAATGGTATCAAATCTGTATGGAATGATGATGCCATACAAACAACAGAAGCCTAGTCTGGGGAGCAGTCTTTTGATTTCTATTTGAAAATTTAAAAATGCAGGAACATCACTGTTGAAAATGTGTGGAGTTGAAAGAACTGTGTATATAATTGGATTATGTTGTTTCTTTCTATTACAAAGGGTTGATTCAGCCTTTTGATAACAATTTTGACATTAATCCTGCTTGTGACATACAGCAGCAATGTAAATTTTTTTTTTTCACACAGGCGTAGTCCCAAACCTTATGAACAGGTGCATCAGTTGTAGAAGTTGTTTTAATGTCAACATGACTCGGAAATTGGACCCATGGTAGGAAAGTTACATAACCACACTTTCCGAAGAAGGGTACAGTTATGTGAAAATTATTGATAGATGCAAGTCAAAAAATTTTAGTGTATTGAAGTTTGGTATCTATAAGGTTTTGAATGGCAAAGGAAAATTCTGTGAAGCTGCTGCAAGTGGGCAGAAAACACCGAAGAAACTGCAGCCTTCTCCAAGTTGAACGAGGAAGGTAGTACAAAAAGTGGAGTTGCTCGTTTTTGGTGAAAATCCAAAAACCCAAAGAGCTATAGTATCACGTGTGAGAACCTCCCAGTCAAGCATTTGTTGCATAATCAATGAAAATTTGCAACTGGAAAAGAATCACAAGGCCCGTGTACACCACCTAGGAGCAAGGCACATTGCAGAGCGGCAGGTCAATGCTCGAAAAGTCTACGAAAAATATCTGGCAGCTGAAAGGTAGAAATTCGTAGCAACATTGGACAAAGCGTGGGTATACCTTTCTGATTGCAACAAAATTCAGGCAATTTATTACCGTCTACAGGGTGACAAGGCCTTTCCAACATGGGCGCGTCAGTAGAAGGAAAGTTTTGGCCGAGGTTTTATGGTTGTAGCCGATTTTTGTTATAATGGCAAATTTGAGTTGTATAGAGTTGCTAAAAACGTGAAAGTCAACTCAGTGTATTACCAGACTGAAGTTCTACAGGTGTTGTTTGAACATGAAATACCCACATTGTACAGTTCTGATTCTGAAAAGGTCTGGGCGCACCCGGATAAGGCTTGGAGCCACACATCATATCGTTTGATCCCGTTTGAAGATATACCTGTTAAATCACCTGACGCCCACGCCCATGGATTTTTGTGCATTCGGACCTTTGAAAAGAGCTCTCGGAAACCGCTGCCCCAGAACTGTTGAAGGTTTGTGGAAAGTCTGCCAGCAGGAATAGAACAAGATCGACTTGGCAGTTTTGCAGCGTGCTTTACTTCAATGAAAATTGCGATGCTGTGCGACAGTCCGTGAGCAGGGGAAAAAAATAGAACACAACCGGTGGTGGCAGCACGGAATTTCATAGTTTTAAAGGACTGTCAAAATCGTTATCAAAAGGCTGAATCACCGTATAGGCCAAAAATTTATCAGCATCCCCTTTCAATCTGATTATGCTACAATCTTGCATAATCTATTGATATTATGCATATCATTTGAAGGTAAAACTTAGGATCGTTTGTCTGGAATATATAATATTTCATTTTCTCAGAGAATAAAGAAAACAAACAAAAGGCTTACATTAGCCCTATTCTTAAAATAACTACAAGATGGGTGAATAGTATGTATTTCTTTTTTTCTGTACACTTGACATGTTAGCCATATTCAATATAAGGAAATTGACTATACTTGTTAAATACAAAAGTGACTTTGTTACAATCCAGTAACATTTTTTTGGCTTTACACATATATTGCACATTATTTACCCATTCATCATACAGTCTAACAAAATGCTGTCTATGTATTTAATGGTGACATAGATAACTTCTGGCATTTCTTTAGCAAATAAAGTGTGTTCCCCAGCTTTAAGATGTTTCTCACTTTAACAAAGGGAATTACCATCTATAAAGTGAAATTTGCCATTCCATTGCTATATACCATCCCACTAAATTCCAAATGTAAGATAATTATCAACTCCTATCAATAACTTGGCAACAAGTTTGATGGCATTAAATATCCATTGGTATTTTAGGGAATGTATTAAAGTCGGATAATAAGGTGGGTTTTGGAATCAGTCTTGGGTGATTTGGCATTAAATGGGCTCATTTTAATGCCCAATATTCAATACCCATGATCTGTTTGGTGCTACTCTTATTGGCTGTGGACTAGAATACTGAGGCATAAGTTAAAATAGGAATGATATGCAAATCTATAATGACTATTTCAAAGACCAGAAAACTTGTTTAAACTACATTGTTAACCAAATTTGTATGCATGTATGTGAACATACACACGTACATATATTTTTTAAAACTCCTGAATAAAGGTAATATTTCTACTTTCCTTGTATGAAAGTAGCTTCTGTCCTACTGAAGCCACAGGCATACTTACTCAAAACAATTCTGACTGCTTACTTCACAGAACTGTAGAGCCTAGGGGGTGGGTGTGTATGTGTGTGTGTGAAATGACCAGATGGCAGAACTTTGAGAAATCAACAACAAATCAAATCTTCAGAATTGCATCAAGAATTTCATATAGGATGTCTGATCAAAACCAGCTGTAACTGACCACCACACTAAAATTTTTGGCCCACATTTACCTTACATGATCCATATTTCCAATCTAAAATTTTTATTTCACTTGCTTCGCTCTCTTCCGTCCACCTAAATTCACAATATATATATACAGTCGGACCTCTATATAACAAAATCAATCGTTCCCTTGAAAAAATTCGTTATACAGAATTTTCGTTAAAGAAATATGGCCTTTTCAACAATTAAAAATACTGTATATTCAGAAATACAGTAAAAGATGGGAATAAATGGGAATGAATAAATTTTCTAACATTTTAAAACAATTTATTAATACATACATATTAAGAAATGACTACTTACATGATGTGCAAAATATATTAGTACACTTAAGAATTAGGTGTCATAAAATATTTGGTTATTTTTTGTTATACATTGGATTCATAAATTCAATATTCATAAAAATACTCGAATTTGTTTAAACTAAAGTTAAACTAAACTAAATTAAACTAAACCACTCAGATATATTTTCTGTTACATTTTCTTCCCACTGAAGTCCTTGATGCAGAGTTTCAAATGCTGCCAATGTTTCTTGTTTGGAATGTTTAATATTGCCCTCATTTTCATCCAACTTATTGTCACCAGTTCTTTAAATACGCTCCAAAACGTTGAAGTCACTCAGATATTCAGCTACTATGACATCGTTATCAACTCCTAAAAATTTGTCAAGAACAATTTCTCCACTGATCAAACCTAGCTTGGAACTCTTCCCAAGATTGCTCAATGACTTCTAGCAGTTCATCCCTCTCATCTCTGTTAATTAACATTTTAGAAAAACCTGTTTTTGTGAAACAATTCTTAATCGTTGTTTCCATGACACCTTGACTCTTCACTTTCGCCAACTCTGATATGCACATCCACAAATCTATAACAGAATCTATAGGTTTGTTGGTTTCTATTCTCAGTATAATTTTTTCAGAATGAGCCTTCGGTAGTGCATTTTCAAATTCCTGATAATGCCTTGGTCCATTGGCTGCAGACTATTTGTCTTAAATGAGACTGCAGTTAAGATGAATTATTCAGAAGGAAGAAAACAAGCTTTACACTTGTAAGTTTCAAAATTACCAAGTGAAGGTGGGCAGGACCGTTTTCGACAATCAACATGATTTTTCTGTTTTCTTTCGTCATCTTTCTATCGAAATTTAAAACCCACTGCTCAAAAATTTTGCTTGCCATTCAAGATTTTTTGTCGTAGTCCAACTCTAACAACTTTACTCTTTAGAAACACCGGGGTTGTTTACTTTTGCCTATTACCAGACACTTCAATTTTTCATTACCAGCCATATTCACAGCCAAGAGTGTAATTCTCTTCTTACTATTTTTACCATCTACCCATTCATCACCTTTAAAAGTCAGTGTCTTGTTCAGCAAATGTTTAAAAAATATAACTGTTTCATCAACATTGAATATGTCTTTGGACTCTTAGTCCCCTTTAATTTCAACTCCACTTTCATCAGAATTAACTTTTTCGAGTAAGCCATGACACTCTTTAAATTTGTCCAGCCAACCAGAACTGGCTTGGAATGTTTTGTGCCCCAGAAAAGATGCGTACTCCATAGCCTTTTCTTTTATTAATAGACCGATATCGGCATGTTTTGGTCTCGAATAAACTTCATCCACTTAAAAACTGCTTCATCTATATCTTCCAAAAGGCATAATTTTGCATGCTTCTGACTGAGTCCTGTTTCCTCAAACAGTTTAAAAATTGAAACCTTTTCAGAATTATTGACACACTACTGGCTTTTTTAAAGCAATTTTTTTTCTAATGCTCTGACCTACACTATTGAGCACTTTCACTTTTTCACACTCCACTCAAGGATTTCCTCTTAAACACTGTAAGGTTAATTGCAAGCAGTTAAAACAAAACTGAAATTAGGGACCACTTGAAGCTACCATGTAAACAGAGACAGATGAAATTTAGTGAAAATGTGGATGATCCATTTCTTTGACACAACAGATGAATTTCTGAGATAAAGGAAAATCACTCTCTCCTAATTCTCTAATAGGATGCTTACAGTAGAAAATAGGTTGACCAGAGCCAATGCCCATGTCGGGAATATGCCTTAATCTTTACCAATGGCTGTGGACAGCTGACCAGCAGGACTTCTCGGTATAGTAGTGTATAAGCTGTATAGGTTTTACTTCTTTTTAACCATTGCTAACCCACTGCTGGGCAAAGGCCTCTCCCAGAACCATCCATCTTTTTCTATCCTGTGCCGTGGTTGGCCAGTTTCCTCCTGCAGGGTTTTACAGGTACCATTAAATTGTAAAACATTTTAGCTATTAATTCGTGGAATTAACGTCTTTGGCCATTAAAAGCTAAAGGGATTAATGCTTAATCCTTTTACCTCTTAATTTATGCTTTCTACAGCATCTGTGGGAACGAGAGTAGCCTTGTGCAGGCAAAGTTTTTACGGCTCAGGAAAATAGGGAAGTTTTTTCTGTTTTATTACTTAAATTGGCATATTAACTTATTTTCTAGAGTAGCTTTATATTCCTAGTTATGATACTTAGTTTAAATTTTAACGTAGATAGAGACTTTGTAGGTTATTACTTGTTGGTAAGGGTATCCAATCCATGAGTTTTACAAATTTTGCAGAGCCGGCGAACGAGAAATTTTTGAGCTATTTTTAGCCACTTTGTTGAGTAATTGTTATATTAAATTATTTTCTATAAGTAGCTTATAGATCTAGTCAAGATCCTTGGTTTATTCTGAATTGAGACAACAAGATTTTAGGAGTTAATTAATATTTAAGTGTCCATAGATTTACCGTTCGTAACTTGCCGCCATTGTTATATGATACAAGTTATATCCCAAACTAGATAGCATTAGTTTAGTATAGTATAGTATATAATATTATCAATTAATCAGCAAAATTTATTAATCTTGTTGAACTTCATTGTCAATTAAATTGTACTTTTTAACTAAATACATATAACGACTTAGATTTTACAAACGTAACATAATTAATTAATACATAGCTTGATACGGAAGTTATATAAAGAAACTCTATGATAATACTTGATACTGAAAAAATATATATAGTGTTACAACTGCATTGGGATACAAGTTTAGGGTTATAATTTTGTACTGAAATTGAAATTTTATTGAAATTGAATCGAAATCATGACTCAGACCAGAGTAGCAAAGCAAAAGGCTCAAGCTAAATGGAGGGCTGTGGCTCAGGAGAGAACTGAGGGGGGGGGCAGTTACCCTCTGAATCACAGCTTTTAAAATGCACTGCTTGCTTGATGTTTCTGGAGCAATCAGGTACGGGACATGATATTGCCAAAGGGAGCGGTCTTTGTGTGTGTGCGTGAGATGTAAAGAGTGTGAGGAAATGAGGCAACAACTCAGCGTTGTTATGGGCCTATACAAGAGCTTGAAGAACAGGGTGGATGCCCTCAAAGGATCTAAATTGAGGGGTCCATCAAGCTCTCAGCTACCCACATCAATGCCAGAGCTTGCACTTGATGACTCCATTGTCAGGGAAATGCAGAACATTCTAAGTAAAAAGGATAGGTGGAACAGGACCAGGGAATGTCTGGCAGAGGCAAAGGTTGATGACGTTGTAGAGTGGATATCATCTTTTAAAGGCACAAAAGGTGATATTGTTGTACACGTTGGAACTAATGATATTAAGAGTAGGAGACCGGCGGAATTACTTAACAAGTACAGGTCACTGTTGAAAAAAACCCGTGAATTAGGGTTGAATTTGAAAGTGTCTGCAATTCTGCCCAGACACGATAAGAGGGAGCCTTGTCAATCAATTCGGCCCTGGAAAGATTGGCAAGGCTCAAGGGGTAGAATTTTTTTCAGCCTGGTCTGTACTTGTTAACAGGAGAGACTGCTTCTACAGGGATAGGATACACTTAAATAGAAAGGGTGCAAGAATATTTGCTGATGCTATCGAGGCAGTGTTAGGCAGGTCAGAAAACTGCTAGCTTGGGGGGGGGGATACAAGGACTAATAGATTAACAGTAGCCACTGGCAGAGGTGAAGGTGATTCTTGCACTGCTTCTATTGGAATGAGCAGCAGCCTGGAAAACAAGATGTAGGGTATTTCAGAGACTGCTGGGAGTCATTGGGGTACGAGTTAACACATGGGTTGTGTTAGGGTGGCTAAGAATAGGAACAGGTTCATGTATACTTCCATGTACACCAATGATAGGAATTTGGTAAATAAATTTGATGATTTTGAGGTATAGCTCAAAATATCAAAGGCAGATATTGTTGGGATATCAGAGACATGGTGTCACACAGATATAAGGAATGCAGAACTGGAATTTGGGGAGTACAATGTGTACAGAAAGGATAGACAGGATAGGAAGGGAGGAGGGGTTATGCTATTAGTTAAGAAACACACAAAATCTAAGGAAGTGAAGCCAGTCGACATCGCTGGGCAGTGTCAAGTCAGTTAGTGTGACATAAGCATTGGGAGATCAAAATTGAGAGTAGGAGTGTGTTATAGGCCTAATGACTCTGATGAGTATAATAAAAAAACTGTACAGGGTAATACAGTGGGCCAGCAAATCCAAGAGTCTTATAATGGGGGATTTTAATTTCCCAGATATTTACTAGAATTTGTGGGTTGGTCACTCATACACTAGCAAGGCTTTTGTGGATTTAATGGATGATTGTTTTCTATATCAGCATGTTTGGGAGGCAACTAGAGGGAGTAATACTCTTGATCTGATTATCAGTAGTGATTCTTCATGCATTAAGAATCTGCAGATAAAGGAACCACTAGGTGGCAGTGATCACAGTGTGCTGAAGTGGGATTTACTCAAAGAGGTAACTACCATCAGGGGTAAAGGGAAGGGTTTTTGCTTTCGTAAAGGCACTACGGTGATCTGAGACAGTATTTAAATTCTATATAGTGAGACCAACTGATGATGTTACCAACGGCAAATTCAAAATGGGAAGCATTCAAAGAATTTATCTTGGAAGCTACTAGGCTTTACATACCAACTAAGAAATATAGTTCAATGTTTAGGCCTAAATGGATGTCAGACGAACTAATGAGACATATGGCAGAGAAGAAAATGCATGGGATATATATAAATTAATGGGTGACATGGAAACCTATGATAGCTATAAGCTGGTCTGTAACCAAGTCACAAAGGAGATTAGGCAGGCAAAGGCAGATTATGAGAAATCCTTGGCAAAGGATGCAAAGAAAAACAGAAAAGAGTTCTTTACCTATGTAAACTCTAGAAGGAAAAGGATGAATCAGATTGGTCAACTGGATATTGATGGTTCGACTGTTGATGATCCTGCTCAGGTGGCTAACAAACTAAATGAGTATTTTGCATGTACATTCACCCATGAGAAGTTATTCAGGGAGGAGAATGCAAGAGGAGAGTTAAACTCTGGGAGTAAGCTAAATGATTTTGTAATAACTGAGAGGAAAGTGGAGGAGAAATTGTTGAAGATAAACATAAAAAAGTCACCTGGAGTGGACAGGATCTATCCAGTTATACTAAAGGAGACATCCAGCAAAGGAAGTAAGTAAGCAAACTCTTAGCCATAATTATGAGAGCTTCCTTGGACTCAGGGGAGGTACCCATGGACTGGAAATGTGCAAAGGTGACCAGAATTCACAAAGGAGGATCAAAGGGTGACAAGTAATTATTTACCTCTTAGTTTAACTTCTGTTTCAGAAAAATTAATGGAGGCACTGGTTAAAGAAGCAGTGCAGGATCATCTAGACAAGACTTCAGTTATAGCTTGAACACAGCATGGTATTGTTAAGGGAAAGTCTTGCCTGGCAAATTTGATTGGATACTATGATGTGGTCACAAAGGAGCTGGATGCAAGGAATAACTTTGATATCATAAAATTGTATCTTAGAAAGGCTTTTGATACTGTTGCACATGGAAGACTGCAGAACAAACTGGAGAAGTGTGGCATTGGAGGCAAATTGCTGCTATGGATAAAGGGATGGTTGAGTGGGAAAAGACAGTGAGTGGTAATCAATGGACAATGCTCATCGTGGGCTATGTTATTAGTGGAGTCTCTCAGAGTTCAGTGTTGGGTCCATTGTTGTTTTCTGTATTTACAAAGGGTACTAGGAAAGTTTTGCAATATGACGCAACAATGAATTACAGGAAGCTGCTTGTTGCTGCATGTTGAGACATGAAAATGGAGGAAGATGAAAAGTTGGTTCTGTGAGTTTGAAATTGGACAGTAAATGGATGTTGGCTGGTGGTAGCACGTGTTCAGACTGTTTTGAAAGAGAGAGCGAGAATTATAGAAGCCAATTGAGAAGATACTTCCACTGCCCATGGAAGTATCTGTAGAAGAGGCATGCAGCAGAAACAGTATGTCTATGAAACAGTGAGTGGAGAGACTCTGTTAGAGATGAATCATTAATTAACCAAACTGCCCTCTTCTGAGTGGAATCAAGAAGCCTGAGACAGGTTTTGGGGGCACCACCCCCAGATGTGGGTACAATATTTCATAACAAGGAGGATTTGCGATTTATACAGTATATATATTTATACAGGAGGATTTGCGATTTATGTTGTTTGGAAGAAAAGTAACACCGAGAGCAAAAGAGAAAACCAAGTTTTTTAGATGCAGAGGAAGCAATATTTGTAATGTGCCAGGAGAGATTAGAAGTCAGGGTACTCCCCAAAAGAGATATATCATTTTGCTTAGAAATTGGAGTGTCACTAAAGATAACTATAGGAGCAGAAGAATCCTTTTTGCAAGATATAAGACAAGACTGAGTTTTAGAAGGGTTGAAATCAACTAAGTTGTCTTTGCCCCACAGGAGAATTACCTGAAGATCGGCATTTAAGGAATTGGTAGCAGATTTTCGAGAAATTGAAGCCGATTGAGCAGGGCAAGGTTTCTCAAAATGAAAAGTAGAATGCTTGTTATTTGGTTTTTAAGAGCATTAGCAACTAAGGCCTTATTGCTCAGGGGATATGCGGTGGTTATTCCCTGACCTTTCCGCATACTCCGTACAGTCGGTCCTCGTATAACACGTGTTTACATTACACGAATTCAATCATACACGATTTATAAATAGGGGAACGTTATCTTATATAACACGAACCGAATTCGCTTACGCACGATTCGCCTTTGTGTTTACAAGAAATGGCAGTCGAATGCGGAATCACCCCAACAGAACGCAACACGATAGGAATGAAGAAGATTCTGAAAATGTATTTATGTGTTTTATATCAGTGAAGGGGAAACACATTTCACCATAATAACGTAAAAACTCACACAATTCCAGCTATCGATAATTTGCAATTGCAATTAGATCGAGTTTACGGCCAGTTTATAACAGATTCCACTAGCAGAAACGCAACTGGAAATTGTTTTATGGTAGTAACCCCCAGAAATGTGCTTTAGTAAAATGTGAGGTGTTAATAGTGTATCTCGGCCTTTACGGTGTTGTTTATTCAGTTGCTACACGCGCGCAGCTTTGTTTATGTGTATTAAGCGTGCCTCCTCGTTTTGTAATTGTGCTTTAAAAATGAGTAAAATACTTAAAAGTTGTGAAAAGGAAGCATCCTGGCGAAGACACTGCAGATTCAGAGAGAAAAAAAAAAAAGCAATATCGATAAACAGAGGCAGACTGAGTCAAAAATTCTTACCCGGGGAAAATTTATAGTGACCTCATACTACGTACGGTTTATGGCCAAAATCACACCGGCCTCCGGCCCACCGGGATTTCCCGGATAAGGCTTATGGCCAGTCCGCCTCTGCCGATAGAGAAAAAATATGAAATTGTGAAATGCTTTGAGCGAAATGAAAGACCATGTGATATTGCACTTGCTACAGATCTAAATGAGGCAACGCCGAGAATTAGAAAGAATGCAGAGAAAATAAAAACAACTTTCATAGCGGGAACAACTCAAAGTGTAATTAAAATCCATTAGATTAAGACACAAGAATTGGAAGAGATGGAACGGCTGTCTTTTCTATTTGTTTTTCGATTTTCTATCTGTTTGGATAGAAAATCAAACAAGTTTGCTTATGATAGAAACAAAAGCATTAGCAATATTTTATTACGTAATAGTCGTAATAAAATACGTAAGCATTTTATTACGACTATTTTATTTAATATAATTTTTTTACGAATAAAATACGTATTTTATTCGTAAAAAATACTTTTTAGTATTAAAAAATACTAAAAATACTTTATTATAATATAATAAATAATAAAAAAATAAATATTTTTTATTATTTATTATATTATAATAAAAAATATTATATTATTTTTTATTACGTATTTTAATCATTATAAAATACATAAGTATTTTATAACGATTAAAATTACCCGATTATTTATTGTGTTTGGTAATGTTTTGGTTCCAAATGTGTGTTCAATCTTGGGTGGTCGACACCTAACCCCACTTTTCCCATAGGGCCTGTTGTTTATATTGTACGATTTTGCATTGCACGAGGGTTTCTAGGAACACAACTATCGTGCTATACGAGGACAGACTGTATTTGGTGGTTACGGGCTTGAACCCCGGTCTAATCAAGAAGCGTGTGCTACGCACTGCTGCTCCTGCCCACCTGGCTATGGAGGCGCCAAAGTAGAATGCAATGTGCTATCATCGGCAAAACTATGGATAGGATTTCCAGTCAATGGACGAAGGTCATTAATATACAAGAGGAAAAGAGTGGGAGGAAAGAACTGAACCTTGGGGGACACTGGCATTAGTGGAGAAGTTAGAAGACAGAGAGCCATCTACCATCACTTTCAGTGAGCGATCAGAGAGAAAACTGGATAACCAATTACTAAAAACAGTTGGCAAACCATAAGATGGAAGCTTGTTTAGAAGACCTTTATGCAAAAACGATTGAATGCCTTTGAGATGTCAAGAGCAACTACTTGTGTTTCACCAAACCTTTCCATTGAATTAGTCAATAAATGGGTAACACAAGCCAGAATATAACCAGTGGATCGACCCTGACAATCATTAATCAGACAGAAGGTTTCTAGGTAGTTTAAGAGTTGGTGGTTAATTGATCTCTCCATTACTTTAGAAAGAGTAGAAGTAATTGAAATGGGACGATAATTGGATGGGAGGGATTTGTCACCCTTTTTAGGAACTGGCTGCATATGAGCAAATTTCCAAGCAGAAGGAAAAACACCTTTGGAATAAGAAAGTGAAAAAAAAATCGGCAAAGAATAGAAGTAAGTTCAGGAGCATAGGTTTTGAGAACAAGTGGAGAAATACCATCGGGACCTGGAGCTTTCTTAGCATCAAGATTCATCAAAATCCTTCAAACATCCTTTTTGACGGAAGACCATAGGAGGCATTAAATGGAGCGTGTTGGGAATGGTGGGAGGTATTTTACCAAGATCATTAATATACGAGTTGGAAGAAAATTGGGCTCCTAGCAGGTCAGCTTTATCCTTGGCTGAGGTGACAACAGAACCATCTGGTTTGAACAGAGGTGGGAGCAGAGATGGGCAAAAGTTGCGGCCAATAGCTTTGGCAAGAGACCAGAATGTTCAGCTAACATTAGGGCAAGAAGCAAGTTTTCTACTCTTAGCCTGTTCAAACTCCAGTTTGGACTGATTAATAACTGCTTTACAATTGTTGCAAGCTTAAAGCCAAAAAGCGTAAAGCCAAAAGCCAAAAAGGAATAATAGCCAAAACATAAAAAATATTCTAAAGGAAGTGACCTGTAAAATAAATAAAATAAAATAACTGTAGCTAGCATCAGATAATGGTGGATAAATTTAGCCATAGTTAAAAAAGGGGAAATAGAACAAAAATACAATTAAATCCGATGTGAGTGAAAATAAAAGTTGATACATGATCAGGTTTTTCATCAGGGGACTACACCTGACCATGTATAAAAGGACTGCATTTCCATACTTGTCCAAAACTGCGTAAGAGTAGAAATTTGAAAATAAAGTAAAAATAATCGAAAAAGAAAAGCAAAATAACTCCTACAAAGTATGGACAAGGTAGTCCCTACGCAGTATTTATAATGAAAGTTACGGTAAAATTTAATACCAAAGTTAAGGTAAATTTAATACAAAAGAATTAAAGTAAATAAATGCCGATACGGCAAAAACTTAAAATCTATACCTGAAATATAAAACCAAATGGGCAGGAAATCACAGTGTGAAAACACAAATAGTCAATCCGATAGCCGCAACCAAAGCGTTAACAAACAGGGACCATACGTAATTTATAGTAATAAAACCAACATGAGAGAGAGAGAGCTGTAAAATAAACAGATCTCTATAATGCATTTTACCCTAAATTATGGACAGGAAGAAATGCGGCAGGAAGTATAACGAACATAACTGTCTAAAGCAATAAAGAAATTAAGCAGAAGTGGTTGTATTTTAAGACTAGCTTCGTGCAAAGCAACAGAAGGCTAAGACTTAAATTGGGAATAGATAAACATATATTAAATATAGATTGAATATAACCAATGCCCCATATTGCGAAAAGCAGCAGCATAGGAAGCAGATGTATATATAATAACTATGAAAGTTAATGCATATTGAATAAAGATTGAGTATAAATTGAATATAAGAAATACACCATAGTGCACAAAGCAGCAGCATAGGATGCAGATATATATACAGGGTGTCCAGGCTACAGGTATCCAAAAATACACACACATATCTCAGCATCAATAAGGTGTACAGGAACTCCCCGACTTAAGTAAGGGTTGCGTTCTGTCGAAAAGGCTGCACAAGTCAGAATTTCGCCCAAGCTTGTGCAGCACTCACAACTGTGCTCACTGAATTGATTGAATCAAAAAAGAAATGTTCAATGAACATAACAGAATTATTTATTGTATTTATTCAATTTTTTATTTCATGCGCAAGAAAAATTACAAAAGCATGCAATTTAAAAAAAAAATTCAAAATTATAAAATTACAAAAAAAGAGGGGAGACAGGCATAACGTCAATAAGTTTTACCTCTCGAGCATTGTTGCCAGAATCGATGTCTTCAGTTGATAAGTACACAGTTGCGGAGGTTGACAGCTGTGGAGATTTAGAAGGGGTCAGCTGCTCGACCTCACGAAAGAACATATTAATGGATGACTGGACAGTGGCGGCTTTTTTCTTTTCATTGTAGATTTTTTTGTAGCAAGCAAGCATATCATTCACCCCTCTGTTAACTTTTAAGAATCATTCGCTGTCAGGATCTATCTTCTCAAACCTCGCCATTGCCGATGAAATTTCATGAAATGCTACTGCCATCTCTCTGGTGATGAAGCATCTCAGCTCCTCATTTGGTTCACGAGCTTCATCAACATTTTCTTCTTTCACTATCGCTGCCTGCAAGTCAACAAGTTCTTCGTTAGATAATTCCTTCCCTTTTTCCTCTATTAAGTCCTCCACGTCTTTGGCATCAACCTCCAACTGAAGTAGCTCTGCAACCTTTACAATCTCATCTGTAACCTCTTCGTATGATTCGTCTTTTTCAAATCGTTCGAAGCCTTTTATGTGCTGTGGGCATATTTTCTTCCATGTGCCATTTAAACAACTTTTAGTAATTTCCACCCAGGCCTTATTAATGTTTAAGATGGCGTGGTAAATATTGTTAAGATTTCCAAAAGTCTCTTAACTTAAAATTTTCCTCATCATCTACTGCAGACAATGCCTGAGTAAATGCTGTGCTTAATAGTATGCTTTTGAATTCAAAATAACACCCTGATCCATAGGGTGGATGAGTAAAGTCGTGTTTGACGGTAGAAATATGACTCTCACGTTCAAATTGAAATCATCTAGATGCATTGGATGTCCAGAGGCATTATATAATACAGTGGTTCTCAGCTTTTTTTGCTCGTGGCCCACTTTTGAGTTTCATTCACCTCTGTGGCACCCCCCTTATATTTTTTAATTATAATAAATATGTACTTTATAAACTGCACCTTTTATTTATAACATCCAATTTTTTATAATACAAGGAATATTAATAATAAAAAGGGGTTTATTTCTACAATCTTTATTTATAATAGAATTTTTACTCATATAATATTGTTTATTCACACTATAGAATTATGCTCCTAACAAAAAATATTACAATAATATTATTGTCCCTTAGTTTATTGAGATCCTTGCAGCTCTCACTAATTTTTTTTATATTAGTAATAATTTTATTTTAGAAGTGACTCTTCATGACCCATTTAACAGTTTCCACGGCCCCCAATTTTACGGATTTTACCTGTGGCCCCTCAGAAATACAGGATGGCCCCCGTTGAGAACCACTGATCTAACAGAAGCAAAATCTTGAAAGGAACACTGTCTTTACAATATTTTTCAACCTTGGGAATGAAGCAGCATTTAAACCAATCCTCAAAAGAGAGATACTGTTATCCATGCTCTGTTTTAATCGGAAATGCATGGGTAGGGTGGCTTTATTGGTGCCCTTAAATGCACAAGGATTTCCAGAATGGTATACAAGCAGTAGTTTTAATTTGTAATCTCCCGCTGCATTAACCCCAAGCAAGAGCGTGGTCCTATCTTTTGAAGCCATGAAACCTGACATTGTCTTTTCCTCTCTGGCAATGTATGTTTGATTTGGCATTTTTTCCCAATACAGAGCAGTCTCGTCAATGTTAAAAATTTGCTGCGTTGAATAGCTGCCTTCATCAATAATTTTTTCAAACACATCACAAAATTTCTCTGCAGCTGCAGTATCGGCACTGGTGACTTCACTGCATACTTTAATGTTTTGGAAACCAGCACAATGCTTGAACCTATTAAACCACCTGTTGCTTGCCACGAACTTGGCTTGTGGTTCGCCATACTTATCCTTAATATCTTCATAAATACTTCTTGCTTTTGCTTGAATGGCCATTGGACTCAGGGTCACTTGCTTCTGAATCTGATTTTCCATCCATATTATTAATAGCTGTACCATCTTCGATATAGCACCTGAACACTGTTTTGTGATCACTGTTGATCTTAAGTGTGTTGATTCTTTGACATGTTCTTTTATACACGCACCTGTCCCTTAAAATAGGGACAGGTGTGTGTATAAAACTGTTGAAGCAGCGAGACCTAATTCCGTGCAATAGATGACAAACTTTGTCCTGCTTCATACTTCTTAATTAATCATCTTCATTTCTAAATGGATGTTGTTTTCTTAGTACAGTCAGCACTTGCACTTTCCACTGGTCGCCTTCCCTTCATCATTGTAATACATAAATAGGAATGAAGTGAAGGTTCTGAAAATTTGTTTTTTTTATAAGATTGAAGATTTCAGTGAAGGGGAACTCATTTCAACATAATAACGTAAATCCTCACAGTATTCCAGTTATCGGTATTATCGCAAATGCAATAAAATCGAGTTTAATACCAGTTTATAATAGATTGCACTAACAGAAAAGCCCAATAAACCGGAAATTGCAAATTGTTTTTATTATTTTTTGGTCGTGACCTCCAGAAATGTGCTTTAGAAAAATATCACAAAGGCATTCAAAATTAATTCTTATAACGGGAACATATGATAATGATGAAAGTGTAGTGCAATTTCCATTATAAATATGACCTTTTAGAGAGATAAATAGCTTAGTAATATAGCGAAATTTTCAACTTCCAAGGACTTGGAACAAATTACAAAAAAAACAATATGTTATTGGTTCGCATTACGATATTTTCACAATACCACCATTTATCCCTACAGATGCGAAATAAGTTTCCGTTTTTTTTTTTTTTTTTCAGTTTGCACTGGCAGGAAAAAACTTACATAGATTCAAATTTGCGCAAGTCAAGTATTACGTAAATCGGGGAATTCCTGTACAACTAAAACACACTAGAAAAAACAGAAGTGTGAGAGAGAGAGAGAGAGAGGGAAGGGAGTATATGAGAAAAGGAGTAATGGGGAAAGAATACATACCTAAGATTTTGAACATTTTAAATAAAAGGCAAATATATACTAAATTGACAAGCCAATAAAGAACAAATTTAGACTGTCACCCACTCAGCAGCACCAAATAATATTAAATATTATGATGATATTATGACAATAATATTTTTTCAGATAAAATTGTGTCCTAGCCTTTCGTTATGTCTTTACTTTGCACAACTTTTGTGCACGATTATGAAGATAGTAGTAATAGAGGCATGTGATGGAAGAAAGCAAGCATATGAGCTTATTTAGCATCAGCCAAAAAAAAAAAAAAAAAATAATAATAATAAATAAATAAATAAATAAAAGAATAAATAATAAAAAAAAATTCACACAACCATTCTCTCTAAATGTTTGTCCAGTTCCTCCTTAAATTTATTTAAGCCACCAACTTCCACAACAACAGATGGAAGTTTCTTCCAGCAATTAACCACCAGGTGGCTAAAGGCAAATTTCCGCACAACTATTCTACAACTATCTTTCCTCAATTTGAATTTATCCCCCCTTAGGTTCATAATCTGAGCAAGTGGAAGAATCCCATCAGAATTCAGTGTGCTCAACCCATTCATGGCCTTGTACACCTCAATCAGATCACCTCGCAGGTGCCTAGTCTCCAGCCTCTCTTGGTAAGAGGATCCCTTCATTCCCCTCACCAACCTTGTTGCCCTTCTCTGTACACGCTCAAGCAAATCTACATCTTTCCTAAAATGAGGCCTCTAGACCTGTACACAGTACTCAAGGCATAGCCCAACCATTGCCTTATACAAAGGGATAATCACATCCTTTTCTCTGCTAGCAAAATTCCTGTATATCATTGATCATGTCCTGCTCTTGCAGCCTGTCTGCATTACTCAGAAAACTTCATATCTCTCTGCACAATTACACCCAGGTCTTTTTCATTTTCTACCACCCTAAGGGTAGTACCACACAGTTGGTACGTCCCCTGGGGTTCCTTCTACCCATAGGCAGTACTTTGTTTACTCTGTTGAAATATTTCTGGCCTACAATGGAATATTGTTCCCACATCTGGGGCAGTGCTCCCAAAACCTCTCTCAGGCTTCTAGATTCCATTCAGAAGAGGGCAGTTAGGTTAATTAACGACTCATCTCTAACAGAGTGTCTCCACTCTGTCTCATAGACGTACTGTTTCTGCTGCATGCCTTTTCTACAGATACTTCCATGGGCACTGTTCTGAATCAGCTTCTATAATTCCCGCCCTCTCTTTCAAAACAATCCAAACACATGCCACCACCAGCCAACATCCATTTACTGTCCAACTTCACATCTTCCTTGTTTATTTGTTGAACTGCCTGCCATTTTCTGGAACAACCTTCCTTCGTACATTTTTCCTGAAAATTACAGTCTACAGAAGTTCAAGTCAATGTCAGCAAATATCTTCTTTCATCTTCTCAACCTCCAACCCAAGCACAGTACTAAGTACTATAGGTTCTAATACCTCTCGTGTTCGAGGTTTTCATAAAAAAAAAATTATACAAGAAAGTAAGCTTATACAACATCAGCAAAAAAAAAAGCACTTCCCATTTTTCACCTATCCATTCTCTCCAATAGTTTGTCTAGTCCTTCCTTGAATTTATTTAAGTTATCAACTTCCACGACAGAGGGAAGTTTGTTCCAACCACTCGCTGGCTAAATGCAAACCTCTACTCATCTATTCTACAACCATCCTTCCTTAATTTAAATTTATGCCCCCTCATATGCATAATCTGAGCAACAGGAAGAATCCCATCAGCATTGCACTTGCTCAAACTATTCAAAGTCATAAACAGCTCAGTCAGATTACCATGCAGATGTCTATTCCCTAGATGCTACAATTTGCAAAACCAAAGCCTTTCTTGGTAAGAGCACCACACTTTTTCTTCCCCCTCAACAATCTCGTTTTCCCTTCTCTGTACTCATTCCAGCAGCTCTACTTTTATAACACATATGCTTATAATACTCATATAAATCAGTATCTCACAGTAGTCTACAACCGGCTCAAGCTTATTTTTTTTTTTGCTTAATTAAACCCTTAACCTCTCTACTAATCCACTTGGCATCTTTCTTTTTCAAAACTTCTCCACTGAAACAAATGCACTTGTAGCTTCCAGAACAAATACGTCAGGAATCACATAGTTTAGCAACTATAAGGGATAGTTATTCTTGTTAAATGTAACTGCTGGTGGTTTTGCATCTATTTAAATATTTCTTTCTGTATATAAGGTAATTACAGGTGGGATACAAGTACTCAGGGAGAGTACAAGTATAATTATGGCCCATGTCACTATTCTGTGCCATTCCAATGATCCTCCCCAACTCAGGCGCCTCCGTAGCCAGGGGGGAAGGAGCAGCAGTGCGTAGCACACGCTTCTTGATTAGACCGGGGTTCGAGCCCATGACCACCAAATACGGAGGATGCGGAAAGGTCAGGGAATGACCATCGCATATCCCGGAGCAATATAGCCTTAGTTGCTAATGCTCCTAAAAACCAAATAACAAACAACAAACATAACAAACCTCCCAAACTCCTCAAATTAAGTTTCCCTGAAGTCTTAAGGCATCCTCAATGACCCCAGCAAAAACTCTTGTGCCTCCTATGTTCAAAAGGATTTCTTCTTTAAAACACAAATTTCTGCTGTTACTAGGACAGGCCATGCTGCAAAAAATTTTGTCCATAAGCCTTGCATAGTCCCTCACACGCCTGGAGTTAATCCACAAGGCTTTAATCATGTATTCCCTTATATCATGTCTAGGCAGATACAAGAATGTTTTGTCACTTCTCATGGCATTTTTCTATGTTTCTTGACCAAAGTCATTAGTCTGTTTTAAGTCATTAGTACCCACAGGGTTCATCATAATACATCCTTTTGTACTCTAGAGGTCTGTTCCATCTGTAAATATATATTATGCAAGGAATATATTACACAATATTTCTAGTTTCTCTTACATTTGAATCCTCCAGTAAGACTACCTCTTGTATCACAACAGCATTCTGCAGTGAAAGAGGTTGGACTTGAGAGAGCTTCATTTGGTACAGAATCAGACACTTGAGTTGGTTCTCTGTCAAATCCACTTTCATTTTTCTCTAGTGTATCAGCTTGTGTTCGCAGAATTCAATCTTGCCTAGCAGTACACCGAATTGTAATTTTAGGCTGTTGCACTCCTTACATCTAGCACATGAAAAAGAATTGCCATTAACAAGAAAAAGTTCTGCATGGAGTGCAAGGCAAAAGGCCATAATTCACAGGTGAAATGTCAGTGACAATTCCTCTCTTCAGTCATTACATTCTCTGACACATTGAGCTTACTAGTTTGCCTTTACCAGTTTAAACCATAATTGTTTTTATGTTTAAAATATTTATATAATAAAAATATCAAAATAATCACTAATCATCTTTAAAAATGACCCCTTCTGATAACTTCTGTCAAACCAAACTTGTTCTATCAAGGTAAATACACTTGATGAATGTCACCATCACCTTGATTGTGGAATGCTCATGGGGTAGAATTTTTATCGGCATGGTCTGCGCTTGTTAACAGAAGAGACTGCTTCTACAGGGATGGGATACACTTTAATAGAAGGGGTGCAAGAGTGTTTGCTGATGGTATCGAGGCAGTGTTAGGTGGGTCAAAAAACTGCTAGCTTGAGGGGATTCACAGACTAACGAATTAACAATAGCTGCAGGCAGAGGTTGAAAATGATTCTTACACTGCTTCTATTAGAATGAGCAGTGGCCTGGAGGGTGGGGTGCTGGGGGGTTAGGGACTGGTGGGATATCATGAAACAAATAAATACATAGTCTATGTTAGGGTAACTAAGAATAAGAATAGGTGCATGTATACTTGCATGTACACCAATGCTAGAAGTATAGTAAATAAATTTGATCAATTTGAAGTGCTGGTCAAGACATCAAGGCAGATATTGTTAGGATATATGGGACATGCTGTCATACAGATATAAGCAGTGCAGAATTGCAATTTGGGGTGTACGTGTACAGAAAGGATTGATATAACCCCCTCCTCCCCTACTATCCTTTCTGTACATGTACAGAAAGGATAGTAAGGGAGGAGGGGGGTTATGCTGTTAATTAAGAAAAACAAAATCTAAAGAAGTGAATCCAGTTGACATGAACAGTGCAATGTTGAGTCAGTTTGGTGTGACATAAGCACTAGGAAAGCAAAAATGAGAGTAGAAGTGTGTTATAGGCCTAATGACTCTAATGAGTATAATGAACAATTGTACAGAGAAATAGAATGGGCCAGTAAATCAGATTGTGTTATAATGGGGGGTTTTAACTTCCCAGATACTGACTGGAACTTGTGGGTTGGTCACTTGCACACTAGCATGATTTTTGTGGATTTATTGGATGATTGTTTTCGGCGGCAGCATGTTCGAGAGGCAACCGGAGAGTGTAATACTCTATGCATATAAATTATCACGTGACACAGAAGCCTATGGCAGATATAAGCTAGTCTGTAATCAAGTCACAAAGGAGATTAGGCAAACAAAGGCAGATTATGAGAAATCTTTGGCAAAGGATGCTAAGAAAAATAGCAAGAACTTCTTTACATATATAAACTCTAGAAGGAAGGGGATGAATCAGATTGATCCACTTGATATTGATGATTCAACTGTTAATGATCCTGCTCTGATAATCAATGGAGCAATATGGCCTTAGTTGCTAATGCTCCTAAATACCAAATAACAAACAACAACAACAACTGATAATCTGAATGAGTAATTTGTATCTACATTCACACGTGAGGAGTTATTAAGGCAGGAAAATGCCGGAGGTTTATCAAACTATAACAGGCTGGTTAATGATTTTGTAATAACTGAGAGCAAAGTGGAGAAGAAATTGCTGAAGTTAAACATAAGAAAGGCATCTGGCATGAATGGGATCTATCCAGTTATATTAGAGGAGGCAGCAAAGGAAGTAAGCAAACCCTTATGACAGCATCCTTGGACTCGAGAAGTCCCCACGGATTGCAGATGTATCCCCCAATTCACAAATGGGATCTAAGGTTGACACAAGTAGTTACAGACCAGTTAGTTTAATTTCCGTTCTTTGGAAAATAATAGTCACTGGTTAAAGATGCATTGCAGGATCATCTAGACAAGACTGCAGTAATAATTAAGACAAAGCATGGGTTTGTTAAGGAAAAGTCTTGTCTGACAAATTTGATTGGATACTATGACATGGCCACAAAGGAACTAGATGCAAAAAATAATTTTGATATCATATATTTGGATTTCAGGAAAGCTTTTGATACTGTTGCACATGGAAGGCTACTGTTCAAATTGTAGCAGTGTGGCATTAAGAGAAAGTTGCTACAATGGATAATAATGGGTGGCTGAGTGGAAGAAGACAGAGTGATAATGAGTGGATGCTGCTCTTTGTAGACTAATGTTATTACTGGAGTCCCCCAGGGTTCACTAAACGGTAGTGGGCCCAGGGTTGGGCCCACTACTGTTTTGTATATTTATCAATGATATTGATGAAAGTACATCAGGCTTAATGTTGAAGTCTGTAGATGATACAAAGGTTGACAGGGTTGTTAATGACAGTAATGGCAGTGTGCTACTGCAACAGGATCGAGAAAATTTTGGCAGATGGGCTGAGAAGTGTCAACCGAAGTTTAACATTGACAAATGCAAAGTACTACATATGGGTAGAAATAACCCTAGAGAAATTTAGGGTGATAGAAAATTAAAAAGATCTGGGAGTAATTTTGCAGTCAGATGTGAAGTTTTCTGAGCAATGCAGACAGGCTGCCAGAGCATATTATGGGGTATTGTCAACTATATACAGTAATCTTGCTAGTAGGGAAAAGGAAGTGATTATCCCTTTGTATAAGGCAATAGTCAGGCCATGCCTTGAGTACTGCGTACAGGTCTGGAGGCCTCATTTTAGGAAGGATGAAGAGTTGCTTGAGCATGTACAGAGAAGGGCAACAAGATTGGTGAGGGGAACGAAAAAGTCCTCTTACCAAGAAAGGCTTAAGTTCTGCAAATTGCAGAAGCTGGAGACTAGGCACCTGCAAGATGATCTGATTGATGTGTATAAGGCTTTGAATGGGTTAAGCACACTGAATTCTGATATGATTCTTCGACTTGCTCAGATTACGGACCTGAGAGGGCATAAATTCAAATTGTAGAAAAACAGTTGAAGAATAAATGTGCAGAAATTTGTATTTTGCCAGCGGGTGGTTAATTGCTGGAACAAAACTTCCATCTGTCGCTGTGGAAGTTGATAGCTTAAATATATTTAAGGAGGAACTGGATGTGTGAAATTGTTTTTTTTTTTCTTTTTTTTTTTTTGGCTTTGGTACCTAAGCTCATATGCTTGCTTTCTTGTATCACATGCCTCCATTACTACTACTAACACCTAAAGAGAACTGCTTTTAAAATCAAAACTAAAAGCTAATTCCCTAGTGACCTACTTTTGAGATCAAGAGTAAAAACTAATCCCCTAGCAACAAATATATTTGCACCTACTCCAATATGTCTATGAAACCAAAAATTATAAAAATTTAACAATATAATACAATAAAATAAAATAATATGATATCCAAAATATCCTATGGCAAAAGAATATTTAAAATATTAACTTTCACAATAATTAAAACTAACCAAAAATCTGCATTCAGTTAAGTATGCAGTTCATTCAAAACACAATGGCTTATTTAGTGACTTTTTTTTGATAACTTTCTAATTATCATTGCAGGTATTTTTGTGAATGCCAACATCAATCAACAAGACTAATACTAAAATTCTTAAAGATTAATTATTGAATAATATGGATAATAGAGATACCTCCCAACCATTGTTGCATTTCTGTAAACAGGAATATTTGGAATTTCTTTGTTATCATAGGGACCAAAATGACAATTTGGGGATCCAAAAAATTCATGGAAGCCATGCAAATGAGGAAGATATTTCTTTTGATGACCTAAATGCCTAAAAAAATGAAATTCAATCTAAACAGGGATGATCTGAAATACAGAGAAAAATATACATATATGTATGCATTTAATTAATAAACTAAAAACCATTAAAAAATGATAAAATTTTTTGCTCTTCTATATTGGTTCAATGGGGTACTTTCTGAATTTTATTATTACTAATTATGGATTTCATAATCATAATTAATGTTTTTTGCATTATGCACCTTGTATAACAGTGTGCATGCTATTGTTCACCACTAACAACACGGGTTTTTAAGTACAGAAGGTTTCGTATTTCAAGAGACAATTCAGTGTAGAACTGAGGGGAACTGTTCAATGAACACAGTGAGGCTGTTCTGAGGATCTGGCAAGCATTTGTGTCATAAAAGTCAGTGGACAGTAGTTTTAGTCAGGGAGTCAAAATCTCTGACAGTCAACTGAAATCTATTAATGTTTTCTTGTATCATTCAGTATATCTAAGTGTTGTTAATTTGTTAAAACACGTATGGTGATACATACGTGTTTTAACAAATTTATCACATAGTATGTAAAAAAATTGTTGAAGATAAACATACAAAAGGCACCCAGAGTGGACGGGATCTATCCAATTATATTAAAGGAGACAGCAAAGGAAGTAAGCAAACCTTTAGCCATAATTATGAGAGCTTCCTTGGACTCAGGGGAGGCACCCATAGACTGGAGATGTGCAAATGTGACCCCAATTCAGAAAGGAGGTTCAAAGGGCAACACAAGTAATTACAGACCTATTAGTTTAACTTCTGTTCCAGGGAAATTAATGGAGGCACTGGTTAAAGAAGCACTGCAGGATCATCTAAACAAAACTTCAGTTACAGCTTGGACACAGTATGGTTTTCTGACCAATTTGATTGGATACTATGATGTGGTCACAAAGGAACTGGATGCAGGGAATAACTTTGATATCATATATTTGGATCTTAGAAAGGCTTTTGATACTATTACACATGGAAGACTGCTGTACAAATTGGAGCAGTGTGGCATTGGAGGAAAATTGCTGCTATGGATAAAGGGATGGTTGAGTGGGAGAAAACAGAGTGGCAATCAATGGATACTGTTCTTCATGTACTAATGTTATTAGTGGAGTGCCTCAGGGTTCAGTGCTAGGTCCACTGTTTTTTTTCTGTATTTATTAATGATATTGATGATGGTATATCAGGATTAATGTCCATGTTTGCAGACTATACAAAGGTTGGCAGGGTTGTTACTGACACTAATGACAGTACACTGCCGCAACAGGATTTAGAAAAGTTAAGCAGATACACTGAGAGGTGGCAAATGAAGTTTAAAATTGACAAATGTAAAGTACTGCATATGGGAAGGTCTAACCCCAGAGTAATGTATCAACTCTGTGGTACCACACTGACAGTGGTAGAGAATGAAAAGGACCTGGGGTAATTGTGCAAGCAGATATGAAGTTTTCTGAGCAGTGCAGATGGTCTGCAAGAGTAGCTCATGGTGTCTTGTCAATGATATACAGGAATTTTTCTAGCAGGGATAAGGTGGTGTTATCCCCTTGTACAAGGCAATGGTCAGGCCACACCTTGAGTACTGTATACAGGTCTGGAGGCGTCATTTTAGGAAGCATGTAGAGCTGCTGGAGTGAGTGCAGAGAAGGGCAACAAGATTAGTGAATGGAACAAAGGATTGCTCTTATGAAGAAAGGTTTAAGTTTTGCAAATTACAGTGTCTAGAGACTAGACATCTGCGAGGTGATCTGATTGAGGTGTATAGAGCCTCGAATGGTTTGAGTATGCTCAATGCCGATGGGATTCTTCCTCTTGCAAAGAATAATCGCCTGAGTGGGCATAAATTCAAATCCCAGTGACTAAAGGCAAATTTCCACACATCTATTCTACAACTGTCTTTCCTCAATTTAAATTTATGTTCCCTCAGGCGAACACTGATGGGATTCTTCCTCTGGGCAAGAGGAAAAATCCCATCGGCATTGAGCTTGCTCAAACCATTCAAGGCCTTATACACCTCAATTGAATCAATTGGCAGGTGCCTAATCTCCATAGCAAACAATAGGCCCAGTACCAAACTCTGAGGGACTCCAGTAATAATATTAGTCCACGAAGAGCAGTGGCAATTGATTACCATTCTGTTTTCTCCCATTCATCCGTTCCTTTATCCATAGCAGCAAATTACCCTTAATGCCACACTGCTCCAATTTGTATAGCAGTCTTTTATGTGCAACAGTATCAAAAGCATTCCTGAAATCCAAGTATATGATATCAGAATTATTTTTTGCATCTAGTTCCTCTGTGACCACATCATAGTATCCAATCAAAAGGGTCAGGCAAGATTTACAGTCCCACTCTATTTCTCTGTACAGATGTTCACTGTAGTCATCACAATCATTAGGCCTATAATACACTCCTACTCTAATATTTGTTTTCCCCGTTTATATGTCACACGAAACTGACTCAACATTGCACTGGCCAACCATGTGCACTGGATGCATTACCATTGATTTTATGTGCTTCTTAATTAAAAGCATAATCCCCCTTCCTATCTTCTCTCTCATTTCTGTACACATTGTACTCCCCATATATCACATCCCTTATATCCGAGTGACACCACTTCTATGTTATCCCAAAATGTCTGCATTTGATGACTTGACCAGTACTTCAAATTTATAAAATTTATTTACTATGCTCCTATCATTGGTGTTTATACAAGTATACAAGTATTGGTCTTACTCTTTGTTACTCTAACACAGCACAAACAGTGGAGGAGAAATTGTTGAAGTCGAACATAAGAAAGGCACCTGGGATGATAAGATCCAGTGCTTTTTTTGTAAAAAAAATATGTGCCGGTACTCATTTTTTCTATCAGGAAAAATTGAAAATTAAAAGGATGTGAAAAGTACTCTAAAAATTTTTTTTGTTGATATTATTACTTTAGTAGTAATGGTTTTCGAATAAGAACAACAAATTTAGTATATTAACACAGTTTATTAAGCCTAAATTTATTATTCAAGTATATAAAAAAATAAGCAAAATATGAGTAAAATAAGTAAATAAATCGGTTAACTACTGATTGCCAGGCACTCAGGATGAAGGATCCGTAGTCATGAATGGTCATTAGTTTAGTATCTCAAATAGAGAGCTTTATGGTAACTGAAAAAAGTTTCTACTACCCCGGCTTGGCCTAAAACAAAGGAACTAATGAAAATGTTGTCTATTTGAGTCTTTGCAGTTGTTGTGAATGACAAGGGTGGGAGAAGCAACTCCGACTTCTTCCTGGAAGCGCGATTGAAGTCTTGGGGGAAAAGTGACTGTCAGGTGAGGGTCATGCAAGACTCCGTGCAGGTGCCTCCTCACCACCGCCGCCTCAACGCTGGCTCTCTGAGTACCTCCTTGTCGGGGACAACTCCAGCTTTGAAAACTATCAAAAAAATGTTTCAAAATGTCTCAAAATTTATAAATGAACTTTATAGAAATATTAACTAACTATTTAGCAACCTTTTTGTCACCAAAGGAGAGTTACTTAGTGCAAAGAAGCATGCTATCAAAGTGCAATAAAAATTGTTTTTTAATTTTAACACAGAAAGTAAATGATAGATTTCAATCGGAATAGTTTTCCCTTGATAAGCATCGAATAACGCATAGCTAATGTGATTTTTAAATTTTTAGCTCCATTAGCGACGGAAATAGAGGTGGGAACACGAAAATTACATCTTCTTGTCTGGTGCCACCATTTTTAATTTTAAAAATTATATTTTACGCCTACTCATTGAGCGCTTTCCAACGGTGTATAATAAGCTATAGATTGTTAAAAACATTTCCCCCCACATTTCTCAAACAAATTTTTGTCAACAACGATCAATATGGTGTATGTAGGCCCACATGATGTACAAACCCATGCGGCACCTCCGTAGCCAGGTGGGCAGGAGCAACAGTGCATACCACACACTTCTTGATTAGACCAGGGTTCGAGCCCGTGACTACCAAATACGGAGGATGCAGAAAGGTCAGGAAATGACCACCGCATATCCCAGGAGCAATATGGCCTTAGTTGCTAATGCTCCTAAAAACCAAATAACAAACCAAAAAAAGAAAAAAGAAAAGAAAAAAAACCATGCAAAATTTCAAGTCAACAGGTTGATTGGTTCCAGAGATACAATGCTGTGACAGACGGACAACCGAGTGACATTATAAGGGTCCTTCATTAGACTACGGACTATGAAAATAATAAGTAAAAATAAATAACATAAGTAAAAATAATTTCATAATAAAGTTTTTGTAGAATATTCCAAATTTTTATTAAGTTCTCATCCAACACCCTTGCCGACTTTTTTTCTTCCTCTTTGTGTGCCTCTTGCTGAATGATGTTTCCAAAACAGCCACAAATCAACATATTTTGCTGGATCGAAACGGGTCAGCAGTGGGCTTACAATTTTAAGAAATAGTTTTGTCATCAACGAAGCGCTGGTTGGGCTGGTGATCAGATTCATTTGTGAAAATCCTCGTTCACATTCTCTCAATGAAACTGGTATCGTACTCAGAGCATCCATCAAATGCTTCAATTCTTCCAAAATCATCTTTTCAATGAGGTATTTCTGAAATCCACGAATTGTATACCTTTCATTTAACTGTAACCAAATTGACAATTTTCTAACTTCATTTTCACCGAATGCCAACAATTCATGTTTAGAAGGTTTAATACCTTCGCTGTCCTCGTTTTCCTTCTCTGGTCATCAGAATTGTCACTAGTTCTTAAATTTAAATTTTTTATTTTATTTATTTATTTTTTTTTTTGAAACTGTCCAAAATATCAGTGTCATTCGGATATTCAGGTACTGTGCCATGTAAACAGGGATAGGGAAAATTTACGGAAAAATGTGGATAATGCATTTCCACGAAACAACAGATGATTATTTGTCGGGGTAAAAGAAAATCAGGCTCTCCTAATTCTTGAATGTGGTGCTTACAGTTGATTCACAGCAGTCTTCAACCTACAGCCTGTCCAGAAGTTAAACTAAAACAGCATTTTAAATTTTGTTAATTATCAAAAAAATTCTCATTAAATGTCTTGTTCAGTAAATGCAATTGTGTATTGTACTTAATAAAAATTTTGAATATTTTCAATTTTACTTTTACATGCAACAAGATATGGAAAATGTAACATACTAAAGAAATCTAACTTTGAATTTTTTTGAATACGGCCACTATACGGGAAAAGGTTGGACACACCACTGCAGTAGAAGGTGGGCCAGAGCCCACTGGGAATACACCTTGATCTGCTCACTGTTGACCAGGTGGTCGGATAGGTTTTACCAGGTACCACTAAGTTGTAGAATAGTAATCCCATTAGCTCTCTTAATTCATGCAGCAGCACTAATTGCCTAAAGGCCAGAAATGCGAACTGTGCGTACCGAGTTAATTCTCTCATAATCCGTTCGCTATATGAAAATTTCTTCGCTCAATGGAAACTATTTGAAATGTAACTTTCAAGGGAAATTCAAAATGATTCGCTACAAAAGGACTTCATTAAAGAGAGGTCCAACTGAGTAATTTAGAATTCTAAAAATGGTTATACAGTTTTATATAGAAAATATCTTAACAATAGACAGTGAAAAATGCAAATTTAGTTAAATAATTTTAAGCTTATTTGAATAGTAGGTAAACATGTGAAACAAAAAGTTACAGATATATTACAAATTTCTGAGTGCACTCCATCCAAATGTCACACGTCACTGTTAATAAAGGTGCCGGTATGACGTACCATCCCAAAAAAAGCACTGGTAGGATCTCTCCAGTTATATTAAGGAAGGCAGCAAAGGAAGTAAGCAAAACCTTAGCCATTATTATGAGACCATCCTTGGATTCAGGGGAGGTCCCCACGGACTGAAGAAGTGCAAATGTATCCTCAATTCACAAAGGGGTATCAAAGGATGACACAAACAATTACTGGTTAAAGAAATAATGCAGGATCATCCAGACAAGACTGCAGTTATAGTTCAGATACAGCTTGGGTTTGTTGAGGGAAAATCTCACCTGAGCAATTTGAATGGATACTACGACAAAAGAAACTGGAGGCAAAAAATAATTTTAATATCATATACTTGGACAAGTGCAGAGAAGGCCAATGAGATTTGTGAGGGAAACAAAGGGGTGTTCTTACCAAGAAAGGCTTAAGTTCTGCAAATTGCAGTGTCTGGAGACTAATCACCTGCAAATTGATCCAACTGAGGTGACAATTGCAGACTAGATGTCATCCTTTTTGAATTTTAACTTTGTTGTGGCACACTATAACCTTGTTGTTTTTGTGCTATAAAAAATCAAAAGTAGAACAGATGTGCAGAAATTTGCCTTAAGCCAGCAAGTGGTTGATTGCTTATTACCTAGTTGATTACTTAGTCATTATTACCACTTCCTCAGAAGACAGAAGTACGACCTGTGAAGAAATAGCCAAAGAATCTAGAATGCCGAAATCATCTACTCACAAAATTTTAACTGAAGTGTTACACCTTGCACTCGCCAGTCGAGGTTACACATTTGTTGTCAGATGAAAACGAGCAAAGTGTAAAGAAAATGCAATGCAGTTACTTACATATTACTGACAAGGTGCAGAGTTTTTAAAATGTATCCACTGATGAGACATGAATACGTGACTTTGGACCTGAATTAGAGTCACAATCAACTCAGTGGAAGCATCCAACTTCACTAATCCCTCTAAATATCACTGGCAATAATCAAAGGTGAAACAAATAGTCATCATAGACTGATTATGAGGGCATTACTGTTGCTGATCACGTACCACTTGGAAGATCAGTAACTGGGGACTACTTGCAACATTTCTTCACCAGAAATTATGCTCCATAACAGCACAAAGTCTCATATCACAGAGACTGTACAGCTTGTTTTCACTAATTACAAAAACAATACCTCAGCACCTTTACATTAGATAACAAGTTCTCATGATTATGATTTATTCGCTAAGCTCAAGGAACCATTGTGCGGACAAAGCAATGGTTCAATCAGCTTAACTTCAGCAGACAGCTAATCAGCATTCAAAAATTACCGGAACATTGAGAAGCAGCCATAAGGCATGAAGGAGACTACATAATGTTTTTAATATAAATTAAGCTTTAAAATAAAAAATTAACTGCTTCTTTTTATGCATTACTCATAAGTTCATAGCTTCCAAGCTATAATAATTATGGATCATTTTTCAACAGAAACAAGCTACTTAGACAGTTCACTGGCAAAAGCCCATTTCACACTAGGGCCATCCATTGAAACAAAATATTTTTTGCAAAAGAAAAGAGGACAACACTTTTGGAATTTGTCAAGCAAATTTTCAGCTCTTGTGTGGCCCAGGAAGACAGAAGTAAGATAACAGGTGCTTACTCTATTGTTGCCATAATTCCAATACTTCAAAACAATATTCATTTACTCATGCTTAGCAACTTTGTTAAATGCTTAATCAAAACATTTCATAAAAGAAAACATAAATGTCATCTGTTACAATTTGTGTGAAGGAGATAATCTCATACTGCAATATTAAATAGAGGCTTCTGTGAGCTGTTGTGGTATCATACTATTATTAATCATTCTTCTAAATATTTATTAAAAATCTCAAAAACTGAATGACATTTATCCCATCACTATTCTTAATATCCCAAAAATCTCTCCTGCTTGAATACAGCAGACTCTCAATTTACCAGGACACTTCAAAACACCAAATTGAAAAAAAAAAAAAACCAACCAGAAATCATAAAATTAAAGTAATAACTAGAATAGGTATAAACATATGTTTTGCAGCAAAGTCATAAATAAGGGACAAGAAGCGGAATTATAAGTCAGCATTGGAAGATTTGTGTGCCTATTATCTTGCAACCCCCGCTGTCTTCACACCTGCCCCTCAAAAAAAAAAAAAAGAAACGAAATGTTTAGTTTTAATGTGTCGGGTCGATTGTTGTGTTCTGTCGCACTGCAAAAGGACAAGTTTTGTTTCGTTATTTATGTCAGGAATGTCGAAATTTTTTTTTTATAGTAACTTAATTAATTTATTTATTTTTTGTTCAGAAATTGAAAAAATGATGGGCAAACATAAGGGTTGTGCTTTAAATTAAACAAAAACTTGAAATTATTCAAAAGTTTGAAAACAATGCATCCGTTAAATCTCTAATGAACCATAATAATGTTGGTGACCAGACCATATGTGACATTGTAAAAAATAAAGGGAAGCTATTAGATTTAAAATGAACATCGTAAAAAATAAATGCATCTCCAATACGCAAGTAGCGTGTGGTAAGTTTTTCATTTTTTATCTATTACTATACTTTTTACATAGGTTGCTGAACATTTCTCAATACATTTAAGTCCCCGACTTATGTAGCTTCGGACTTATTTTGTTTATATGACTGAAGATTTCAGTGAAGGGGACACACATTTCACCATAATAACATAAAAACCCACAGAATTCCAGTCATCGGTATCATCGCAAATGCAAGAAGATCAAGTTTACCGTTTATAATGAACTACACTAACAGAAAAGCCCAATAACCCAGAAAGTGCAAATTGTTTTTATTGTTTTATGGCAGTGACCTCCAGAACTTTAGTAAAATGTGAGCTCACGTGAGGTGATAATAGTGAGTTTTCGCCTTAACCCTGCCATAAAATGTGTGGCTTTTAAAATTTTGACATATCAGGGATATAGTAGCAATATTTTAGCATTAGCATTAGTAGAGGCATATGATGCAAGAAAGCAAGCTTATTCAGCATCAGCCAAAAAAAAAAAAAAAAAAACCAACAACTACTCCCATTTCACCCCTCCGTTCGTTCGAAATACCTGTCCAGCTGAGCCTTAAATTTATTTAGGCTATCAACTTTAACAACAAGCGATGGGAGTCTATTCCACAAACCAACTGCCCGCTGACTAAAGGCAAATTTCCGCACATCTATCCGACATCCGTCCTTCCTCAATTTGAATTTATGCCCTCTCAGGTGATTATTCTGAGCAAGAGGAAGAATCCCATCGGCATTGAGCATGCTCAAGCCATTCAAAGCCTTATACACCTCTATCAGATCACCTCGCCGATGCCTAGTCTCCAGGCTCTGTAATTTGCAAAACTTAAGCCTTTCTTCGTAAGAGCAACCCTTTGTTCCATTCACTAATCTTGTTGCCCTTCTCTGTACTCGTTCGAGCAGCTCTACATCCTTCTTGAAATGAGGCCTCCAGACCTGTATACAGTACTCAAGGTGTGGCCTGACCAATGCCTTATACAAGGGAATAATCACATCCTTATCCCTGCTAGAAAAATTCCTGTATATCATTGACAAGACACCACGAGCTACTCTTGCAGCTCGTCTGCACTGCTCAGAGAACTTCATATCTGCCTGCACAATTACCCCCAGATCCTTTTCATTCTCTACCACTGTCAGCGTAGTACCACAGAGTTGATACGTTGATCTGGGGTTACTGTTTCCCATATGTAGTACTTTACATTTGTCAATGTTAAACTTCATTTGCCACCTCTCAGCCCATCTGCTCAACCTTTCCAGATTCCTGTTGCAGCAGCATAGTATCAGTAGTGTCCTTAACAACCCTGCCAACCTTGGTATCGTCTGCAAACTTGGACATTAAGCCTGATACACCATCATCAATATCATTTATAAATACAGAAAACAACAATGGACCCAACACTGAACCCTGAGGAACTCCACTAATAACATTAGTCCACGTTGAGCAGTGTCCATTGATTACCACTCTCTGTCTTCTGCCACTCAACCATCCCTTTATCCATAGCAGCAATTTGCCTCCAATGCCACACTGCTCCAATTTGTGCAGCAGTCTTCCATGCGCAACAGTATCAAATGCCTTTCTAAGATCCAAATATATAATATCAAAGTTATTCCCTGCATCCAGTTCTTTTGTGACTACATCATAGTATCCAATCAAATTGGTCAGACAAGACCTGCCCTTAACAAAACCATGCTGTGTCTGAGCTATAACTGAATTCTTGTCCAGATGATCCTGCAGTGCTTCTTTAACCAGTGCCTCCATTAATTTTCCTGGAACAGAAGTTAAACTAACAGGTCTATAATTACTTGTGTCAGCCTTTGATCCTCCTTTGTGAATTGGGGTTACATTTGCACATCTCCAGTCCATGGGTACCTCCCCTGAGTCCAAAGAAGCTCTCATAATTATGGCTAGGGGTTTGCTTACTTCCTTTGCTGCCTCCTTTAATATAACTGGATAGATCCCATCCACCCCTGGTGCCTTTTTTATGTTTATCCTCAGCAATTTCTCCTCCACTTTCCTCTCAGTTAGTAGAAAATAATCTAGCTCACTGCCAATGTTTACTTCACCTACGACATTCCCCTTCCTGAATAACTCCTCATGTGTGAATGTAGATGCAAAATACTCGTTTAGATTGTTAGCCACCCGAGCAGGATCCTCAACTGTTGAACCATCAACATCCAGTGGACCAATCTGATTCATCCCTTTCCTTCTTGAGTTTAAATAGGTAAAGAACTCTTTTCTGTTTTTCTTTGCGTCCTTTGCCAAGGATTTCTCATAATCTGCCTTTGCCTGCCTAATCTCCTTTGTGACTTGGTTACAGACCAACTTATATCTATCATAGGCTTCCATGTCACCCATTAATTTGTATGTATCCCATGCATTTTTCTTCTCTGCCATATGTCTCATTAGTTCATCTGACAACCATTTAGGCCTGAACCTTGAACAATATTTCTTGGTTGGTATGTAAAGCCTGGTAGCTTCCAAGATTAGTTCCTTGAATGCTTCCCATTTTGAATTTGCTGTTGGTAACATCATCAGTTGGTCCCACTGTATAGAATTTAAATACTGTCTCAGACCATCATAGTTGCCTTTACGAAAGCAAAAACCCTTCCCTTTGCCTCTGACGGTAGTTACCTCCTTGAGTAAATCCCACTTCAGCACACTGTGATCACTGCCACCCAGTGGTTCCTTTATCTGCAGATTCCTAATGCATGAAATTTTATTTGTCATTCCTGAGTTACATAAAACTCGACTGCGTAAGAAGTCCTGGAATGTATCTCTTACGTATGTCGGGGATTTACTGTATTTTTGAATTAACCAGGAAATCGATTATCCGGGAATTTTTTTTTTTACCATCTATCCCGGAAAATCTAGAGTCTACTGTATTTTCACCAATAACAAAATTACCCCTGAAAACTGCACTTTATATGAAGCACAAAGTGGAAGTCCAACCTCTTCATTTGCTTTTCTTTAGCAGAAGGTATAGCCTTTCTTGCATTAGCAGATGTTTCAGGAGCAAAAGCAGAACTGAAAGTCCATCTTGAATTTGTTTCTTCTTCTTCACTAACCATTCCACCCAAAATCAAAATAAGTCTTCAGAGACATATGAAGGGGTATCAAAAAGTTCTTACCCTAACCTAGATAAAACATCAGGAAGGAAGATGCCATTTTTAATATAAGTTGTCAACATATTCAATAACTAACATGTGAAATTTCATTCCTTTAGGTGATCATACACCACAGGTGGAGCCTGGAATCTGAGGAAGGACGGTATGATTGACAAAGTGGAGTATCGAGCAGTGATCAAGTTCCTGCATTTGCAGGGCAAGGAAGCTCAGGAAATTGATGAAGAAACAAAAGCTGTTTATGGGCAGAATTGTCCATCCTACGTTACTGTAAAAAAAAGTGGAAACGTTTGTTCCAGTGCAGTCATACAAGTGTCTTTGACGAGTCAAGAGAAGGAAGGAAGGCCATCAACATCCACAGACAGTGAAATGGTTGCAAAGATTGAGCAGCTGGTGCTGAGTGACAGACGTGTGACAATTCATTTCATCGCAAATGCAGTGGGAATTAGTTATGGGTCCACCCACAGCATTTTACATGACCATCTGCACATGTCTAAGGTCTCCGCACGATGGGTTCCAAGATTGCTGATGCCTTTGCAGAAGAAATGTCGAATGCAATGTTCTCAGCAACTGTTGTATTTGTGTAATGTGGATGTTGAGAACTTTAAGGTGATTCCACCCTATTCTCCTGACCTCGCACCATCAGACTTCTTTTTTTTTGAGAAATGAAGAAACCGTTGCATGGACGCCACTTTGATTTGTCTCAGGAAGTCATCGATGAAGTGGAATCGTGGTTTCAGAAAAAAAGTGCAGACTTTATGATCAAGGCATTAAACAACTGATCCATAGATGGGAGAAATGTGTTACTATACATGAAGAGTATACAGAAAAGGATTAAAGTTCCTGTGAAGTTTCACCTTTCTATGGCTATTATTTCTAAGTAAGGGTACGAATTTTTTGATACCCTCCTCGTACAACCCTGTGTTCCATAATGGTTTTTTTTTTTTTGAGCTGCACATTTGGAATGTTTTCAAATTTTCTAATAACTACATGATGATTTATTAAGTTACACATATTATAAAATTCAAATACTTTTTTGCAGACTTTTACACTTAGCTTTTGCATTATAACTCTGTTCTAATCATGCAGACTACTCTGGATTCACATATGGGTTGATTCATGTGGGATTAAATGGAGTTTGCTAAACTGCCATGTTCTTTGGCACAAAAGTCCTCAACAAGGCCTAGTGTTGGATTCACTAATTTTTATTTTTTTTTAGAAAAATATGAATCAGTAAAATCAACAAATATGCCTCTTAGAAATCAGAATTTTTTTTATCAAAACAAATCTTAGTGATACCACACCCATACTCACAAGCAGCAAGCCTCTGAGGGAAATAGATTTTCAAGTAAAGAAAAAAAAAGACCAATGCAAACCTTTTCTAATAGTTGAGAAGAGACCAAAGTGTGGTTTCCAATATTTGAAAAAGGAATCGAAACTTAATAATTTTCAAGAGAAGACTCATTCTGTATCATTAAAACAGCAATAATTGACAACAGATACATAAGTAATATTCAGATTTTTCTGGAGATTTCCAAGACTGTGATTAATCAAGTGGTGTTGCAAACTGTATATACATATCAGCTGTTACAAGTCCAAAGTGCTGTTTTAAAACAGTGCTAAGTAACAAAAAAAAAAAAGTCAGAATGTGTAAGAAATCTGGTTTTTAATGGTTTTTGTATGTAGAATGTAACATAGATATTTTGTTCACTTGGAGACAGGATGAAACCATTTGCTGAAATACAGAAAAAATTAATACATAAATGCAACAACCATCATGAAAGACAGTTCAATTGTCACTGTGAACAGAATTGATATGATGCCTCTTATATTTAAATTTTCAAATAAATAAAAG
The DNA here is from genome assembly GCF_048544385.1 of Mastigoproctus giganteus. Lineage (NCBI taxonomy): Eukaryota > Metazoa > Arthropoda > Arachnida > Uropygi > Thelyphonidae > Mastigoproctus > Mastigoproctus giganteus. Next base: position 168,825,105 of record NC_143583.1, read on the forward strand.
ATGAAGACCTGAGGAAGCTATGACATTTATTTCTAGCAGCATTGTAGAGAACTTTAAAAAAATTAATGTTAATATCTGCATGCATGTTATGTTATATTTAAAAAAAAAAAACTTATGCTTGATGTGATGTTTAGCTCCTATGAACTCAGGAATGTTGAAGTGCAAATGTCACTCCTAAAATGTTTATGCTTTGTTTGTATATATCAAAGTATATTCCACAGATATACCAAATTGTATTTAGATATCTGTGTTTACTAGAGCTTATTTATTTCTTTAAATGAAATCCATGTCTGTCTCTGAACCCTGTCAAGATTACACGGTCAAACAACTGAACTTGTATATACTTGAAAATTAAGTATTAAAGTGAAATTCCAGGGATTCTATTACAACAATCACTGCCATACAGGAAACTTTGGAAATGCCTTTCACAAAAGTTTTAAGATTAGAAGTAAATAATGTTTGCCAAGTAAATAATAAATGACTCCAATTTAATTTAAATAAAAATTACTAGGTTAAACAGTGTAGCAAAATTTAACATACAGTTGACTGCATGACATTACATACAAGATAGTGTCAACTTTGCAGCATTTTTTCAACTCTATTCATTCCTCTAATTTTAAGACTTCTGTGGCCAAAATTATGAGTACAGGACGATACATACAAGATACTGAAAACTGTGTATAAATTGTGCTCTATTCAATAGCTTTCTCTAACTTTTAAGACTCTGTGGTAAAAATTATTTCAAAAACACTGAGTAATTCTGGAGTTAACAGAATGATTTAAGTGGAAGTTAGAAAGAAATAGGAAATAGTTAATAAAAAAAATTTCAGCCATCATAAAAATGATGGTTGAAATAATCTGCACACAACCAAAAACAGGTTAATGTAGTCAATGTACATGCCAAAACCCAAAATACCTACTTCAAATATTTTATTAGAGTTATCAGATTAATCAGTTAATTGGATATTGATATTTGAGAAGATATTGTCCTTAAAAAAAAAAAAAAAAAAATTTAAATCCTCTAATATATGAATTTTTTTGTTCAAATATAACGAAGGAAACGAAGATTATACTAGATTATGCTTTGTACAGAACTTTTCATCAGATATGACTATCAATTGCTACAACAGCATTTCATTGTTTCTTTTTGTGATAAGTTTATTGAATTACTGTATTTTAACATGTTATTGTTGTTAAAATGATTGCAAAATTGCTTTTTTTTTTTTTTTTTTTTTTTTTGATTTGGTAGTTGTTGGCGCATCGGCTTCTGTGGCCATATTGCACCTCCCAAGGTTTTTGCAGTACTTTGATCCAAGCCCGAGGCGGGAATCGAACCCGCGACCTTTGGGTTGCCAGGCAGGTACTTTACACACTCGGCCAGCCCGGTCGGCTGCAAAATTGCACGTATATTTCAATAATAATTGTAATTATTTTTATTCATATTTTAATAATGCCTACTAATAATGTTGCAATGCACTGTTTGGTTGGAATCAATAAAAAAAATACATAAAGAATCAGGTTAAGTACAAGCAAGAATATTTCAGTTGTGGGCAGAAAAAAATAAAAAGTCTGCAAAAATGCAACATAAATAAATTTCTAAAAATGCTAAGTTATCAGTGGAATAGTAGTACATTGTAAGAAGTAACGAGAAGCTGATTTATAATGATGGTAAGTGATCAATATATAAAATATAGACAACTCAAAACTGAAATGCTTAAAACAGAATTAAAAGTGTGTGGAGGGGGGGGGGTTCCCTCTTCAACTTCAATCAAACTTAGTGATATTATTTCTAACTCTCCACTGTGTTCACACCTTGTTACATCCATTAATTACATTCCTCCATTCTTATCTGTATAGATATAACTATAATCATAGCTTTGAAGCATAATTTTCTACTGAAAAAAGTGTCAGCCCCTATGCATTAAAAATTACAAATAATTTAGACAACCACTCACAGCATATTATGTCAATACAAATGCAAAATATTTAAAATCAATACTTTTAAAATATTTAAGATAGGAGTGAGTTCGAGTGTATGTGCATTTCATAAAATCATTTGTAGTGCTCTTGAAAAATAATGAGAACTACAAATTTTACTATTCAGCAAAAGTTCTTTTCAAGATTTTGTAGTGATAATTACAGGTGTATATGGCAACTTAAGGTTAAAACGAACCCAATACCATAAGCAGGTCAACAACTAGTATAAGTAGTTATACTAGCTGATGACCTGTGGATATATAAATTTTCATGAAATGAAACAGTGTAAACACATCTGCATATTATTTCTGATATTTGTTTATTAAAATTAAATTATGAACGACTGCATATAAATAAAGATAAACCGCAATTACAAACAAAACAAAATGCAATTACTGCAGCGAGTGCTATCTGGTACATCACTTACTGCAATAATTGTTTTATTAAAATTTTAATTTTTATTAAATTTTGCTTCCATAATTTTTTTGTTTGTCTTGTTCTCTAAATTACTCAATAAATTGTGTAGAATCAGATAACTATTATTAAAAGAAAAAACAGATTTCCTACCACTTTCCAATGATCTTATTAGAAAATCCACCCCCCTTTAACACTTCTGATAAAAGAATTTCTGAACTAGATATGCCTCCCATTATATTTTGTGGAGTGTAAGCTAAAAAAATAAAAAAGAAAAAGGATCTTTGCAAATGTTTTATTTATCACTAACCAGAATATAATATAAAATTCACTATAGGTCATTTAACACTCTAATTAAGGTATTTACCTAATAACAAATATTATATGAAAGTACTCGGATACAAGAGAAAATACAACTCTGACTTACAGAAGAAATTAACTCGACAGAAGTGTTGTGGGCTTCATAGACCCACTTGAAATATATCTGTTGTATGTTAATCACCAGTTCAAAATTAGTGCTCGCCCTCTATTTAGCTTAAATATAGACTAAGTTTTCCTTGAGTAGTTTCTTAATGACTCTGTCTAGACTGTGTTTAGGCATAGCATTAGTAGAGGCATATGATGCAAGAAAGCAAGCTTATGCAGCATCAGCAAAAAAAAAAAAAACCACTCCCATTTCACCCCTCCATTCACCCCACTCATTTAACCCCACAGTCATTAAGAGAAATTGGCAAAACATAGTAATACATGTACATGATGGGGCAGTTGAATTTTCATGCTTTTAACAATTTTATGAACTTGAAAATGGAAGTGCATAATAGTTGTTTATGTTCATAGTTTATTTATGTTCATAGTGTTTTTTAACAATGGAATTTATTAAAGATTTTGTTTTTCTTTTTGAAAAAAAGTATAAAATTTTTAATTTCAATTTTTCTTTAAAAAAAATACATTACCGTATTTTCCGGCTTATAAGACGCGGTTTTTTTTCGCGAAGAAATACTCGGAAAATCACCCTGCATCTTATATGGTCAATGTCGGATTAGGCCTAAAGACTACCGGCAATGCATTTTCGATGACGCAGTGCCGGTAAACTGAGTTCTGAAAACTTCCCTTTGAAATTCACACCAATTTTACTTAAGATTTATCTGTTGAAATATATTTTTAACAATTATCAGTGGTTACAATCTATGGCAGGCCTGGGCAAACTTTTTGGCTGAAGGGCCACATTAGGAATTCAAAAAGAAGGCGGGCCGCACGTAAAATACTATTTTTAGATATATATTATTTGTTATCATGAAGAAATATAACATAAAAAAAAATTATTCTCTAACAACCAAGAATTTAATGAGATGAATGGAACTGTTTTACATCTTTTAACATTTTTTTTTTAATTTCGGGTGTTAATTTTGTACTTGAGATTCTTAAAACTGCTCGTAAATGTTCATCGGTGATGCTTGATTGTAAAGAATTTTTATTTAGATTTATGATGAAATATGTTTGTTCACATATGTAGGTTGATCCAAAAATAACCAACATTTTTCGGGCAAAATCTTTAAGTTCGTCGAATTTGTCCGAATTAAGAATATTGTAAAATTTACAGATTTCCTTACGACAGTGCAATTCCCTTAAATCGGTATCACACTGCAAATTTATAATCTGAAGTTGTAGTTCACTCGGTGCACTATCAATTTATATTGAAAATGGGTCGCGCACTATTGCCAAACTTGTCTCAATTTTTCGGAAGTCGCCAAATCTTCGTGAAAAGTCGTCATTCAGTGCGTTGATAATTTCACAATATTTTTCAAATTTACTTTCTGGAATCTTCAGCAACTTCATGGTTGGAAAGTGGTCTACTTTGTTAATCAATAAATGTCGAAGGAACAACTGGAGTTTTAATTGAAATCCATTCAAACTTTTTACAATATCATGGGCGTATAAATATTTTCCCTTGTAACATGGTGTTGAAAGTATTTAAGTGTGTCACGATGTCCAGGGTAAACGCAGAACCACAAATCCAGTTATTATCAGTTAATTCGGGAAAGTCCATAATATTTTTCAGTTTTAAAAATAGAACGAAGTCTTCTTTAAGATCTCATACTCGTCGAAGAACTTTTCTTAAGCTAACCCATCGAATTTGGCTATGATAAGGAATATCTGTGTACTCGGATTCAATATCTTGAAGAAAATTAACGAATTGTCTGTGTTTCAGGCCCCTTTGATCGTATTAAATTTACTAGTTTAATAATACAAGATGTGACATGTTCAACTTTTAACACATTTTTACATAATACTTGTCGATGTATAATACAATGAATTGTAATTAAATTATAATCAGGATAAATTTCACAAATAAATTTTATCCTGAATTTTCTTTAACACTCCAACATTTTTACCTGTCAAACTTAGTGCTCTGTTAGTTGTTACGCTTACCATTTTGTTCCATTGTAAATTATATCTTGTTAAGCATTTTTCAACTTTTTCAAATATATCTGCTCCCGTTGTTTGGTCTTTAAGAGATTCCATTGAAAGAAGCTCTTCAATAATTTCAAAATTAGAGGTACATCCACGTATGAAAATTAATAACTGTGCAGTATTCTTTTGGTCGTTACTTTCGTCAAGAGCTATCGAGTACCATGCTATGGATTCTAATAATGATAATAATTGCTCATTCAAATTTGTATCGATACATTCAATTCTTCTTACTACGGTTCGCCGAGATAATCTTATATTCTCAAATTTGTGTTTAATGTCAGGACATATAATTCCACAAGCTTCAGTCATACATTCTTTAATATGGTCTCCATCACAAAAAGGCTTGTTGCTTTTTGCAATTATATGAGAAATAACAAAACTTGCCTCTACAGTAGCTTCTTGTTCCTTAGTTAGCCGCGTAAACACATTTTGTTGTCTAGATAAATTTTGAATCAATCTATCAGCAGTTTTCTTTCTCGCTTCCGGAGTTAAATTGGCACCATATTCGGAATATTTAGTAGTAAAATGTCTTTTAATATTGTACTCTTTTAACACTGAGACACTCTCCCGGCAGATGAGACAAATAGGCTCGTTATTTATGTTAGCAAAAAAATATTTTGTGTTCCACTCTTCATTGAAGACACGATGCGCTTGTTGAATTTTTCGTTTTTTATTCATTTTTAAAAGGGCATAAATATTATTTTTATCGCTACTGGCACCAAGATGATAACCGAAGATAATGCAAAAAAACTAACCGTCAGAGAAAACAGATTGGGACTCGGGCCGGTCAGCAGTCCTATCCTATTACTCCGCCACCGCAGCAAAACTATTGTCGTCATCACCGGTTGTCTGTTACCGTAGTTTCGCGCGGTTAGTT